>NC_066583.1:94894313-95218063 GCF_024323335.1 Lathyrus oleraceus
AGACTTAAATAGCGTAAACGTTGAATGCATTGATCACTCGGTTCGTCTGCACATACTTGACCATGCATGCAGTAACAAGAATACACACGAAAATATATGTGGCAAGTAATCTCTGTGGCAAGGAATATCATAAGAGAATACATGCCTTAATAGTCCAAAGAGGCGTCCATTCCATAGGCGCATAAAGCAACCTAGGCACCAAGATCTAGGGTGCCCTTTTTTACAACTACTCCTAGGCGCCAAGAGGAAGAGCGCCTCTTCCTTGCATGTGAATATTCATATGCACGCGCCTAAGACTATGTGGCTACTCTACTTTTGTCATTGCATGCAACCAATCACATGCTTCATAGGTTGCAAACCTAGTAAATCACTCATCTATAAATAGGCTTCAAATCACAATATCAAATCATATCCAACACTAATCATTTATACTCTTTATTTACCACACTCTTTATCTGCCACACTCAAGCTCTGCAACATCAAATTATGTCTCTGTTGACTATGGGTGATGAACACAGAGGAACACTCGAGAATATCTCGACATTCGTATGTTATCACTTTCTTCTTACTTATTCCATTTTTAAGTCGTTTACCTTTGTTATCTATGTTTGTATTATATATCACTTCTTCTTATTGTATTTCTTACTTATGTGTTATTAGGACCCAAAGCGTTTTTGATACCGTGTACATGAATACGTACCCCACGATTCTTTGATAGAACCATATATTAGAGGATGTGGATTTGGAAATCTCGTCAACATTGTCTCGTACTCGGTGGACTACAAGTTCATTACTGCTTTGTTGGAGAGGTGGAGACCCGAGACCCACACATTTCACCTTCCTATCGGTGAATGTACCGTCACACTTGAGGACGTATACATGTTGTTGGGTCTCCGTATAGATGGTAAGACCGTGAATGGTAGAGTAAATTAGGACAATTCTATCTGCAACGAATTATTGGGTGCCCCTTTATGTGATGACCAAACTGAGGGAGAGTCATCTGGTCAAGCAAGGGGGAAATGTATAAATTTAAAATACCTTAAACAATATTATGCGAGTATAATATTGTCCGAAGAATCAATCGAGTACGAGAAAATAATTAAAGCTCGGTGTTATATTATGATTTTATTTGGTAATTTTTTATTTCTAGAAAGTACAGGTAATTCAATAAATATTATGTATTTACCGTTGTTACGCAACATTAATAAGGTAAGCACATATAGTTGGGGTTCAACTATCTTGGCCCATCTATATAGTGCAATGTGTAAAACTGCAAAAAAGAATATTTGTAAGTTTTTTTCATGTGCGTATTTGCTACAAGCATGAGGTTGGTCAAGAATGTCGTCACTCGCCCCGATAAACGAGAACCCATTCATGTTCCTGTTTGCAACAAAGTAAGTCTAAGACTTTACCATTTAATTAATTATATTTCATATTACAATTAACTCTAAATAATTTTTTTTAATTTTTTTTTATCTAAGGTGGTCAGTAAGGGGGATGAACTACAATAGGTGTCCGAAACACGCTATTGTAGTCTATCGCAATCTATTGGACCACATTGGACCTGACAATGTAATACTCCTACACAACTATATTTTAATTTTAAAATACTTATCAAATTATTTATCGTCTAATTGTTTCGTATTATTTTACAGTTTATCTGGAGGCCATATCTGGGTCTTGATCATGATGTGAACCATGATGATGCTGCAGTTTGGATAGCAAAGACACCGATTATCCGGTTCACTATTGTGGATATGCACCAGAATGATCGGGTCAAACTGCAGTTCGGTATGCAACAAGAGATTCTAGAACCTCCCATGTGTTTGGGGAATTGGCATCAAAAAAGAGTTGATGCACAATTGGATTA
Source organism: Lathyrus oleraceus (assembly GCF_024323335.1). Classification (NCBI taxonomy): domain Eukaryota; kingdom Viridiplantae; phylum Streptophyta; class Magnoliopsida; order Fabales; family Fabaceae; genus Lathyrus; species Lathyrus oleraceus. Next base: position 94,896,184 of record NC_066583.1, read on the forward strand.
TTCAGACTGGAGAGACTTTGCAAAAGAGATGTGTCGTCAATGGAGGAATCGACGACAACACATCTTAAACGAACTAGTCATCCATGGTGCAAGACTAACTCAATAATATATGGTATGGTTTAGGTCGGTAGCAACTCAATAATTTGTGTCTGAGCCGCGATATTTGATGGATCCACGCCAACTAGCTTTGTCAGCGTACGCCCCACAATAATTCTACGCCCAACACCAATATCAAACCACCAAAACCCAACAACCAACTTCACAATATTAACCTACCACATACACACAACAACCAAACACCCAACCTCGCAACCCGTTCATGCCATCCACCCAACAACCAACCACCCAACATCGCAATCCATTCATGTCACCCACCTAACCAAAAAACCAAGAATCAAACTCTACCCACCAACAACCATACGCTGCAACCACAACCGTCTATAGCCCAGATGATTCATATGGGTCACTTCATCGTAGCCCCCCACCAATGACCACTCAAACATCCCATTACCAAAACATACAACCATTGTTTAACTATAGTACGCCCCAGGAACCATTACTTCGTTTCCAAAATGATTCAATGTCCCAATTTGGGCAATTATACCGTCCCCACTACACCCAACATCATCGACCAAACTACGATGACATGGGCATCGAACTCCGTTACGGAAGCGCCGTTGGCCATAGCCCCTCCGGATATTGGGAACAAATGATGACACATCTGTCAAATACCGCTGGAACTTCTGTCGGACCTTCACACCAGCCATCATTCGATCAGGTCAGCACACAATGACCTCAAACACCTCAAGAAAATCGTGGGAGACCTCAAAGACAAACTAACGCACCTGGATGTGGAACAGGGGGACGTTTCGATCATTAAATTTTTGTCAATCCCATGTAACAATTATTACCACATAAATAATTTTTTTTACATTATTCTTTTTTATTTGATAAATAAATTTTAAAAAAATTTAAAAAAATAATACAAGGGTGTATGCGCCAGATGAATTGGTGCATACACCACATGCACCATGCAGACGCCAGAGGCATTGACGCTTCCTCATGAGGGCCAATGCATGCGCCAAGGGCATTTGTGCCTCCTCATGAGGGGGCCAATGCAGGCGCCAATGCATTGAGCACCTCCTCTTCATGTTTAAGGGATGCGCCGGTTCATCTGGTGCATCCTCTTTTAAATGTGGTTATTTTGGTATTTTTTTTGAAATAATTATTATTTTCGAATTATTTTTGAAAAAGTTGGTTATTTAAAAAAAATCTATGTTTGTTTTATTTTTATTTTATTTATAAAAATATATTTACAAGAAGAAGAAATGAAATAGTTTTTTTAATTTTTGAGTTCGCCAATATTTAAAGTCCCGTGCCTACGTATTCTCATAATGCAATGAAAAAATCAGAGCATCGTAGTTCTTTCTAAAAATACTTGTGTGTTGGTTGTTTTTATATGATAGAATTTAAATTGTTATTGCGTTTATACTTGACTTATATTGCTCGCAGGATAGAGGCGTAAGCGTTTGTTTTTGTTTCGCATCACACGTAATTTGGACTATCCTTTTTCTGAAAAGAGAGATTTTTGAGGTGCAAAGGGTATACAAATTGTTTGATGGATTATGTTGTTTTTAAATTGATTCGATTTTAAGTGTAATGGATATATACACACTTCTTTATTTGCAAAATATTATTTAGTTTAATTTACAAAATAAATTGATAATTTTTTTTATATAATGTACATGAAATGGAAAAAAATAAATTAACTTAAGAAAATGAATTAATATTCATTTTCTAACTTTTATTAATAAAATAATTAAACTTAATGTCTGAAATTAAATAAAAGAGGGTTAGTAATTTTTATAATTAGAAATATTTATGCATTTGAAAAATAAGATTATTTATCCTATTTTTAGGGAAGAACATTTTTACATATACATATAAATTACTTGAAATGAAAAAAAATTACTTGAAATAAAAAAAAAAGTTAATTTTAAAAGAATGGAGTTATTAAATAGATAACTAAATTGATTAGACAAAATTGAATAAAAATCAAATGTTAATTGTATGAACTAATCTATAATTAAACCTAATTAAGAGTTGTTAAAATAATTAACTAATCAAAAGAATAAATAAAATAAAATGAAATAAATAAAATACAAATAAGGGATTTCACATCAGATAAATTTTAATGGTGAGTGAATGGTTGTTAATGAATTTGTATGAATATTATGGAGGATGGAATTGTTTTTCAGTTAGTAAAACAAGATGTGTGAAAAGGAGTGGAAGGATGATTCTTTGGCTTTTTGATTAAATCTAAAAAAAGATTTTGCAATAACTTTGTGAAAACAAATTTAAAACATAAACCCTAATATTTTAATTAATTAAAAACCATTTTTTCTTTCTTTGTGAAATTTTAATTAAGTAAAAAAAATAAGGTTTCAAAATAAACAAAAGAATGATCCTAAAAATACAAAAATTGAAAACAACAAACAAAAGTCTATAAATCATAAATAAATAAAAACAAATGATAAGTATGTTAAAATGACAAGCATCTACCAAATGAGTTATGAGGTGAGGTTGTGTCTAGTGTAACATACATCTTGAATAGATGTCCAACCAATATTCTAGAAGGAATCACATCAGAAGAATGTTGGTCTAGTGTCAAGCCAAGTCTAAACCACTTAAAGGTGTTTGGGTCTTCTGCACATAGGCACATGCTTGACCAGTTGAGAAAAAGTTTGATGACAAGTCCAGCCAAATGGTTATGATTGGATACTATTCAACTGGTGCCTACAAATTGTTTGATCATCTGAATAGGAAGATTATGATCAATAAGGATATGATCATTGATGAACTGAAAGAATGGGAATAGAGTGATAATGTCAAGAAGAATTCAGTAAGAATCATGTGTGATGGGCCAAGTGGTGAAGCTGAAAATGGGATTTAATCAGAAGGAATCGGGGTTCAAGCAGGCACAAGCAAACCTCAAAGGAGTAGAAACATGTCAGCAAGGTCGCAAGATTTTTTTATCACATCAGATAATATGGTCAATGATAAAGGTGAAGTGGTACATTATACTTTTTATGAAGACATTGAGCATGTAGATGTGACTGGAGCATTGAAGGATTCAAAGTGGATGAATGTTAAGATAGAGGAGCTGAAATCCATAGAGGTCAACAAAACTACTAATTTAATTTTCATAAGGAAAGAAAACAATTGATGTGAATTGGGTATGCAAGATGAAGTTAAGTCCTAAAGGAGAAATGATCAGACACAAAGCAAAACTTGTGGCCAAAGCATTTCTTTAAAGATAAGGTATTGATTTTGATGAAGTTTTTGCACCAGTTGCCAGGATTGAAACAATGAAGTTGATTGTTGGTTTATCAAATATTAACAACTGGTCAATGTGTCAAATGGATGTGAAATGTGAATTTCTAAATGACCCTTTAGATGAAGATGTTTATGTCTCACAACTAGTTAGTTTTGAGAAGGAAGGCTAAGAGAGCAAGTTGTACAAATTGCACAAGGCATTGTATGGGCTAAAACAAGCTCCAAGAGATTGGAATAAGAAGATTGATGGTTTTCTAAGAGAAAAAGAGTTTCTAAAGTGTACAACTGAGCATGGTGTATATGTCGGAAGATGTAAATATGAGATGCTAATACTTTTCTCTATGTAAATGATATGTTAATCATAAGCAGTTGCAAGATGGAGATTGGAGTTTTCAAAGCTAACTTAAGCAAGGAATTTGATGTGCCTAATCTTGGCAGCATCTCATACTTCCTTGGAATTGAGTTCTAAAAATATGGTATAAGGCTAGTGACACACCAAATAATATATGCTAGTGAGACACTCAAGATATTTGAGATGGAGGATTGTAATTCTACTTTAACACTAGTTGAACCAAGATTGAAATTGACAAAGGAATCAAATGAATATGATGTTGATCCAACATAGTATATAAGACTTATTGGATCATTAAGATATCTTTGTCACACAAGGCGTGATCTAGTATACGATGTAGGCATTATGAATATATTCATGCAAAAACCAAAGTTGTCACATCTAGCAGTTACAAAAAGGATACTGAGGTATCTTAAAGACACAATAGATTATGGAATATTGTTTCTAGCAGCAGATGAAGGAAAGGAATGCAAACTTGTGGGATATACTAACTCAAGTTGGTGTGGTGATGTTGAGGATAAAAAATCTATAATTGGTTAAGTATTCATGTTAGGTGGTGCACGAGGTGCTTGGAGCTCAAGAGAGGAACCTGTTGTAGCATTGTCATCGTATGAAGCAGAATACATAGTTGTTTCCCTCTGTTCTTGTAAAGCAACATGGATGGTGAATCTAATTGATGAGATTGAAGACAAGGATCATGAAGCTATGACTATGAGAATTGATTTGATGTTTTCTATCAACTTGGCCAAGAACCCGATAGCACATGGAGTAGAAAACATATTGAAATGAGATTCCACTATCTTAGAGAACAAGTAAGATATGGAAGTTTGTACTTGAAGCATTGCATAAGTGATAATTAAATAACTGACAGCATGACAAAAGTTGTACATGTTAAGTTGTTCAAAAGGTTGAGAAACATGATGAACATATAAAGTCTAGACACAATGACTTAGGTGGTGTGTTTGAAGTGTAATTCATAATGTCATTTTGTGTTAGTGAGGAAATAAGTAACAAGTTAGTTAGATATAAAAAATTATACTATGTAACATAATTCTTTTTTAGAATTTAGTTAGGAAAAATGAGATTACTTGGCTGGTAAGTGATCTCAATATAAGTGGCTCCTAATTTTGTGAGATAGAAATCATTAGAACACTCTCTTCTTATTTTTCCATACTCTCTTTTTATTCAATCTTTATTCTTATTTTCAATTCCTAAAGTATGAATAACAAATTTGAACATTAGAACCTTGTCTGCATATGTGCATCACTCGAGTGAAAAGTGTTGTTGAAGGTTGTTTCATCAATCGAGTAAAAATTGATCTTGTTAATGTAAGATTTGTTCCAATAGTTAGATTGATCTGCAAAGGAGAGTGCTCTTGCTTCTTTTATTGTTATTCTTTGAGAGTGTTCTTGCTCTATCGTTTAAGTTAAGTTCACACGACTTTGTTCGTTGGTACTAACTTGACATGCTTGATTGTTCTTCGTCTAAGTCCTAAGTTTCAATGTATTCCTTTTGCTCATGTTCCACTTTTCTAGGGTTTTTATGACTTTGCATGCTTGATTGTTCTTTGTCTAAGTCCTAAATTTCAATGCATTCCTTTTTCTCATGTTCCCCTTTTCTAGGGTTTCTGAGATAGTGAACGTCCGAGCTTGCTTGTTTGCTCGATTGTACTTGCATTCATTTTCTACTAAAGATTGCTTTCGCTTTTGTTCGTAAGCATGTTTTTAACCAAGTTGTGACTGACGTGATTCCTGCAATTGACTGAGGAGTATTTCCTCAAAATTAAGATAAGAGGATCTACAACCAATAATATGAGTGTGTTATCCCTTTTTATGAATATATTCTCCTTCATAGGTCATCCAATTCCTTTAAATGAAATTGAAGTCATCATACTAGAAAACACTCATAAACACGTCTAAACACATTGAATTTTTGCATGGTTCAAAATATTCAAATGAGAAGAGATTGATAAAATATAATATATTTTTATGAACTTAAGAGTCTATTTTCTTGTAATTCGTCTTATAATTTCGTGTAACAATTTTTGAAGTGTAATGTATTAAAAATATACTTTCTTTCACATAATAGATCCATATGATTGAATTGGACATATCCATCTTTTATTTACTTTTTCTCTTGTGATTTTATTACACTTTTTAGCACATTAATTTTTACTTGAGATCTTTTTTTGTTATCAGAATTCTTTATCTCACACATCTTTATTCTTGGTCTAAAAGCCACAACTTAATTATTACTAAAAATAATATATCCCAGATAATATTACAAAATTTAAAAATATTTGACAAAATAAGATAAATCGATCGATTTATCTTATAATTTATTTTATATATCATTTTTCATTAAAAAAATATTATTAAGAGAATTTGGCGTTATTTTTGTATAGTCCTAATACTAAATATAAATTTTAAAGATATATTTTATTGGTTTAATTATTTCAAAAGTATTTTAAAAATTACTTTAAAATTTTGCCTTACCTAAAATTAGTACCAAAGATTTCTAACCATAGAAACCTAGCTCATAAAGAGAAAGCTACTACTATTTCGTGAAATGAACGTTTTCCATCATGTAAGTGTACTTATCTTGACAGCTGTCAGTATGAAATAGTCAATGGACCACTCCTACTTTGGGCCGCAACTCAAAACAAGAAAATGAACCTGCCGCCTTACCCATCACAGTAAAATCTCTTCCCCACAAATCCCACAACGCCACGTATCTTCCTATATTCCATCAACGTCGCGTAATACACAAATTCGGGATGGAAACGCTATATCAATATTTTTATACTAGTATTTCCTTCGTTTCTTTTAAATTATTTATTTTAAAAAAATATTGGTCACTTATGTCTTTGTCAAAATTATTTCTAATTATTTAGATATAAAACTTCAAACCCGTTTTTCAAACCAAATGAATCTGAATGATTGAATCCATAATAGAATTGGATAAAAATAAAGATTGAATTAGATTGTTTGTATTTAAAAAAGATTTCAGCATGGGACTCATCGTGTCACTTCAACCAAAACTATAATTAATCAATACCAAATGTTTATTTTCCACACGAGTTTATCTTTTCTAATTTCCAAAATAAATAAATAAAACACAACATTTATAGACACACTAGTATATATATACTATATATGAGACCATTGCACCATGTGTGAAATTAGAATTCAAAATCAGAATCAAAATAAAAAATATTCCAGAAAGGCAATTAAGGCTCTGAAATGCGCCATACCTTATTTAGTGCTCTGTTTTTCGGCGGCGATATTGAGTGGGAAAAGGAGCGATAATTCCACAATCATTAACTATCATCACAGAACAACATCTTTCACGATCTTCCCAATTCAATACGGTAATAAAACCACATCAATTTCTCTAAAATCATCCGTTACAACTCACCTTTCAAATTTTCAAAACCGTATTAGGCCATTTCATAATTAATCAATCAATCAATAAATACTAAAACAATCTTTTCTTTTCTTTCTCAGGTTTCTCAATTCCGATGGCTTCCATAGAAACCGTCCAGTGCTACTGTTGCGGCTTAACGGAGGAGTGCACACGGCCGTACATTGATCGTGTTCGCGACTGTTACCATGGCCGTTGGATTTGCGGTTTATGCGTAGAAGCTGTGAAAGAAGAAACGTTGAAGTCGCAGAGAGATATTACAACCGATGAAGCACTGAAGCGACATATGAAGTTCAGAGCTTTATCTTCGAGTCCCCCGAATAAACCTGCTCTCGATTTGATTCTTGCTGTGAAACATCTTTTCTTTAGGTCTTTTGATTCTCCGAGGAAAGAAGGTTTCAGTTTTGGTAGATCGCGGAGCTGTTTTTCTTCTACTGTGAATGGAGGAACAACAACAACACAGGCAGTGAAGGAGGGAGAGACAAGTTAGGGTTAGGGTTAGGGTTAAGGTTAAGGTTCAACTGCTGTAATCATGGTGTGTGGTTTTTAAGGTTGTTTGTGAGAATTTAGTTCTAGGTTAATTGGGTTTGTTTCTATTTCTTCGTTTAGTGACTTTAATCTAACAGATGTTACTTCATTTTGTTACTTTGTTTTCTTATTGAATTATATATTTTAAGTTTGTTAATAAGCTTACATCGATTCTATATGTTTTCGCAATATAAAGTTTGCTTTGCAGTGTAATTGGATTGCAACCACGATTGCAAATGCATTCAACTTAATAAACTAGTATATTACTAAGTTAATTTGCAAATGTATATATCATGTATAGGTACCACTATGGTATGAGTACTATATATGTAATTAATAATATTTTGAAATTTAAATCATTATCAAGCTAATTGAATTGCAAATTTGGTTGGATGCATTCTCGATGCCATTCAAATGGAGTATTAAAGACAAATTTTAATGCGAGGCTTTTTAAAAGTTTATAATATTATTTTTGGAAAACTTTTAAATTTTGATTTGTTTGATTTTTTAAAATTTTAGAATATAAAATATATTTTTTTAATTAGTATATTCGTGTTTGCTTAATGTTAATTTTTTCAATTGATAACATGACTCTACATGCAAAATATAGGTTCCCTTGGAACATTTGTGATAACATTGACAATCTGACTCACAACTTGGTCTGCAAAAGCAAAAGTGTTACAAATAATTCATATTCAGTGGTAGTAATAGTAGTATTAGTTTTGTTAAATTTAACTTAAGTAACGTAGGTTAATATTTTGTCTACATAACATTATTGTTGTGTATATATAAATCAGTGTAGATGTCAACAACAACGTAATATGTATTGAGTGTGTGCATTATGTACAATGTACACTACTATAATAGACATTAGTGTAGATGTCAACAACAACGTAATATGTATTGAGTGTGTGCATTGTGTACAATGCACACTACTATAAAATAAACATTTCGTCCCACAAAACTACAACGGTCTATTTGTTAACCGTGGTAATACCTCAATTGTTGATGCACTTTTTTTTTTATTTATATTTGTTGGTGCAAAGGTAGAATAAAGATGAATATTCTATTAAGAGAATGACGGCTACAAAAAGGATTAAAAGTTACAATGATTGACACCCTATTTATAAGCCTCTAACAAACTTAAATATGAATCAAATCTAATATTTAAATCTAATATCTAACAAACTTAAATATGAATCAAATCTAATATTTAAATCTAATATCTAACAAACTTAAATATGAATTAAATCTAATAATTAAATCTAATACCATCCCTTAATTCATATTCCATCAAAACTTGTAACACCAATTCCATCCCTTAATCTGAGAAATTGATCAGTCTTGATAGCTTTCGTCAGAACATCTGCCAACTGCTTCTGAGTGCTGCAGTGTACAACTTCTAACACTCCCCTCTGAACTTGATGTCTCAGAAAATGATACTTGGTCTCAATGTGCTTGCTTCTCCCATGCAACACTGGGTTTCTGGCAAGATTGTTTGCAGACTTGTTGTCAATCATCAGCTTCAGAGGTTTGTTTACTTTAATCTTCAGATCCTGCAATAGATTCAGAATCCACACAGCTTGGCATGCAGTAACAGCAATCTTACAATTCTTCAGATCAAATCTCTTCAGAAGTTCTAATTCATACTTGAGCTGATGCAAAATAATACCTTTCTCAGAGTATCTGAACTCCATCCCTAGAAAGTATGTCATTTTGCCTAGATCAGTCATTTCGAATTCATTCATCAGAACTTTCTTGAACTTGGCTATCTCTTGTTCAGAACTTCCAGTCTTGTTTCTCTCTATAGCATCAAGTTCTTCTTTCATGGCCTTCAGCCAGAGCTTCTGCTTAAGAGCCTCTTCTGTACTTATGGGTTCAGAGTCTACTAACATGGCACACTGAATAACTTCTCCTTCAGAGTCTACTTCAGTGTCTTGCAGCATGTCAAATTCTGCATATCTTCTGGGGATGTTTCTGACTCTTTGTGGTCTCTGAACTTGTTCAGAGTCTTCAACTTCAGAGTTTCTACCTTCAGATGGTTGACTTCCTCCAGAGCTTTGACCATCTGAAGGTTCTGGCATATTTCCAAAGTCTGAATTGCCACCAGAATCTGGATTACCATCAGAGTCTGGGTCATCAGAGTCTGGATCATCAGAGTCTGAAACATCAGAGTCTGGAACATCAGAGTCTGGAACATCAGATTCTGGATCACTATCAGAGTCAGAATCAACGTCAGAGTTTACTCCAACCTCAGAAGTTCTGAACTCTGACCTTTCTTCAGAAGTTCTAACATCAGAATCACATTGAGACTTATCCCAATTCCAAACTTCTGATTCCTTCACAATCACATCTCTGCTGAATTCAATTTTATTGGTTTCTGGACAATAGAGCTTGTATGCACCTGTACTGTGGTACCCTATCAGAATCATCACTTTGCTTCTATCATCCAGCTTCTGTCTTCTGGCTTCTGGAACATGTTTATAGCAAACAGAACCAAACACCTTCAGATGACTAACACTTTGCTTATCTCCAGTCCACTTCTGTATTGGAACTATTTCCTTCAACTTCTTCGTAGGACATCGGTTGAGTACATACGTGTCGCATCCTGCGAAAAATCAACCGGCGAGACTCGAAAACAAAACACACACAGAGCCGCCACTGCGCGTTATTTATCCCAAGATAGGGAAAGGAAACGCTCAGAGAAACCTGGAAAGGAAATGGTCTCGCGACCAAAGAGACAGGGTAAGGGAGTCGGTTACGCAAGGGGAAGGTATTAGCACCCCTCACGTCCGTCGTACTCGACGGGATCCACGTCCTAGAATAAAGAAAAGGTTGCTAAACATCACACACACACACAGGGAACGCAGGTGGGGTTAGAAGAAGGGAGCTCGATAAGGTATCGCACCTTATGCCTACATATCTTGTCTGGAACAAGAATCAGAGCCACTGTAGTTCGGCTTACGCACGCCAAACAATCCAAAACATACAAACAAGCAAGGGTGGCAAACATGGAGCCCGACAACCACTGGATGGAATTACGTCGGCATCCGAACCAAAACACACTCTAAACGGCAAACATGGAGCCCGACTGCCAATCACTGGGCTTACGTCGGCATCCGAACCCAAACACAAACAAAACGGCAAACGTGGAGCCCGACAGCCAATCCTGGGCTTACGTCGGCATCCGAGCCAAAACACAATCAGATAACAAGTAAACGCACGCAAAAAAGAAAAAGGTTGCCCGGAGTGGTCTCGCACGACCACCTGCCTACATACCTCGTCTGGAACGAGGATCAGGGCGATGTAGTTCCCCTGAAAGGGACTAAATTGCTAACCAGAAACCGGGGAAAACACGACACTAGGGAGCTGAGACTCGAGCCTAATGTTGTCATGCAAAGTCACCCTAAGTTCAGGTTTCTACCTACTTGCATCAGTGCGATCTAATCCTAACCAGGAAAGAAGAAAGCATACAAGCATACATCATATATCAAATGAGAACAGGCATCTCAAACAAGCATGTCAATCAGAGATTCACAGAGCACACGCTATAACCAAACAAGAGGCTCAATCAAAGGGATTTGACCGCCGAAGCGAGTCGTCTGTACATGGTTTTGATTTGCTCTTAACCTTGCCATCACGAGGCTAAGGTGAAGCAGATGATAGGTGAAGTGAGGATCAGACCTCACAGCTCATATCCCTAACCAGGGAGAGCTGACAAATGAGCATGGGTCCAGAATAGGGGAACCCTTCTATACTCAGAGACTCTGACTCAATGTGCACTGCACGGGATCTTGGGTTAGGATCTCAATGCTTCAACCATGTAATGGGAGCAAGGAGAAGACTCAACTGAAGAGTGGGGGGGTAGGCTGCATACCCCTACCTTCCACCAATTGCCTTATTTAAAGGACTTTCACCTGCTTGGGCTTAAAAATAAACAACCACAATCATTGCCTCTTAAGGAGGACTTCAGACATTTATTTGCCCGGCCCGGTAACAGCCGGGTCTCCAGACTACATGAAGTTAGAGGACCTACCTCAATGCAAGTTGCTTAAGCAAAGCAAAGCAATAGTTCACAAGGAACTGAGCAACTAAAGTACCTGGAAACAATCAAACACAGTTAGTACCCAGACAGACAAACTAAACAGCAAGTGTTCAATCAATCAAACTATACAAGCTATGCACAAACAAAGCAAGCCAAAGCTCAAGCCTATGCTTCACAACCTACAAAACACAATTATGTTAGTGTACAAACATCAACAACATCAATCAAAATTGATTTGGACCATTATCCATGTGCATTGCTTTTTAATCCTGAAAAATCAAGCAAACATTAGCAACTAGACCACTAGGCCAAGCCTAGGGTCCAAAGGCAAGAAAAAAATCTCAAACAGCAAGGTATCTTCAAACCAAATTCAAATTAACATCAAACAAGAGCAAACATCATTGGTCTCATGTTTATATCATCCATTATGTTCAATTCATGCACAAAACAATCCCTATTGGTTCATATGAAGCATCAAACATACAAACAGAAGTATTGCATTCAAATCCATACCAAAATACATCCAAAATTCTCAAATTAAATACACCTAAACAGGAGGTATTCAAGGTCTACCATGTCAAATTTGAGCTCATTTGGGCAAATGGAACCATGTCAATGAAAATCAACAGAAACAGATACAATTATAGGCTCCAATTCACAACATCAATGCATACATCCACTTCAAAAATTCATATCTCATTGAAAACAAAATAGAAATGGATGGGACCAAAACAGGGATGTCACATTATGTGTCTATTACAAGCATGTCAAATTTCATGATTATCCAGTACCACATGAGCATTTCCCATTCAATCTACCAACCTATGTCACATGAGCTTGCATAAATGATCACCAGAGATGAAAAATAGCAATCAATTTGAAAATGCCACATAAAATTTCACAAAAATTCACATAGCATCTTGACATGTTAATCAACCATCATGCAAAATTTCACATTAATCCAACAAGTATAGGTCACTCAAAAAAATCCAGCAAGTTGACATAATGAGGTGTGACACAAATTGTCACACCTAAGTTCCAGAATTTGCTGCTCAATGACCAGGCATCAAAAATTCATGAAATTTATATGGAAATAAACATCATCCAGTCAACAATTGCCACAAAAAGTTTCAAGAATTTATTTGCAAGCATGTGCATTTTATGAACAAAATGGTAGAATGTATCAAATATGAGTACATGTGAGACAAGCCTAAGTCAAATGATTTTTCTACCAAGCACAACTTTGACCAATAGGTCAAAAATCATCTACACTCAAAGACAAAGTCAACAAAAAAATCCTCACATTTTTATGAATTTTCTACAATTTTTTATGAATTTTTTAATGTTATAATGATTTTTTTAACATTTTTTAGAATTAATTATAATTAACTTAAAACTACAGTGGCAGATTCGTAATATTCCAGCGCGGGGGCGGTAAACGCCGTTTTCAAAAATTCAAATGAGGAAATGGATCAAACGCTCAAAACTTCATCACTTTCGTTCCAGATTTTCCAGAAACTCCATAAACGCTCAAGAACACGCATCTCTCAAATCGTCACCAAAACGGACAAATAGGTATCCGTTAGAACCGCATGAACCTGTAGATCACGAATATGCATTCCAATCGACCTAACAATACCTAAATCTCAAGAATCGAACGCGCTAGGGTTTGGATACAAAATTTCAATTCCAGATTTCTCAGTCTATGGTTAACCATTCTCAAAACTAAAACTATCACCGTGCTCTACATGAAGTGAACTATAGAATGCACATAGCAATTTGGCAAAGCATGAGATTCGAAATTTCTCAAACCTGTAATGGCAGCGGTGATTTCGTTGTTCTTGAGCTTTAATTCCTTCAAACAGATGCACTACAGCCTTCTAGAAGATGAATGACGAGCTTGAGATCAATTGCCATGGCCTTTCGTGCATGAAAACCTCAATTCACCATTGATGATGTTGATATGAACAGTCACGATCAATGCTCTTCTTCCTCCAATCTCCAAAAACAGTCCGAGGTAATGATGAATGGAGTTCAGATCAAAAGGAATTTTGAAGTTTGGTTGAGGAATGATGAAGAAATGTCAATTTCAAGTTCAATGTTCTTCATGAAATTTTGAGAGAATTGGAATGGTTTTGAGATCCAATCTTGGAGTGTGTGAATTCTGTTATGATTATGAAGATGATTAAGTTTATATATGATCCTTAATCCATGCTTAATCCATCAATTAACCAAATTGGAGTGTTAAGTGAAAATGGTTAGTTGTAAGAAAGGGCAAAATTGGAATTTCACTATGCCAGCTAGTGCCACCTGTTTTGACAGCACATACACCTTCCAATTATCATATGTGAGCTGTAGAAACTTTCCTCATGCCCATTGGTTGTGTAAATCTCAATTTCACTATGTGGATGCATTTGTCCAATTTTAGCCATTCCACTTTTCAAGCCAAATCTCAATTTACAAGGCCTATGCATGAAATGATGATTCCAACACACTCCAAATGCCATTTATGAGGTGTAGAAAAAAGTCCCATCTCAAAATTCCAATTATTTTGAGAGTTGGACAATTTTGCCCCTGGTCCAATTCAGCTGTCCAGTTGAAAAGTGACTTTTTGCCTTGGCCATTTTTGGGAAAATCCAATTATGCACCATGAAAGTACATGTCAAATGGAGTTTGTGCATATAAAGAACTTGCAATTTGGACCAACCATGTGGTAGTTATGGCCTCCTGATTACGGGTCTTTTTTGAATTTCACTGAGCCCTAATTTTCAAACCATACATTGGATTTTCAAGTTCTTGGACTTTTTGGAAAGGTGAGAACAAGATCTACAACTTTCATGTTGGACAAATTTGCATTTGAAGCTTCCTTGGACACGTGGCTTTGAGGTCCAAAACTTTCCATTTTTGGAAACTTCAATTACAAGTCACTTTCTATTTTTGGCAGTTTTTGTCCTGACTTGATTTTCTTCCTTTTTAAGCTTTGAGATGTCAAATAACACTTGTTCCAACATGAATGAAGTGTATCCAACTCATTTCCACCTCCAAATCCATCAGATCATGTACAGTTGACCACAGTTGACTTTTTCAGCTGATAGATGAATCAGGCAATGCATAGATCAATCTGAGCCCCAATCTCCAACTGAAATGGCTCAAGGGTGAAACCCTAGCCTCAATTAGCACCATATAATCACAAAATGAACCCCATATCCATCACAGACCTCATCTCCTGATCCAGCCCTGATTGGCCCAATACAACTAATTAGGGTTGACCAGTGGTCAAAACCCTAATCTCAAGGTATCTTCTTCAATCTTCTGATGACATCCAACCATGATGATGATGATGTATCAATTCAATCAATATGAAGACCAATACCCTTGAGAATCATGAAACCCTAATTCACAGCCCAATCCTCAGATGGCCCATGATCAGTCAATAAACCCTAGGCTTGCACTTTGACTTCCTCATCTTCTGATCAAGACTTGGGAGAATGGCTTGCACAATGTAACCACATGATATGCAATATGCAATGCCTAATGCCCTAAAATGATATGCAATATGTTAATGCTAGTCCCAAGAGAGGAGGGCAAATTTTGAGGTGTTACAGCTGCCCCTATTCAATCCACTGTGAACCTGTCGATACGAAATAGCCTCGGCTTTCGGATGATCAGGATGAAGAGTGATTGAATACCAAGAACAGACGAACAATTTGCACTCTGATGGGATAATAATTAACAGCGCCTGTCAGCAGCG
Source organism: Lathyrus oleraceus (assembly GCF_024323335.1). Classification (NCBI taxonomy): domain Eukaryota; kingdom Viridiplantae; phylum Streptophyta; class Magnoliopsida; order Fabales; family Fabaceae; genus Lathyrus; species Lathyrus oleraceus. The sequence goes on from NC_066583.1 coordinate 94,911,619, forward strand.
GCGAAGAAACAAACTCTTGAAATGTCGACCTGGATACCAAAATAAATGGTAACACAGGGATAACCATGGTCTGAACACCACACATCCACTCGGGATTATCATCCTCTCCCTTTTTTTCTCTGCTTTTCTTGGACCCCGAAATTTTCTTATCTCTTTTTCATTTTCTTGAACCCCGAACGTTTCTCTGCTTCTTTTTCTTATTTTCTTGAACCCCGAAATTTTCTCTGCGCAAACGATCCTTGGATCTCTGCATTTGAACCCCGGAAAATGCCTCAGCACTCCTTCTTTGCCAAAATAATGAACCCCGATCTCCAATTTGAACCCCAGTCGCCTGACGATAACTCGCGATCGCCAATATGAACCCCGCTCTCCAGAAAATGTCGCAACATCTCCTTTTCTCCATTTGAACCTCAGAAAATGCCTCAGCATTTCTTTTCTCCGTTTGAACCCCAGGAAAATGCCTCAGCATATCCTTTTCTCCATTTGAACCCCAGGAAATGCCTCAACATATCCTTTTCTCCAATCTCTCGTGATAATTCCGCTGGCAACGTCGGAAATAACACCAAACCACTCTGAGGGCGACATGTCAGAGGGTATACCTTCACAAAAGGAAAGTAACATGTGTATCTCTTCCTCAGAAGACACCCGTAACGACCTCCATTGGCATCCGCCAAAGTCTAAGGTGACACATGAACAGAAGATAATCCTGCGGACCTCATCCTGGATATAATCTTCAACTCCAATCTTCATTTGAACCCCAGAAAATACCTCAGTATCTCCTTTTCTCCATTTGAACCCCGGAAAATGCCTCAGCATATACTCTTCTTTGATTGAACCCCGATCTCCAGAAAATGTCGCAACATCTCCTTTTCTCCATTTGAACCCCGGAATCGCGCTGATCGCGTAACGTCTTCTGATATCATTTCCATCTCTGTCCGACGGAAACATTTCCTCCAATATCGCACTACTGGGGAACACTGCTGATCTGACGTCATGGTACCACACTCCTCAGAGGAACACTTTCAACCAGACACTGACTGATAACTGGGAGAAAACTCGACGTTTACTGGACATCGAACAATGATGTTGACAGGACATCGAACAATGATGTTTACAGGACATCGAACAATGATGTTGACAGGACATCGAACAATGATGTTGACAGAACATCAAACAATGATGTTGACAGGACATCAAACAAGGATGTTGACAGGACATCAAACAAGGATGTTGACAGGACATCAAACAAGGATGTTGACAGGACATCAAACAAGGATGTTGACAGGACATCAAACAAGGATGTTGACAGGACATCAAACAATGATGTTGACAGGACATCGAACAAGGATGTTGACAGGACATCAAACAATGATGTTGACAGGACATCAAACAATGATCGACCAAACACTTACTGATGTCTGGGAAGAAACTCGACGTTTACTGAACATCGAACGATGATGTTTTACAGGACATCAAAGAAAACTCGACCAGACACTTACTGATGACTGGGAAATACTGTTGCTCCAAAATCCCGCTGCTGAACTCCTCGGAGTATCGTCTTCACTGTCCGGCAAAACCAAATCCCAAGCGGTAACCACGGCTTGAATCGCGCTGATCGCGTAACGTTTCCATCTCTGCCCGACGGAAAAACTCCTCCAGTATCGCATTACTGGGGAAATACCTTTGATCCAATCATGGGGCTAAACTCCTCGGAGTAACACCTTCACCATCTAGCCAAAACCACTTCTCAAACAATAACCACGGCTTGAGACTAGCTTATGCTTGCAATGATGCATGATTGATTTTTTCTGCGTAATGCTCCATAAGCATGGAAATGCTACGCGATTATTTTTCTATGCAATATGTTATGCTTACGCTACATGATGAATGCATAAAAACGTCCCCCTCAAGGGATTCTGCTGGGGAGCACGAGACACTTTGCTGAGGAACTCGTCAATACTCCGATCTCCACCCTGCTGGGGAATAAGCACTGCTGCTGGGAATAAGGCAACCCTTGCTGGGGAAGGAACCTCCTTTGCGCCCAATCCGCCTGGGAAACTGCTGGGGATAAGCACCACCAACACTCTGTGGGGATACAACAGTCTTTGACTTGCTGAGGATATCAATCCTGACTCCGCTTCGGGAAACCCTCACAGATACCTGTTGACTTTACTGGGGAAACACTCACAGAGACTCTGCTAGGGGAATAGCAACCTCCAGACTCAACTGGGGAAGCATCATTCTATCACCACCTGGAGATAACCATCTTGACCCTGCTAGGGAAACGCATACTACTCCGCTGGGGACAACCCATGCAATCCATAGGTAGACTCATCTCAGCTGGAGATGCAAAATCCGTCCGCTACGGGAACTTGTCCAATCCACTGGTAGGATGAACGCTGCTGGAGAAATGTATCATTGAAACCCGCTCCACTCGGGGAACTGCTGGAGATATATTTCTTTGAACCCGCTCCACTCGGGGAACTGCTGGAGATATATTTCTTTGCAAAAGACCCGCTCCACTCGGGGATAACAACCTTCTGGCCTGGCTGCTGAGGAAACACCACTTTAAACCTGCCGGATAACCATCCTGACTCGGCTGGAGAGGTCACAGACCTTGGATCTGCTGGGGAGCTAGTCTTCTAACTCTGCTTGGGGACCTAGCTGGGAAAATGAGAAAAGTTGGCACAGAACACCCGTCGACTCGTCGAACCATGATATCCACCTCCAATACTCATATCAGCTTTCCACCTTTGAGAATTCCCAGACTCATCTGGACCTTTTCTGCTCCATCATCTTGTATTCCAAATCGCTCCGCGCTCGACGAGAGACGTACTCCTGGGTTTTATACAGAAATTCCAATCTTCTGACTTTGAAGAGTCTTCTTGATTAATTCCAAAGGTCGTCGGACGTCTCGTCGTCTCTCCGTCCTTTCTTCATACACTCGCCCCTGATCGGACTCTGCGGGGAATTACACACTTTCAAGTCTTTCGACTTTGAAGAGTCTTCTTGATTACCATCAAGGATCGTCGTGCGCCGCAACGTCACTTCGTCGTTTTTCCTTTATTCGTCCCTGAACAAACTCTCTGGGGATCTGTCACAAAGCTTCCACATCACAACCTGCAAGTGAGTGAAGGATACCTAACAGTACCTGCAAAACAGATCGTCAGGTAAAACCGTGCCCCAGGTGTGTCAAGATTTCAACACTTGGGTCACTCAACCTTCCAAATAAGATTTCAAGCTTTCAATCTTATAAGCATGCATTGGAAGGAACCTGTATGTCTAAAAATGCAAAATTCTTTATCAAAATATCCGGATGTTTTTGCAATCAAAGCGGTAATGAAAAACAAAAACAAAATTATTTGACTGAATATGCATTTATTGATTGGAAAAGTGTGGCTCAAACGAGCAATACAAAAGGAAGCAATTCCTGAAAAGAGGTAATTGCGCACAAAAGGAAAAATCTATCCTAATGGCAATGTGAAACCCGTGATCTCATCGAGTTCCAACTCGGTTACACCCCATATGTCCTCAGACTCTCCGTGCTTTCTGCCTTCTGAACAAGACGATTCCGACTGATCCCTACCGGGTATTATCCATGATGCCTCAACCAAAGCGCAAACGATCATGCTAGACGCAGTTGTTCGTTTCAATCCCTCTTTTGCCTGGACCGCCCTTTCGGGTTTTCAGTCCACCGGGATACCCATTTTTGCCCAAGTCGCCTTCTCAGGTTTTCGACTTGCCGGGTGTACATTTTTCATTCATATCCCTAATTTTTGCCCGAACCTTTCTTTCTGTTTTTGGTTCGCCGGGATGCCCATTTTTGCCTGGACTATTTTATTCTTTTCGTCCAGCGGGTCTCTTTTACACGAAGTATTTTTTAACTGCGTCCGCATTCACAGGGGATGGAAAATCTTCACCATCCATGGTCGTCAGCAATAAGGCTCCGCCAGAGAAAACCTTCTTGACCACGAATGGACCTTCATAATTCGGTGTCCATTTGCCCCTTCGATCATTTTGAGGAGGAAGGATCCTTTTCAGCACCATATCACCTACGTGATACACCCGAGGTCGCACCTTCTTGTCGAAAGCACGCTTCATCCGTTGCTGGTACAACTGCCCATGACAGATGGCTGCAAGCCTCTTTTCCTCTATCAGGCTCAACTCTTCGTACCGGGTTCTTACCCATTCGGCCTCTCGCAACTTCACATCCATCAGGACTCTCAAAGAGGGAGTCTGAGCTTCAACAGGTAATACAGCCTCCATCCCATATACCAATGAGAAAAGCTTTGCCCCAGTAGGCGCACCGAGGTTCAATACTCAGGATACTAGTTTCCTACTCAATCACACCGTCGGTGCATTCAAACGTTATCCGGGCAACAAAAGCTTATTCACCTTAACCTCCCCATCAGACATCAGAATCCGTTCGGATTCAGGGTCAGGCCCCTCCTCCGGGATCGGTTACTCTCAATCTTTCGATTGGAGCACCTCGAGATGTCCTCATCAGGGAACTCAAACTTCATCGGTTGATAATCCTCAATGGCTTGCAGAGAGGTGTAATCAGACAATACACCCTTTGATTGCTTTCTGAGAGCACCACAAATCAGTCAAGATTCTTTTGCATTCTCTCAACCCGTCCGGTCAATGCTGGATTCTCAAACCTATACTTGATCGGATCCGTCTCGGAAATCCACAAAGTGGTATGAATCAGCATATACTGTCTCAGTCGGCGAGCAGCCTATGCCAAAGTACAGCAAGTTTTCTCGAACAGTGAATGTACTGTTTCACAGTCGGTAAACTTTTGGCTCAGGTAAATTGCATGCTCTTTTCGACAAGACGCGTCATGCTGACCCACTTCACCTTGTAGACCCCTCGAAGGCCGTCAAGTACACGATTGACAATTGTTCATTCCACAAGAGGTATCAGAATCAAAGGCTCCTGCAAATTATTCTTTTATTTTTTCAATGCCCCTTGGCAATCATTATTTCACCTGACCGTTTGATCTTTCTTTTCTTTTTCAACATCTTGAATGTGGGTTCATACGTGGCTGTTAGATGAGATGTGAACCATGACAGGTAGTTCAATCTTTCTAAGAAACCACGAACCTCTCTTTTATATTCTCGGTTCAGGCACTTCTTTTTTTTTTTTTTTTTTTTTTTTTTTTTTTTTTTTTTTTTTAGCAGGAACCTCGATCCCTCTCTTACAATGAACCCCTCATCTTACCGGACCGCACTCTGATAGTGCACTTATCTGAATTCAACCTCAGTTTGAATTATCTCCACCAGATGCCCCACTCCTGTTTGGGACTTTGCTATCATGTCATAGCATAGCATTCAATTTCATGATGAATCATGTCATGAAACAAAGTCACCATGACTCTCAGACAAGTGGCACCGGCATTCTGCTCCTCTAGAGGACAGTCTCCTTTCCATGGTAGCTTGTGTGCAACGACACCGGTATTCGACCCTGGCGTATCCTGACACGACCAGGTGAAGGCATCCACATGCTCTTTCATCAAGGCTACCATTATGCTCTCGATTCGCCTCTGAAGCGGCCTCATTTTCCTATTTCCTTCCTGACCTCGGCGGTGCGTGGAATAACAATCTCAACCCGCTCCTCGGGCGGCTGAATCACCTTCTCCTCTTGTTTCAACAACCTGGCTAATTCCAGCAGATCACAATCTTCTTTGCCTTCTTCAGCCTGATTGCTCGGTTTGTCGAAGTCATATGAGGGGTAACCAAATTGTTATCAAAGAGATCCGGAGAATTATTTTTGAATTCGAAACGAGACAAATCAACAGGAAAAAGAAAAAAAACAGAAAACAAACATTGCCATTTTTATTTGTTTTTAAACTGCAAAAATAAATGAAAAACAGGGAACACCGCTTTTTGACTGAAAAACATCCATTTATTAATGATGCAGAAAATGCAAATTTATGAACATGAGGTGGCCCTTACAATGAACCATTACGTGTCGGGCAACACATATGGCTTTCATGCATATAAACTGAAAACAAGAAACATTACTCTTCCAGACGAGCGACAGTGATGATCTTGTTAGGCCTTCCAGCTTCCTGGTACACACGATCTTATCCATTGATCAATCTCCCAGTCACTGTCAGTTTCTCCCCCCATCGCACAGACGCGATCTGAATTTTCAGCAATTGCACCCACCATCGCCTGTCCATGCGCCGGCATGGGATTGGCATCAGCATTCAATGACAATGTAAAATTGAGGGCCTTGGAATCCACCAGGTCTTGGACTACGTGCTTAAAAGCTTTGCAGTCCTCTACACTGTGCCCGAGAGCACCCGAATGGAATTCACATTTGACATTTTCATCAAAATTGGCTGGCCTTTGATCAGGTCCCATAGGTGCCAAAGTCCTCAACTGTACCAGCCCCATATCTTTCAGCTTTTTCAATAGGAAAGAATATGTCACAGGCGGCCTGTCAAAATGCCGATCACTCATCCTCCTCCTGACTGGATATCCTACCCTCGGAGACCTCCGCTGAAATGGCTGACGCTGCTGTTGCTGTTGTGCAGGCTGATTGCCAGCAGGAATAGTTACCGCAGCGGTGTGCTGGTAGTAACGACCCCTACCGTGTCCTCTCTGGGCGTACACAGCACTCGATTCACCCTCATCCTTGTGCTGGTCATTACCAAAAGATTTCTTCGGTCCAGATGACGAAGCGTTTCCTTGCATGTTCCCCATCTTCAGCCAATCTTCTATCCTTCCCACCCTTTCGACAATTACTTTCTGCCCCAGGGCGAACTCTTGCATGACATTGATCAGCTCTCCCATCTTCTCTTTCAGCTCGAGAATGTCGGTGTTGGACGGATTCATTAGTCGAGGAGTATTGCGTCTGGTGAAGTATCTGTGAGGGCGTGTTGAGTGCAAAGGTATAGTTCTGCGAGCACGAGCAATGATTCCTGCAAAACAGCAAACAGGTTAATATGCATGAATGCAACGTCTATCCATATGAGGAAGATTCTGTCCTTCGATTCTGGTTTCATTGAGACAAATAATATTTCACCAATAACATTCTGACATTCAGATGTCTCTCAACCAGATTCTCAATCCATAATACTCCCCATATGGCTAGACGTGAGTTTGAGTGCAAATGAATGCAAAATGAGAATGATGCAGATGTATGCAATGCACTGGGCCATCCTCCAAGTCATCTGATCCTCTGTACTGAATCTGGCCTCTGGACTGATCATAACCATCTGAGGAATATACAATCATCAATCTGACCCACGGGTTCCGAAATAAACGGAAGACAGATACATCATCATCATCATCATTGTCATCAGTCTCTGAGCAGACACCCAAAATCATCTGAATCGGCCCAGGGAATCCGAAATAAACGAATCCCCACTGATAAATATCTCGGCCCGGGGAATCCTGAAATAAACGGATCCCCACTGATAAATATCTCGGCCCGGGGAATCCTGAAATAAACGGATCCCCACTGATAAATATCTCGGACAGCGCTCCGGCGTCACAGCAATAACTGACCATAAATCCGACTTATAAATAGGTCTCTGAATCACAGAACCAAAAGTCACCATCTGAGTCCATCTGATTATGCATCTGAATGAATCACCCTCCCCTCACAGGTAAATTCTAATCAGGTCATCCTAAGGCGGATAATAGTCTCGACAATCGGGCAGAGATACTCAATGGGTTTGCCCTTTCGGGTGTGCCATTGTAGCTCCCTTAAGATCGTCTAAACCAAAAATCCGGGAAAAGATCGGTCACCAGAGTCAACAACTCAGATGGAGTAACTCAAACAAAGCGGAATATCCACAAAGATGAGCACTATCAACTGAGCCTCATCCGGCTTGTGGCACATCACGCCGCCAGGCACATGTTGATCTAACATGAAAGAGGCGACATGAGGCCACACTAGTCCTAGGTGTATACTCGGGCCTGGGTTTTAGCCCCACTCAGAACACCCACCCCAAACAGAGGAACCACCTGCATAGAGGACGGCAACAACATGATAGTATGATGCATGCAGATATTAATGCAAATATATACACAGGTTAGAATAATAAATGCAATAAATAACACATACAAGCAACCTAAACTAATCCTAGAACGCTAGGAAGGACTCGCTTAGGGACGATGGACCAGCATAGGTCTACATCAATGTTACGATCCCCAGCAGAGTCGCCAGCTGTCGCATCCTGCGAAAAATCAACCGGCGAGACTCGAAACAAAACACACACAGAGCCGCCACTGCGCGTTATTTATCCCAAGATAGGGAAAGGAAACGCTCAGAGAAACCTGGAAAGGAAATGGTCTCGCGACCAAAGAGACAGGGTAAGGGAGTCGGTTACGCAAGGGGAAGGTATTAGCACCCCTCACGTCCGTCGTACTCGACGGGATCCACGTCCTAGAATAAAGAAAAGGTTGCTAAACATCACACACACACACAGGGAACGCAGGTGGGGTTAGAAGAAGGGAGCTCGATAAGGTATCGCACCTTATGCCTACATATCTTGTCTGGAACAAGAATCAGAGCCACTGTAGTTCGGCTTACGCACGCCAAACAATCCAAAACATACAAACAAGCAAGGGTGGCAAACATGGAGCCCGACAACCACTGGATGGAATTACGTCGGCATCCGAACCAAAACACACTCTAAACGGCAAACATGGAGCCCGACTGCCAATCACTGGGCTTACGTCGGCATCCGAACCCAAACACAAACAAAACGGCAAACGTGGAGCCCGACAGCCAATCCTGGGCTTACGTCGGCATCCGAGCCAAAACACAATCAGATAACAAGTAAACGCACGCAAAAAAGAAAAAGGTTGCCCGGAGTGGTCTCGCACGACCACCTGCCTACATACCTCGTCTGGAACGAGGATCAGGGCGATGTAGTTCCCCTGAAAGGGACTAAATTGCTAACCAGAAACCGGGGAAAACACGACACTAGGGAGCTGAGACTCGAGCCTAATGTTGTCATGCAAAGTCACCCTAAGTTCAGTTTCTACCTACTTGCATCAGTGCGATCTAATCCTAACCAGGAAAGAAGAAAGCATACAAGCATACATCATATATCAAATGAGAACAGGCATCTCAAACAAGCATGTCAATCAGAGATTCACAGAGCACACGCTATAACCAAACAAGAGGCTCAATCAAAGGGATTTGACCGCCGAAGCGAGTCGTCTGTACATGGTTTTGATTTGCTCTTAACCTTGCCATCACGAGGCTAAGGTGAAGCAGATGATAGGTGAAGTGAGGATCAGACCTCACAGCTCATATCCCTAACCAGGGAGAGCTGACAAATGAGCATGGGTCCAGAATAGGGGAACCCTTCTATACTCAGAGACTCTGACTCAATGTGCACTGCACGGGATCTTGGGTTAGGATCTCAATGCTTCAACCATGTAATGGGAGCAAGGAGAAGACTCAACTGAAGAGTGGGGGGTAGGCTGCATACCCCTACCTTCCACCAATTGCCTTATTTAAAGGACTTTCACCTGCTTGGGCTTAAAAATAAACAACCACAATCATTGCCTCTTAAGGAGGACTTCAGACATTTATTTGCCCGGCCCGGTAACAGCCGGGTCTCCAGACTACATGAAGTTAGAGGACCTACCTCAATGCAAGTTGCTTAAGCAAAGCAAAGCAATAGTTCACAAGGAACTGAGCAACTAAAGTACCTGGAAACAATCAAACACAGTTAGTACCCAGACAGACAAACTAAACAGCAAGTGTTCAATCAATCAAACTATACAAGCTATGCACAAACAAAGCAAGCCAAAGCTCAAGCCTATGCTTCACAACCTACAAAACACAATTATGTTAGTGTACAAACATCAACAACATCAATCAAAATTGATTTGGACCATTATCCATGTGCATTGCTTTTTAATCCTGAAAAATCAAGCAAACATTAGCAACTAGACCACTAGGCCAAGCCTAGGGTCCAAAGGCAAGAAAAAAATCTCAAACAGCAAGGTATCTTCAAACCAAATTCAAATTAACATCAAACAAGAGCAAACATCATTGGTCTCATGTTTATATCATCCATTATGTTCAATTCATGCACAAAACAATCCCTATTGGTTCATATGAAGCATCAAACATACAAACAGAAGTATTGCATTCAAATCCATACCAAAATACATCCAAAAATTCTCAAATTAAATACACCTAAACAGGAGGTATTCAAGGTCTACCATGTCAAATTTGAGCTCATTTGGGCAAATGGAACCATGTCAATGAAAATCAACAGAAACAGATACAATTATAGGCTCCAATTCACAACATCAATGCATACATCCACTTCAAAAATTCATATCTCATTGAAAACAAAATAGAAATGGATGGGACCAAAACAGGGATGTCACATTATGTGTCTATTACAAGCATGTCAAATTTCATGATTATCCAGTACCACATGAGCATTTCCCATTCAATCTACCAACCTATGTCACATGAGCTTGCATAAATGATCACCAGAGATGAAAAATAGCAATCAATTTGAAAATGCCACATAAAATTTCACAAAAATTCACATAGCATCTTGACATGTTAATCAACCATCATGCAAAATTTCACATTAATCCAACAAGTATAGGTCACTCAAAAAAATCCAGCAAGTTGACATAATGAGGTGTGACACAAATTGTCACACCTAAGTTCCAGAATTTGCTGCTCAATGACCAGGCATCAAAAATTCATGAAATTTATATGGAAATAAACATCATCCAGTCAACAATTGCCACAAAAAGTTTCAAGAATTTATTTGCAAGCATGTGCATTTTATGAACAAAATGGTAGAATGTATCAAATATGAGTACATGTGAGACAAGCCTAAGTCAAATGATTTTTCTACCAAGCACAACTTTGACCAATAGGTCAAAAATCATCTACACTCAAAGACAAAGTCAACAAAAAAATCCTCACATTTTTATGAATTTTCTACAATTTTTTATGAATTTTTTAATGTTATAATGATTTTTTTAACATTTTTTAGAATTAATTATAATTAACTTAAAACTACAGTGGCAGATTCGTAATATTCCAGCGCGGGGGCGGTAAACGCCGTTTTCAAAAATTCAAATGAGGAAATGGATCAAACGCTCAAAACTTCATCACTTTCGTTCCAGATTTTCCAGAAACTCCATAAACGCTCAAGAACACGCATCTCTCAAATCGTCACCAAAACGGACAAATAGGTATCCGTTAGAACCGCATGAACCTGTAGATCACGAATATGCATTCCAATCGACCTAACAATACCTAAATCTCAAGAATCGAACGCGCTAGGGTTTGGATACAAAATTTCAATTCCAGATTTCTCAGTCTATGGTTAACCATTCTCAAAACTAAAACTATCACCGTGCTCTACATGAAGTGAACTATAGAATGCACATAGCAATTTGGCAAAGCATGAGATTCGAAATTTCTCAAACCTGTAATGGCAGCGGTGATTTCGTTGTTCTTGAGCTTTAATTCCTTCAAACAGATGCACTACAGCCTTCTAGAAGATGAATGACGAGCTTGAGATCAATTGCCATGGCCTTTCGTGCATGAAAACCTCAATTCACCATTGATGATGTTGATATGAACAGTCACGATCAATGCTCTTCTTCCTCCAATCTCCAAAAACAGTCCGAGGTAATGATGAATGGAGTTCAGATCAAAAGGAATTTTGAAGTTTGGTTGAGGAATGATGAAGAAATGTCAATTTCAAGTTCAATGTTCTTCATGAAATTTTGAGAGAATTGGAATGGTTTTGAGATCCAATCTTGGAGTGTGTGAATTCTGTTATGATTATGAAGATGATTAAGTTTATATATGATCCTTAATCCATGCTTAATCCATCAATTAACCAAATTGGAGTGTTAAGTGAAAATGGTTAGTTGTAAGAAAGGGCAAAATTGGAATTTCACTATGCCAGCTAGTGCCACCTGTTTTGACAGCACATACACCTTCCAATTATCATATGTGAGCTGTAGAAACTTTCCTCATGCCCATTGGTTGTGTAAATCTCAATTTCACTATGTGGATGCATTTGTCCAATTTTAGCCATTCCACTTTTCAAGCCAAATCTCAATTTACAAGGCCTATGCATGAAATGATGATTCCAACACACTCCAAATGCCATTTATGAGGTGTAGAAAAAAGTCCCATCTCAAAATTCCAATTATTTTGAGAGTTGGACAATTTTGCCCCTGGTCCAATTCAGCTGTCCAGTTGAAAAGTGACTTTTTGCCTTGGCCATTTTTGGGAAAATCCAATTATGCACCATGAAAGTACATGTCAAATGGAGTTTGTGCATATAAAGAACTTGCAATTTGGACCAACCATGTGGTAGTTATGGCCTCCTGATTACGGGTCTTTTTTGAATTTCACTGAGCCCTAATTTTCAAACCATACATTGGATTTTCAAGTTCTTGGACTTTTTGGAAAGGTGAGAACAAGATCTACAACTTTCATGTTGGACAAATTTGCATTTGAAGCTTCCTTGGACACGTGGCTTTGAGGTCCAAAACTTTCCATTTTTGGAAACTTCAATTACAAGTCACTTTCTATTTTTGGCAGTTTTTGTCCTGACTTGATTTTCTTCCTTTTTAAGCTTTGAGATGTCAAATAACACTTGTTCCAACATGAATGAAGTGTATCCAACTCATTTCCACCTCCAAATCCATCAGATCATGTACAGTTGACCACAGTTGACTTTTTCAGCTGATAGATGAATCAGGCAATGCATAGATCAATCTGAGCCCCAATCTCCAACTGAAATGGCTCAAGGGTGAAACCCTAGCCTCAATTAGCACCATATAATCACAAAATGAACCCCATATCCATCACAGACCTCATCTCCTGATCCAGCCCTGATTGGCCCAATACAACTAATTAGGGTTGACCAGTGGTCAAAACCCTAATCTCAAGGTATCTTCTTCAATCTTCTGATGACATCCAACCATGATGATGATGATGTATCAATTCAATCAATATGAAGACCAATACCCTTGAGAATCATGAAACCCTAATTCACAGCCCAATCCTCAGATGGCCCATGATCAGTCAATAAACCCTAGGCTTGCACTTTGACTTCCTCATCTTCTGATCAAGACTTGGGAGAATGGCTTGCACAATGTAACCACATGATATGCAATATGCAATGCCTAATGCCCTAAAATGATATGCAATATGTTAATGCTAGTCCCAAGAGAGGAGGGCAAATTTTGAGGTGTTACAGCTGCCCCTATTCAATCCACTGTGAACCTGTCGATACGAAATAGCCTCGGCTTTCGGATGATCAGGATGAAGAGTGATTGAATACCAAGAACAGACGAACAATTTGCACTCTGATGGGATAATAATTAACAGCGCCTGTCAGCAGCGGCGAAGAAACAAACTCTTGAAATGTCGACCTGGATACCAAAATAAATGGTAACACAGGGATAACCATGGTCTGAACACCACACATCCACTCGGGATTATCATCCTCTCCCTTTTTTTCTCTGCTTTTCTTGGACCCCGAAATTTTCTTATCTCTTTTTCATTTTCTTGAACCCCGAACGTTTCTCTGCTTCTTTTTCTTATTTTCTTGAACCCCGAAATTTTCTCTGCGCAAACGATCCTTGGATCTCTGCATTTGAACCCCGGAAAATGCCTCAGCACTCCTTCTTTGCCAAAATAATGAACCCCGATCTCCATTTGAACCCCAGTCGCCTGACGATAACTCGCGATCGCCAATATGAACCCCGCTCTCCAGAAAATGTCGCAACATCTCCTTTTCTCCATTTGAACCTCAGAAAATGCCTCAGCATTTCTTTTCTCCGTTTGAACCCCAGGAAAATGCCTCAGCATATCCTTTTCTCCATTTGAACCCCAGGAAATGCCTCAACATATCCTTTTCTCCAATCTCTCGTGATAATTCCGCTGGCAACGTCGGAAATAACACCAAACCACTCTGAGGGCGACATGTCAGAGGGTATACCTTCACAAAAGGAAAGTAACATGTGTATCTCTTCCTCAGAAGACACCCGTAACGACCTCCATTGGCATCCGCCAAAGTCTAAGGTGACACATGAACAGAAGATAATCCTGCGGACCTCATCCTGGATATAATCTTCAACTCCAATCTTCATTTGAACCCCAGAAAATACCTCAGTATCTCCTTTTCTCCATTTGAACCCCGGAAAATGCCTCAGCATATACTCTTCTTTGATTGAACCCCGATCTCCAGAAAATGTCGCAACATCTCCTTTTCTCCATTTGAACCCCGGAATCGCGCTGATCGCGTAACGTCTTCTGATATCATTTCCATCTCTGTCCGACGGAAACATTTCCTCCAATATCGCACTACTGGGGAACACTGCTGATCTGACGTCATGGTACCACACTCCTCAGAGGAACACTTTCAACCAGACACTGACTGATAACTGGGAGAAAACTCGACGTTTACTGGACATCGAACAATGATGTTGACAGGACATCGAACAATGATGTTTACAGGACATCGAACAATGATGTTGACAGGACATCGAACAATGATGTTGACAGAACATCAAACAATGATGTTGACAGGACATCAAACAAGGATGTTGACAGGACATCAAACAAGGATGTTGACAGGACATCAAACAAGGATGTTGACAGGACATCAAACAAGGATGTTGACAGGACATCAAACAAGGATGTTGACAGGACATCAAACAATGATGTTGACAGGACATCGAACAAGGATGTTGACAGGACATCAAACAATGATGTTGACAGGACATCAAACAATGATCGACCAAACACTTACTGATGTCTGGGAAGAAACTCGACGTTTACTGAACATCGAACGATGATGTTTTACAGGACATCAAAGAAAACTCGACCAGACACTTACTGATGACTGGGAAATACTGTTGCTCCAAAATCCCGCTGCTGAACTCCTCGGAGTATCGTCTTCACTGTCCGGCAAAACCAAATCCCAAGCGGTAACCACGGCTTGAATCGCGCTGATCGCGTAACGTTTCCATCTCTGCCCGACGGAAAAACTCCTCCAGTATCGCATTACTGGGGAAATACCTTTGATCCAATCATGGGGCTAAACTCCTCGGAGTAACACCTTCACCATCTAGCCAAAACCACTTCTCAAACAATAACCACGGCTTGAGACTAGCTTATGCTTGCAATGATGCATGATTGATTTTTTCTGCGTAATGCTCCATAAGCATGGAAATGCTACGCGATTATTTTTCTATGCAATATGTTATGCTTACGCTACATGATGAATGCATAAAAACGTCCCCCTCAAGGGATTCTGCTGGGGAGCACGAGACACTTTGCTGAGGAACTCGTCAATACTCCGATCTCCACCCTGCTGGGGAATAAGCACTGCTGCTGGGAATAAGGCAACCCTTGCTGGGGAAGGAACCTCCTTTGCGCCCAATCCGCCTGGGAAACTGCTGGGGATAAGCACCACCAACACTCTGTGGGGATACAACAGTCTTTGACTTGCTGAGGATATCAATCCTGACTCCGCTTCGGGAAACCCTCACAGATACCTGTTGACTTTACTGGGGAAACACTCACAGAGACTCTGCTAGGGGAATAGCAACCTCCAGACTCAACTGGGGAAGCATCATTCTATCACCACCTGGAGATAACCATCTTGACCCTGCTAGGGAAACGCATACTACTCCGCTGGGGACAACCCATGCAATCCATAGGTAGACTCATCTCAGCTGGAGATGCAAAATCCGTCCGCTACGGGAACTTGTCCAATCCACTGGTAGGATGAACGCTGCTGGAGAAATGTATCATTGAAACCCGCTCCACTCGGGGAACTGCTGGAGATATATTTCTTTGAACCCGCTCCACTCGGGGAACTGCTGGAGATATATTTCTTTGCAAAAGACCCGCTCCACTCGGGGATAACAACCTTCTGGCCTGGCTGCTGAGGAAACACCACTTTAAACCTGCCGGATAACCATCCTGACTCGGCTGGAGAGGTCACAGACCTTGGATCTGCTGGGGAGCTAGTCTTCTAACTCTGCTTGGGGACCTAGCTGGGAAAATGAGAAAAGTTGGCACAGAACACCCGTCGACTCGTCGAACCATGATATCCACCTCCAATACTCATATCAGCTTTCCACCTTTGAGAATTCCCAGACTCATCTGGACCTTTTCTGCTCCATCATCTTGTATTCCAAATCGCTCCGCGCTCGACGAGAGACGTACTCCTGGGTTTTATACAGAAATTCCAATCTTCTGACTTTGAAGAGTCTTCTTGATTAATTCCAAAGGTCGTCGGACGTCTCGTCGTCTCTCCGTCCTTTCTTCATACACTCGCCCCTGATCGGACTCTGCGGGGAATTACACACTTTCAAGTCTTTCGACTTTGAAGAGTCTTCTTGATTACCATCAAGGATCGTCGTGCGCCGCAACGTCACTTCGTCGTTTTTCCTTTATTCGTCCCTGAACAAACTCTCTGGGGATCTGTCACAAAGCTTCCACATCACAACCTGCAAGTGAGTGAAGGATACCTAACAGTACCTGCAAAACAGATCGTCAGGTAAAACCGTGCCCCAGGTGTGTCAAGATTTCAACACTTGGGTCACTCAACCTTCCAAATAAGATTTCAAGCTTTCAATCTTATAAGCATGCATTGGAAGGAACCTGTATGTCTAAAAATGCAAAATTCTTTATCAAAATATCCGGATGTTTTTGCAATCAAAGCGGTAATGAAAACAAAAACAAAATTATTTGACTGAATATGCATTTATTGATTGGAAAAGTGTGGCTCAAACGAGCAATACAAAAGGAAGCAATTCCTGAAAAGAGGTAATTGCGCACAAAAGGAAAAATCTATCCTAATGGCAATGTGAAACCCGTGATCTCATCGAGTTCCAACTCGGTTACACCCCATATGTCCTCAGACTCTCCGTGCTTTCTGCCTTCTGAACAAGACGATTCCGACTGATCCCTACCGGGTATTATCCATGATGCCTCAACCAAAGCGCAAACGATCATGCTAGACGCAGTTGTTCGTTTCAATCCCTCTTTTGCCTGGACCGCCCTTTCGGGTTTTCAGTCCACCGGGATACCCATTTTTGCCCAAGTCGCCTTCTCAGGTTTTCGACTTGCCGGGTGTACATTTTTCATTCATATCCCTAATTTTTGCCCGAACCTTTCTTTCTGTTTTTGGTTCGCCGGGATGCCCATTTTTGCCTGGACTATTTTATTCTTTTCGTCCAGCGGGTCTCTTTTACACGAAGTATTTTTTAACTGCGTCCGCATTCACAGGGGATGGAAAATCTTCACCATCCATGGTCGTCAGCAATAAGGCTCCGCCAGAGAAAACCTTCTTGACCACGAATGGACCTTCATAATTCGGTGTCCATTTGCCCCTTCGATCATTTTGAGGAGGAAGGATCCTTTTCAGCACCATATCACCTACGTGATACACCCGAGGTCGCACCTTCTTGTCGAAAGCACGCTTCATCCGTTGCTGGTACAACTGCCCATGACAGATGGCTGCAAGCCTCTTTTCCTCTATCAGGCTCAACTCTTCGTACCGGGTTCTTACCCATTCGGCCTCTCGCAACTTCACATCCATCAGGACTCTCAAAGAGGGAGTCTGAGCTTCAACAGGTAATACAGCCTCCATCCCATATACCAATGAGAAAAGCTTTGCCCCAGTAGGCGCACCGAGGTTCAATACTCAGGATACTAGTTTCCTACTCAATCACACCGTCGGTGCATTCAAACGTTATCCGGGCAACAAAAGCTTATTCACCTTAACCTCCCCATCAGACATCAGAATCCGTTCGGATTCAGGGTCAGGCCCCTCCTCCGGGATCGGTTACTCTCAATCTTTCGATTGGAGCACCTCGAGATGTCCTCATCAGGGAACTCAAACTTCATCGGTTGATAATCCTCAATGGCTTGCAGAGAGGTGTAATCAGACAATACACCCTTTGATTGCTTTCTGAGAGCACCACAAATCAGTCAAGATTCTTTTGCATTCTCTCAACCCGTCCGGTCAATGCTGGATTCTCAAACCTATACTTGATCGGATCCGTCTCGGAAATCCACAAAGTGGTATGAATCAGCATATACTGTCTCAGTCGGCGAGCAGCCTATGCCAAAGTACAGCAAGTTTTCTCGAACAGTGAATGTACTGTTTCACAGTCGGTAAACTTTTGGCTCAGGTAAATTGCATGCTCTTTTCGACAAGACGCGTCATGCTGACCCACTTCACCTTGTAGACCCCTCGAAGGCCGTCAAGTACACGATTGACAATTGTTCATTCCACAAGAGGTATCAGAATCAAAGGCTCCTGCAAATTATTCTTTTATTTTTTCAATGCCCCTTGGCAATCATTATTTCACCTGACCGTTTGATCTTTCTTTTCTTTTTCAACATCTTGAATGTGGGTTCATACGTGGCTGTTAGATGAGATGTGAACCATGACAGGTAGTTCAATCTTTCTAAGAAACCACGAACCTCTCTTTTATATTCTCGGTTCAGGCACTTCTTTTTTTTTTTTTTTTTTTTTTTTTTTTTTTTTTTTTTTTTAGCAGGAACCTCGATCCCTCTCTTACAATGAACCCCTCATCTTACCGGACCGCACTCTGATAGTGCACTTATCTGAATTCAACCTCAGTTTGAATTATCTCCACCAGATGCCCCACTCCTGTTTGGGACTTTGCTATCATGTCATAGCATAGCATTCAATTTCATGATGAATCATGTCATGAAACAAAGTCACCATGACTCTCAGACAAGTGGCACCGGCATTCTGCTCCTCTAGAGGACAGTCTCCTTTCCATGGTAGCTTGTGTGCAACGACACCGGTATTCGACCCTGGCGTATCCTGACACGACCAGGTGAAGGCATCCACATGCTCTTTCATCAAGGCTACCATTATGCTCTCGATTCGCCTCTGAAGCGGCCTCATTTTCCTATTTCCTTCCTGACCTCGGCGGTGCGTGGAATAACAATCTCAACCCGCTCCTCGGGCGGCTGAATCACCTTCTCCTCTTGTTTCAACAACCTGGCTAATTCCAGCAGATCACAATCTTCTTTGCCTTCTTCAGCCTGATTGCTCGGTTTGTCGAAGTCATATGAGGGGTAACCAAATTGTTATCAAAGAGATCCGGAGAATTATTTTTGAATTCGAAACGAGACAAATCAACAGGAAAAAGAAAAAAAACAGAAAACAAACATTGCCATTTTTATTTGTTTTTAAACTGCAAAAATAAATGAAAAACAGGGAACACCGCTTTTTGACTGAAAAACATCCATTTATTAATGATGCAGAAAATGCAAATTTATGAACATGAGGTGGCCCTTACAATGAACCATTACGTGTCGGGCAACACATATGGCTTTCATGCATATAAACTGAAAACAAGAAACATTACTCTTCCAGACGAGCGACAGTGATGATCTTGTTAGGCCTTCCAGCTTCCTGGTACACACGATCTTATCCATTGATCAATCTCCCAGTCACTGTCAGTTTCTCCCCCCATCGCACAGACGCGATCTGAATTTTCAGCAATTGCACCCACCATCGCCTGTCCATGCGCCGGCATGGGATTGGCATCAGCATTCAATGACAATGTAAAATTGAGGGCCTTGGAATCCACCAGGTCTTGGACTACGTGCTTAAAAGCTTTGCAGTCCTCTACACTGTGCCCGAGAGCACCCGAATGGAATTCACATTTGACATTTTCATCAAAATTGGCTGGCCTTTGATCAGGTCCCATAGGTGCCAAAGTCCTCAACTGTACCAGCCCCATATCTTTCAGCTTTTTCAATAGGAAAGAATATGTCACAGGCGGCCTGTCAAAATGCCGATCACTCATCCTCCTCCTGACTGGATATCCTACCCTCGGAGACCTCCGCTGAAATGGCTGACGCTGCTGTTGCTGTTGTGCAGGCTGATTGCCAGCAGGAATAGTTACCGCAGCGGTGTGCTGGTAGTAACGACCCCTACCGTGTCCTCTCTGGGCGTACACAGCACTCGATTCACCCTCATCCTTGTGCTGGTCATTACCAAAAGATTTCTTCGGTCCAGATGACGAAGCGTTTCCTTGCATGTTCCCCATCTTCAGCCAATCTTCTATCCTTCCCACCCTTTCGACAATTACTTTCTGCCCCAGGGCGAACTCTTGCATGACATTGATCAGCTCTCCCATCTTCTCTTTCAGCTCGAGAATGTCGGTGTTGGACGGATTCATTAGTCGAGGAGTATTGCGTCTGGTGAAGTATCTGTGAGGGCGTGTTGAGTGCAAAGGTATAGTTCTGCGAGCACGAGCAATGATTCCTGCAAAACAGCAAACAGGTTAATATGCATGAATGCAACGTCTATCCATATGAGGAAGATTCTGTCCTTCGATTCTGGTTTCATTGAGACAAATAATATTTCACCAATAACATTCTGACATTCAGATGTCTCTCAACCAGATTCTCAATCCATAATACTCCCCATATGGCTAGACGTGAGTTTGAGTGCAAATGAATGCAAAATGAGAATGATGCAGATGTATGCAATGCACTGGGCCATCCTCCAAGTCATCTGATCCTCTGTACTGAATCTGGCCTCTGGACTGATCATAACCATCTGAGGAATATACAATCATCAATCTGACCCACGGGTTCCGAAATAAACGGAAGACAGATACATCATCATCATCATCATTGTCATCAGTCTCTGAGCAGACACCCAAAATCATCTGAATCGGCCCAGGGAATCCGAAATAAACGAATCCCCACTGATAAATATCTCGGCCCGGGGAATCCTGAAATAAACGGATCCCCACTGATAAATATCTCGGCCCGGGAATCCTGAAATAAACGGATCCCCACTGATAAATATCTCGGACAGCGCTCCGGCGTCACAGCAATAACTGACCATAAATCCGACTTATAAATAGGTCTCTGAATCACAGAACCAAAAGTCACCATCTGAGTCCATCTGATTATGCATCTGAATGAATCACCCTCCCCTCACAGGTAAATTCTAATCAGGTCATCCTAAGGCGGATAATAGTCTCGACAATCGGGCAGAGATACTCAATGGGTTTGCCCTTTCGGGTGTGCCATTGTAGCTCCCTTAAGATCGTCTAAACCAAAAATCCGGGAAAAGATCGGTCACCAGAGTCAACAACTCAGATGGAGTAACTCAAACAAAGCGGAATATCCACAAAGATGAGCACTATCAACTGAGCCTCATCCGGCTTGTGGCACATCACGCCGCCAGGCACATGTTGATCTAACATGAAAGAGGCGACATGAGGCCACACTAGTCCTAGGTGTATACTCGGGCCTGGGTTTTAGCCCCACTCAGAACACCCACCCCAAACAGAGGAACCACCTGCATAGAGGACGGCAACAACATGATAGTATGATGCATGCAGATATTAATGCAAATATATACACAGGTTAGAATAATAAATGCAATAAATAACACATACAAGCAACCTAAACTAATCCTAGAACGCTAGGAAGGACTCGCTTAGGGACGATGGACCAGCATAGGTCTACATCAATGTTACGATCCCCAGCAGAGTCGCCAGCTGTCGCATCCTGCGAAAAATCAACCGGCGAGACTCGAAAACAAAACACACACAGAGCCGCCACTGCGCGTTATTTATCCCAAGATAGGGAAAGGAAACGCTCAGAGAAACCTGGAAAGGAAATGGTCTCGCGACCAAAGAGACAGGGTAAGGGAGTCGGTTACGCAAGGGGAAGGTATTAGCACCCCTCACGTCCGTCGTACTCGACGGGATCCACGTCCTAGAATAAAGAAAAGGTTGCTAAACATCACACACACACACAGGGAACGCAGGTGGGGTTAGAAGAAGGGAGCTCGATAAGGTATCGCACCTTATGCCTACATATCTTGTCTGGAACAAGAATCAGAGCCACTGTAGTTCGGCTTACGCACGCCAAACAATCCAAAACATACAAACAAGCAAGGGTGGCAAACATGGAGCCCGACAACCACTGGATGGAATTACGTCGGCATCCGAACCAAAACACACTCTAAACGGCAAACATGGAGCCCGACTGCCAATCACTGGGCTTACGTCGGCATCCGAACCCAAACACAAACAAAACGGCAAACGTGGAGCCCGACAGCCAATCCTGGGCTTACGTCGGCATCCGAGCCAAAACACAATCAGATAACAAGTAAACGCACGCAAAAAAGAAAAAGGTTGCCCGGAGTGGTCTCGCACGACCACCTGCCTACATACCTCGTCTGGAACGAGGATCAGGGCGATGTAGTTCCCCTGAAAGGGACTAAATTGCTAACCAGAAACCGGGGAAAACACGACACTAGGGAGCTGAGACTCGAGCCTAATGTTGTCATGCAAAGTCACCCTAAGTTCAGGTTTCTACCTACTTGCATCAGTGCGATCTAATCCTAACCAGGAAAGAAGAAAGCATACAAGCATACATCATATATCAAATGAGAACAGGCATCTCAAACAAGCATGTCAATCAGAGATTCACAGAGCACACGCTATAACCAAACAAGAGGCTCAATCAAAGGGATTTGACCGCCGAAGCGAGTCGTCTGTACATGGTTTTGATTTGCTCTTAACCTTGCCATCACGAGGCTAAGGTGAAGCAGATGATAGGTGAAGTGAGGATCAGACCTCACAGCTCATATCCCTAACCAGGGAGAGCTGACAAATGAGCATGGGTCCAGAATAGGGGAACCCTTCTATACTCAGAGACTCTGACTCAATGTGCACTGCACGGGATCTTGGGTTAGGATCTCAATGCTTCAACCATGTAATGGGAGCAAGGAGAAGACTCAACTGAAGAGTGGGGGGTAGGCTGCATACCCCTACCTTCCACCAATTGCCTTATTTAAAGGACTTTCACCTGCTTGGGCTTAAAAATAAACAACCACAATCATTGCCTCTTAAGGAGGACTTCAGACATTTATTTGCCCGGCCCGGTAACAGCCGGGTCTCCAGACTACATGAAGTTAGAGGACCTACCTCAATGCAAGTTGCTTAAGCAAAGCAAAGCAATAGTTCACAAGGAACTGAGCAACTAAAGTACCTGGAAACAATCAAACACAGTTAGTACCCAGACAGACAAACTAAACAGCAAGTGTTCAATCAATCAAACTATACAAGCTATGCACAAACAAAGCAAGCCAAAGCTCAAGCCTATGCTTCACAACCTACAAAACACAATTATGTTAGTGTACAAACATCAACAACATCAATCAAAATTGATTTGGACCATTATCCATGTGCATTGCTTTTTAATCCTGAAAAATCAAGCAAACATTAGCAACTAGACCACTAGGCCAAGCCTAGGGTCCAAAGGCAAGAAAAAAATCTCAAACAGCAAGGTATCTTCAAACCAAATTCAAATTAACATCAAACAAGAGCAAACATCATTGGTCTCATGTTTATATCATCCATTATGTTCAATTCATGCACAAAACAATCCCTATTGGTTCATATGAAGCATCAAACATACAAACAGAAGTATTGCATTCAAATCCATACCAAAATACATCCAAAAATTCTCAAATTAAATACACCTAAACAGGAGGTATTCAAGGTCTACCATGTCAAATTTGAGCTCATTTGGGCAAATGGAACCATGTCAATGAAAATCAACAGAAACAGATACAATTATAGGCTCCAATTCACAACATCAATGCATACATCCACTTCAAAAATTCATATCTCATTGAAAACAAAATAGAAATGGATGGGACCAAAACAGGGATGTCACATTATGTGTCTATTACAAGCATGTCAAATTTCATGATTATCCAGTACCACATGAGCATTTCCCATTCAATCTACCAACCTATGTCACATGAGCTTGCATAAATGATCACCAGAGATGAAAAATAGCAATCAATTTGAAAATGCCACATAAAATTTCACAAAAATTCACATAGCATCTTGACATGTTAATCAACCATCATGCAAAATTTCACATTAATCCAACAAGTATAGGTCACTCAAAAAAATCCAGCAAGTTGACATAATGAGGTGTGACACAAATTGTCACACCTAAGTTCCAGAATTTGCTGCTCAATGACCAGGCATCAAAAATTCATGAAATTTATATGGAAATAAACATCATCCAGTCAACAATTGCCACAAAAATTTTCAAGAATTTATTTGCAAGCATGTGCATTTTATGAACAAAATGGTAGAATGTATCAAATATGAGTACATGTGAGACAAGCCTAAGTCAAATGATTTTTCTACCAAGCACAACTTTGACCAATAGGTCAAAAATCATCTACACTCAAAGACAAAGTCAACAAAAAAATCCTCACATTTTTATGAATTTTCTACAATTTTTTATGAATTTTTTAATGTTATAATGATTTTTTTAACATTTTTTAGAATTAATTATAATTAACTTAAAACTACAGTGGCAGATTCGTAATATTCCAGCGCGGGGGCGGTAAACGCCGTTTTCAAAAATTCAAATGAGGAAATGGATCAAACGCTCAAAACTTCATCACTTTCGTTCCAGATTTTCCAGAAACTCCATAAACGCTCAAGAACACGCATCTCTCAAATCGTCACCAAAACGGACAAATAGGTATCCGTTAGAACCGCATGAACCTGTAGATCACGAATATGCATTCCAATCGACCTAACAATACCTAAATCTCAAGAATCGAACGCGCTAGGGTTTGGATACAAAATTTCAATTCCAGATTTCTCAGTCTATGGTTAACCATTCGCAAAACTAAAACTATCACCGTGCTCTACATGAAGTGAACTATAGAATGCACATAGCAATTTGGCAAAGCATGAGATTCGAAATTTCTCAAACCTGTAATGGCAGCGGTGATTTCGTTGTTCTTGAGCTTTAATTCCTTCAAACAGATGCACTACAACCTTCTAGAAGATGAATGACGAGCTTGAGATCAATTGCCATGGCCTTTCGTGCATGAAAACCTCAATTCACCATTGATGATGTTGATATGAACAGTCACGATCAATGCTCTTCTTCCTCCAATCTCCAAAAACAGTCCGAGGTAATGATGAATGGAGTTCAGATCAAAAGGAATTTTGAAGTTTGGTTGAGGAATGATGAAGAAATGTCAATTTCAAGTTCAATGTTCTTCATGAAATTTTGAGAGAATTGGAATGGTTTTGAGATCCAATCTTGGAGTGTGTGAATTCTGTTATGATTATGAAGATGATTAAGTTTATATATGATCCTTAATCCATGCTTAATCCATCAATTAACCAAATTGGAGTGTTAAGTGAAAATGGTTAGTTGTAAGAAAGGGCAAAATTGGAATTTCACTATGCCAGCTAGTGCCACCTGTTTTGACAGCACATACACCTTCCAATTATCATATGTGAGCTGTAGAAACTTTCCTCATGCCCATTGGTTGTGTAAATCTCAATTTCACTATGTGGATGCATTTGTCCAATTTTAGCCATTCCACTTTTCAAGCCAAATCTCAATTTACAAGGCCTATGCATGAAATGATGATTCCAACACACTCCAAATGCCATTTATGAGGTGTAGAAAAAAGTCCCATCTCAAAATTCCAATTATTTTGAGAGTTGGACAATTTTGCCCCTGGTCCAATTCAGCTGTCCAGTTGAAAAGTGACTTTTTGCCTTGGCCATTTTTGGGAAAATCCAATTATGCACCATGAAAGTACATGTCAAATGGAGTTTGTGCATATAAAGAACTTGCAATTTGGACCAACCATGTGGTAGTTATGGCCTCCTGATTACGGGTCTTTTTTGAATTTCACTGAGCCCTAATTTTCAAACCATACATTGGATTTTCAAGTTCTTGGACTTTTTGGAAAGGTGAGAACAAGATCTACAACTTTCATGTTGGACAAATTTGCATTTGAAGCTTCCTTGGACACGTGGCTTTGGGGTCCAAAACTTTCCATTTTTGGAAACTTCAATTACAAGTCACTTTCTATTTTTGGCAGTTTTTGTCCTGACTTGATTTTCTTCCTTTTTAAGCTTTGAGATGTCAAATAACACTTGTTCCAACATGAATGAAGTGTATCCAACTCATTTCCACCTCCAAATCCATCAGATCATGTACAGTTGACCACAGTTGACTTTTTCAGCTGATAGATGAATCAGGCAATGCATAGATCAATCTGAGCCCCAATCTCCAACTGAAATGGCTCAAGGGTGAAACCCTAGCCTCAATTAGCACCATATAATCACAAAATGAACCCCATATCCATCACAGACCTCATCTCCTGATCCAGCCCTGATTGGCCCAATACAACTAATTAGGGTTGACCAGTGGTCAAAACCCTAATCTCAAGGTATCTTCTTCAATCTTCTGATGACATCCAACCATGATGATGATGATGTATCAATTCAATCAATATGAAGACCAATACCCTTGAGAATCATGAAACCCTAATTCACAGCCCAATCCTCAGATGGCCCATGATCAGTCAATAAACCCTAGGCTTGCACTTGACTTCCTATCTCCTGATTAAGACTTGGGAGAATGGCTTGCACAATGTAACCACATGATATGCAATATGCTATGCCTAATGACCTAAAATGATATGCAAATATGTTAATGCTAGTCCCAATAGAGAGAGGGCAAATTTTGGGGTGTTACAATACGTTGCAGTGGCAACAGCTTCTCCCCAGAGCTTCTGAGGAAGCTTCTTCTCCTTTAGCATGCTTCTCACCATATCAAGCAAAGTTCGGTTTCTTCTTTCAGCAAGACCATTGTGTTGAGGGGTATAAGGAGCAGTAACCTCATGCTCAATTCCATTCTCCTCACAGAACTTCTGGAACTCTTTGGAGTTATACTCACCTCCACCGTCAGTTCTAAGAATCTTCAGCTTTTGACCACTCTGATTCTCAGCCTTCATTCTGAACTTCTTGAATTCATCAAACACCTCGTGTTTGAACTTAATAAGGGATACCCATGTCATTCTTGTGAATTCATCAACAAATAACACAAAGTATTTATTCCCTCCCATCGATGCTACTGGAAATGGACCACACACATCAGAATGTACAACTCCCAAGGCATGTTTTGCTCTTGGAGCAGTTTCTGACGCAAATGGCAATCGTGGTTGTTTTCCTTCCATACAAACTTTGCATGACTTTTCAGGCTTCTTAATTGCAGGAATTCCATGTACCAACTTCTTTGAATTCAGATGTTTTAAGCTTCTGAAATTCAAATGACCAAATCTTCTGTGCCACAGCTCACTCTCCTTCTCAGCACTTGTTGCACTAAGACATTCTGAGTCTGCAGTTCTGACATTCACCTTGAATGTTCTATTCCTTCCCTGTTCTGACTCCATAATCAACTTCTGATTGCAGTCATACAGCTTCAGAAGATTGTCCTTCATGGTAACTGAAAAACCTTTCTCAATTAATTGTCCCACACTCATCAGATTGCTTCTGATGCCAGGTACATACCACACGTTCTGAATCAATGCTGTTTTCCCATTGTTCAGAGTCACTCTGACATTTCCCATACCTTCTGCATTAAGATATTTGTCATCAGCACATCTGATCTTTGTCCTCTTTTCAGAGTCAAAGTCAACCAGCCATTTCTTGTTTCCAGTAAGATGATTTGAACAGCCAGTGTCCATATACCACCAGTCTATCAGATCCATATTATCAGATTCAGAGGCCATCAATAGCACAGATTCGTCATCAGAACTTCTGGCTATATTTGCTTCTTCTGATTTTCTCTCCTTGTTTGACCAACAGTCTCTAGCAAAGTGACCAAACTTCTTACAACAGTAACATTGGATTTTCTTCTTGTCATACTTCTCTTTTCCCTTCTGAGCATTCTTTTGTCTATCAGAGGTTGAGCTTTCTGACTTCTGACCACCATCAGATCTTCTCCTGGCTTCTGACTGCTTCTGATACCTCCTATCAGAAGTTGCTTTCAGAGCCTGCTGCTCTACTTCCCTTTCAGAAGTTCTTTCAGTCAAACGCAACTCTTGCGCTTCTAGACTGCTCTGCAGCTCTTCAATTCTCATTGTGCTCAGATCCTTGGAATGTTCTATTGCTACCACAATGTAATCAAATTGAGAGGTAAGGGATCTCAATACCTTCTCCATGATTGTTTCTTCAGAAAGAGTTTCTCCACACGCTTTCATCTCATTAGTGATCAGAATCACTCTGGAGATGTATTCAGAAACTTTCTCATTATTCTTCATGTTGAGATTCTCATATTGCTTTCTCAAGGACTGAAGCTTCACCTTCTTCACTGATGCGTCACCACCATAACATCTAACCAGTGTGTCCCACGCAGCCTTTGCTGTCGTTGAATCTGCAATCTTCTCAAACACATTTACATCAACACATTGATGAATGAAGAACAATGCTTTCTGATCCTTCTTCCTTACTTCCTTCTGCGCGTTTTTCTGTTCATCCGTCGCATCTGCTGCTACCGGAACATAACCATCAGTGACAAGATCTAGAACATCTTGAGCACCGAACAGTACACGCATTTGGATCATCCAACGATTCCAGTTTTTACCGTCAAATACTGGAAGTTTGGTGTTCATGTTGCCGTTTCCGTTCATCTTTCTACCTTGCACAGTACACTCAGATTTCTCACACAGTGTTTCCCAACCCACAGAATTAAAAATTCTGATCAGATTTTGTTCAAGATTCAACACGAATCTAAGAATCAAAATCAAACACACAAGACCTCACGTTCACTCGTGTTTCCCGTGTTTCCCCAATGAATCCGAACCGGAGCTCTAGATACCAATTGTTGGTGCAAAGGTAGAATAAAGATGAATATTCTATTAAGAGAATGACGGCTACAAAAAGGATTAAAAGTTACAATGATTGACACCCTATTTATAAGCCTCTAACAAACTTAAATATGAATCAAATCTAATATTTAAATCTAATATCTAACAAACTTAAATATGAATCAAATCTAATATTTAAATCTAATATCTAACAAACTTAAATATGAATTAAATCTAATAATTAAATCTAATAATATTTACGAAAATACACTACACTACAATCAAACTAATAAACCGTGATTATACATTTATGGAGTGACATGGTTCGAATCACAACTCCAACAATTTTCTACTTTTTCGTTACAGTTGATGTCGTCCTCATAATTATAATATATAAATTAAAATTGAAATACCTATCACCATGGTTGATAGTGAGAACCGTTGTGAAAGTCATTTCATTTCATCACGGTTTTTTAAAACAACCATGGTTGTATTTTTCGATTTCATATCCTTCTCTCGTCGTGAATAGTGGGAGAAACAAACTTATCAACGAGATTCGGGTTACAAAAGAGATTATTGATATGGTGGAGTTATGGTTGAACAAAGCCAAGGAAGTTGAATTTGTTCAAGAATCTTAACCCTGAAAAGATGAAGAAGGTAGAAGCTATTATCAGTGACCTTATGAATTTGAATGTAACTAATTCCGAATCAGATGAAGACCTTGAGAGGCGTGGAGATTAAAGATCTTGTTATATTTTACATGATTTATTGTTAGTTGTTGTTGTTGACAAGTTTTTAATTTATTGTTGGTTGTTGTTGCTTTTTATGTTACAATGTTAATGGTAGTTATATTATGGTTATTTTGCTTGTTATGTTATAGTGTGCTGCTTATTTATGTTAACATGTCGCTCTTTGTTGTGGCATGATTTACTTCCCTAATACTTTGTTGTTGCTTATTATGTTATAATACTAATGCTAGTTTATTTTGCAATTTGAAAAACAGTGGATCGTTTAAGTTGTTTTTCAAGAATAATTTAATTTTTCAAATTATTATCTTCTACATCAAGTTTTATGATTGTATATGTTTAGTGAGGTGTAAGGAAAAATAAGCAATCTACATATTTTATAATAAACCCATGTACTTTTCACAATGATTATATTTTATAACCGTGGTAAAATATTAATTATTTCAAAATAAATTTTTATTGATGTTGGGTTTCGAACTCATGACTTTAATATATATATCACAACGGTTATTTAATATAACTGTTGTGATAAGTAGAATGCTACCTTGATTATAAAAATGGTCACACGCCCGTTGTGGAAACCACCATACATACAACCACACGGTACCTAATAACGAGCATGCAACCGTTATTATATGTGTTTCACAACCGTCATTATATGTGTTTCACAACCGTAGTAGTGGTGTGTGCAACAATATGCTGTAAATATTTTGAAAGAATGGTGAAAGTTTGATATTCTCTCTCTCTTCACTCTCTTCTTCCATCTTCATCGTCTTCACCTTGTGCACCAACAATTGGTATCTAGAGCTTTGGTTCAGATCCACAAGGAAACACGAGTGAATGGTGAGGTGTTGTGTGATTGATTTCATTTCTTGAATTCGTGTTGAATTTTTGATAGGAATCGTAACAAAATCACATTTCTTGATTTTACAGGATTGAGAATGACTAGTGTTTGGTGAGATATGTGTGATTTGCACAAGATTGAAGATGAACGGAAATAACAATCTGAGTACAAAGCTTCCAGTGTTCGATGGCAAGAACTGAAATTGATGGATGATTCAAATGCGTGTGTTATTTGGCGCTCAAGATGTTCTTGATCTCATCAACGACGATTACATTCCGGTTGTACTTCCAGAAAATGTAACATATTCACAGAGGAATGCTCAGCATGATCTAAGGAAGAAGGATCAGAAGGCATTGTTCTACATCCATTAGTGTGTGGATGTGAATGTGCTTGAGAACATCGTTGATTCGGCAACAGCAAAGGCTGCGTGAGACACACTGGTATGATACTACGGAGGTGATACATCAATGAAAAAGGTAAAGCTTTAGTCTCTACGTAAGTAGTATGAGAATTTCAACATGAATAACAATGGAAAGGTACCTGACTACGTCTCCAGAGTGATTGTGATCACAAATAAGATGAAGTCGTGTGGAGAAACTATCTCTAATGAAAGGATCATTGAGAAGGTATTTAGATCTCTTACTTCTCAGTTTGATTACATTTTTATAGCAATTTAAAATTCTAAGGATCTTAGCATCATGAGAATTGAAGAGCTGTAAAGCAGTCTAGAGGCACAAGAGTTGCATCTGACTAAGAGAAACTCTAAAATGGAGGTAGAGCAGCAGGCTCTAAAAGCATCTTCTGGTAAGAAATATCAGAAGTAGTCTTGGTCAGAAGCAAGGAAGAGATCTATTGGTGTTCAGAAGTTAGAAACCTCAACTTCTGAAAGGCAAAAGAGTGCTTAGAAGGGGAATGAGAAGTATGACAAGAGGAAGGTTCGGTGCTACTGTTGTAAGAAGTTTGGCCACTTTGCTGGTCAAACAAGGAAAGGAAGTCAGAATAAGAAAATGTAGCCAGAGGAGATTCTGATGATGAATCGGTGTTATTGATAGATTCTAAATCTAATGATGCATATTTAACATATTGGTTGTATATGGACACTGGCTGCTCAAATTATCTTATTGGAAATAAGAAATGACTTGTTGATTTTGAATCTATGAAGAGGACAAAGGTCATATGTGTTTATGATAAATACCTCAATGCTGAAGGTATGGGAAATATCATAGTAGTTATGAATAATGGTAAAACAAAATTGATTCAGAATGTGTGGTATGTTTCTGGCATGAAAAGCAATTTGATGAGTGTATGCCAATTAATTGAGAAAGGATTTTAAGTTACCATGAAGGGCAATATTTTGAAGCTATATGACTGTAATCATAAGCTGATTTTGAAGTCAGAACAAGGAAGGAATAGAATATTCAATGTGAATATTAAAACAGCAGACTCTGAATGCCTTAGTACAATAAGTGTTATAAAGGAAAATGAGATATGGCACAAAATATTTGGTCATCTGAACTTCAGAAGCTTAGGGCATCTGAATTAAAAGAAGTTGGTACATGGAATTCCCACAATTAAGAAGCCAGAGAAGTCATGCAATGTGTACATGAGAGGGAATCAACCAAGATTTCCATTTGCATCTGAAATGTCTCCAAGAGCAAAGCATGCTCTGGGTGTGGTACATTATGATGTGTGTGGACCATTTCCATTACCTTCACTTGGAGGAAATAAATAATTTGTGTCATTTGTTAATGAGTTCACAAGGATGACATGGGTATCCCCTATAAAGTTCAAACATGGGGTGTTTTATGAATTAAGAAATTCAGAATAAAGGCTGAGAATCAGAGTGGTCAAAAGCTGAAAATTCTCAGAACTGATGGTCGAGGTGAGTGTAACTCTATAGAGTTCAAAAATTTATGCGAGGAGAATAGAATTGAGCATGAGGTGACTGCTCCATACACTCTTGAACACAATGGTCTTGTTAAAAAGAAGAAACTGGACCTTTCTTGATAAAACAAGGAGCATGCTGAAGATGAAGAAGTTCTCTCACACCTTGTGGGGAAAAGCTATTTCCACTGCAGCATATGTGCTCAATAGGTGTCCAACCAAGAAGCTGAAGGAAACTGTTCCTTATGAGAAGTTGACTGGAGATAAGCAAAGTGTGTACCATCTGAAGGTGTTTAGTTCTGTTTGTTACAAACATGTTCTAGACGCTAAGTGAAAGAAGTTGGATGACAAAAGCAGAGTTATGTTGCTTGTAGGATACCACAGTATAGGTTCTTATAAGCTCTATTGCCATATCACTAACAAGTTTGAGTTCAACAAAGATGTCATTATGAAGGAATAAGAAGCGTGGGATTGGAGTAAATCTCAATCCAACTCTGGTGAGTTAAATTCTGAAGATACTTCAGAATCTGAAGGTTTTGAAGATGAGTTAAAATCAGAAGATGATTATGAAGGTGACTCTGAAGGCGAGTCTGACTCTAAAGGCGAGTTTGACTCTGAAGGTGAATCTGATTCTGATCCAGATTCTGATGGTAATTCAGACTCTAGGAATATTCCAGACTTTGAAGGTGGTCATGCCTTCAAAGGTGGTACTTGTGGGGTACCAGCATCTGATACAGTTTTAGCGTCAGAAGAAGATTATGAACAAGTTTAGAGGCCATAAAGAATCATACGAATACCAAGAAGGTTTGAAAAGTTTGACATGTTACATGATACTAAAGTATGCTCTGAAGGAGAAGTCATTTAGTGTTCCATGTTAGTAGACTATGCACCAGTGAGTGCTGAATAAGTTCTTAAGAAGAAAGTATGGTCGAAGGCCATGAAAGAAGAACTTTAGGCTATAGAAAGAAATAAGACTTAGGAGTTGACTGAGCTTCAAAAGGACAAGAAAGTCATCATCTTCATATGGGTTTTTAAGGTGAAACTTAAGCTAAATGGATCAATTGGCAAACACAAAGCAAGGTTAGTGGCAAGAGGTTTTCTACAGAAACCTGGGTTAGACTACTTTGACGTGTTTGCTCTTGTAGCAAGACATGAGACAATCAAATTGGTGATTGCGATAGCTGCTAAAAGGAATTGGCCTCTAATGCATCTGGATGTGAAATCTGAATTTCTGAAAGGTCCATTGCAAGAAGAGGTATATGTGTCACAACCTTCTGGGTTTGTGAAAAAGAATCGGGAAGAGATGGTGTACATGTTACATAAAGCGTTGTATGGATTGAAACAAGCTTATAGAGCTTGGAATTTGAAAATTGATTCATTTTCAAGCTTCAAGGATTCATAAAGTGTGAGATGGATTATGGTGTCTATGTTCGACATACTTCTGAAGGCAATATGATTCTAGTATATCTGTATGTTGATGACATATTGCTAACAAGAAGTACTGAACATGAGATAGCTAAGTTCAATAAGGTGTTGATGAATGAGTTTGAGATAACTGATCTAGGAAATATGACATATTTTTTAGGGATGGAGATTTTGTACTCTGAGAAGGGTATCATTTTGCATCAGCTGAAGTGTGAATTTGAGCATGATAGCGTGAAAACGCATCATGTTTTTAGACTCGTTTCACATGTTATTTATCATTATTTTACTATGTTTTGTTGTCGTTATGTCTTATTCTGTCTGTGTTTCAGGTACTTGTTGATTACAGAGCATATGAATGTACGAAGGGGGAAAGGGGGCGAAATGGTGAAGAAAAGTGCAAAAATGCAGCATTATGGTGCATGGCATTCGCCATGGCCTTATGGCGTCCGCCATGGCACTATGACACATAAGCCATTCATTTAAAGCTCATGGCGACCTCCATGAGCCTTATGGCAACTGCCATCTGCCTGCAGTAACACCATTGATGTTATAGTGTACTGCTTATTTATGTTAACATGCTGCTTTTTATTGTGGCATGATTTACTTCCCTAATACTTTGTTGTTGCTTGTTATGTTATAATATTAATGCTAGTTTATTTTGCAATTTGAAAAATAGTGGATCGTTTAAGTTGTTTTTCAAGAATAATTTAATTTTTCAAATTATTATCTTCTACATCAAGTGTTATGGTTGTATATGTTTAGTGAGGTGTAAGGAAAAACAAGCAATTTACATATTTTATAATAAACTCGTGTACTTTTCACAATGGTTATATTCTATAACCCTGGTGAAATATTAATTATTTCCAAATAAATTGTTGTTGTTGTTGTTGGGTTTCGAACTCATGACTTTAATATATATCACAATGATTATTTAATATATCTGTTGTGATTGGTAGCACACTACCTTGATTATAAAAACGGTCGCACGCCCGTTGTGGAAACCACCATACATACAACCATGTGCTATCTAACAAAGGGCGTGCAACCGTTATTATATGTGTTTCGCATCCGTCATTATATGCGTTTTCCGTAGTAGTGGTGTGTGCAACAATTTGTTGTAAATGTTTTATAAGAATGATGAAAGTTTGTTATTCTCTCTCTTCACTCTCTTCTTCCATCATCATCATCTTCACCTTCTGCACCAATAATTGGTATCTAGAGCTCTGATTCAGATTCATAGGGAAATGCAAGTGAACGAGTGAGGTGTTGTGTGATTGATTTCGTTTCTTGAATTCATGTTGAATTTTTGATAGGAATCGTAACAGAATTATATTTCTTGATCTTGCAGGATTGAGAAACACTAGTGTTTGGTGAGATCTGAGTGATTTCACAAGATTGAAGATGAACGAAAACATAAATTTGAGTATAAAGCTTCCAATGTTCGATGGCAAGAACTGGAATCGATGGATGATTTAGATGTGTGTGTTGTTTGGTGTTCAAGATGTTCTTGATCTCGTCAATAATGGTTACATTCCGGTTGTACTTCCAGAAAATGCAACAGATTCAAAGAGGAGTGCTCAACATAATCTATGGAAGTAGGATCAGAAGGCGTTGTTATACATCCATTAGTGTGTGGATGCGAATGTGTTTGAGAAAATCGCTAATTCGAAAACGACAAAGGTTGCGTGGGAAACACTGGTACGATACTACAGAGGTGATACATCAGTGAAAAAGGTAAAGCTTCAAGCTATACGTAAGTAGTATGAGAATCCCAATATAAAGAATAGTGGAAAGGTACCTGACTACATCTCCAGAGTGATTCTGATCACAAATAAGATGAAGTCGTATAGAGAAACTGTCTATGATGAAAGGATCATCGAGAAGGTACTTAAATCTCTTACTTCTCAGTTTGATTACATTGTTGTAGCAATTTAAAATTCTAAGGATCTTAGCATCATGAAAATTGAAGAGTTGCAAAGCAGTCTAAAGGCATAAGAGTTGTGTCTGACTAAGTGAAACTCTAAAATGGAGGTAGAGCAGCAGACTCTGAAAGCAACTTCTGGTAAGAAATATCAGAAGCAGTCTTGGTCAGAAGCCAAGAAGAGATCTGATGGTGTTCAGAAGTTAGAAACCTCAACTTCTGAAAGGCAGAAGAGTGCTAAGAAGGGGAATGAGAAGTATGACAAGAGCAAGGTTCGGTGCTACTGTTGTAAGAAGTTTAGACACTTTGCTGTTGATTGTTGGTCAAATAAGGAAAAAAGTTTGAAGAAGAAAACATATCTAGAGGATATTTTGATGACGAATCGGTGTTATGGATGGATTCTGAATCTGATGATGCATATTTGGCAGACTGGTGGTATATAGACACTGGATGCTCAAAGCATCTTACTGGAAATAAGAAATGGTTGGTTGATTTTGACTCTAGAAAGAGGATAAAGATTATATGTGCTGATGATAAATACCTCAATGATGAAGGTATGGGAAATGTCAGAGTAGTTCTGAATAATGGTAAAAGAACATTGATTCAGAATATGTGGTATGTTCTTGGCATGAAAAGCAATCTGATGATTGTATGTCAATTAGTTGAGAAAGGATTTTCAGTTACCATGAAGGACAATATTTTGAACCTATATGACTGTAATCAGAAGCTGATTATGAAGTCAGAACAGGGAAGGAATAGAATATTCAACGTGAATGTTAAAACTGCAAACTCTGAATGCCTTAGTACAACAAGTGTTATAAAGGAAAGTGAGATATGACACTAAATATTTGGTCATCTGAACTTCAGAAGCTTAGGACATCTGAATTCAAAGAAGTTAGTACATGAAATTCCTGCAACTAAGAAGCTAGAGAAGTCATGTAATGTGTACATGAGAGGGAAGCAACCAAGATTTCCATTTTCGTCTAAAATGTCTCCAAGAGAAAAACATGCTCTGGTGTGGCACATTATGATGTGTATGGACCATTTTTAGTACCTTCACTTGGAGGAAATAAATAATTTGTGTCATTTGTTAATGAGTTCACAAGGATGACATGGGTATCCCCTATAAAGTTCAAACATGGGGTGTTTTCTGAATTTGAGAAATTCAAAATCAAGGTTGAGAATCAGAGTCAGAAGCTGAAAATTCTCAGAATTGATGGTGGAGGTGAGTATAACTCTAAAAAGTTCAGAAATTTATGTGAGTAGAATGGAATTGAGCATGAGGTGACTGCTTCATACACTCTTCAACATAATGGTCTTGTTTAAATAAGAAACTGAACTTTGCTTGATATGACAAGGAGCATGCTGAAGGAGAAGAATCTCTCTCACACCTTATGGGGAGAAGATGTTGCCACTGCAGCATATATGCTCAACAGGTGTCCAACTAAGAAACTGAAGGAAATTTTTCCTTTAGAGAAGTGAATTGGAGATAAGCAAAGTGTTAGCCATCTGAAGGTGTTTGGTTATGTTTCTTACAAACATGTTTCAGACGCTAAGAAAAAGAAGTTGGATGACAAAAGCAGAGTTATGTTTCTTGTAGGGTACCACAGTATAGGTGCTTATAAGCTCTATTGTCCTATCACTAACAAGGTTGAATTCAACAAAGATGTCATTATGAAGGAATCAGAATCGTGGGATTGGAGTAAATATCAATCCAACTCTGGTGAGTTAACTTCTGAAGATACTTTAGAATCTGAAGGTTCTGAAGATGAGTCAAAATCATAAGATGATTATGAAGGTGACTCTAAAGGCGAGTCTGACTCTAATGGAGAGTCTGACTCTGAAGGCGAGTTTGACTCTGAAGGTGAATCTGATTATGATCTAGATTCTGATGGTGATTCAGACTCTGGAGGAGATCCAAACTCTAGGAATATTCCAGACTCCGAAGGTGGTCATTCCTCTAAAGGTGGTACTTATAGGGGTTCTAGTATCTGATACAGTTCCAACATCCGAAGAAGATTCTGAACAAGTTCAGAGGCCACAAAGAATTAGACAAATACCAAGAAGGTTTGAAGAGTTTGACATGTTGTAAGATACTAAAGTAAACTCTAAAGGATAAGTCATTTAGTGTTCCATGTTAATAGACTCTGAACCAGTGATTGCTGAAGAAGTTCTCAAGAAGAAAGTGTGGCTGAAGGCCATGAAAGAAGAACTTTAAACTATAGGAAGAAATAAGACTTGGGAGTTGACTGAGCTTCTAAAGGACAAGAAATTCATCAGTGTCAGATGGGTTTTCGAGGTGAAACTGAATTCACATGGATCAATTGGCAAACACAAAGCAAGGTTAGTGGAAAGAGGTTTTCTACATAAACCTGGGTTAAACCACTTTGAGTTGTTTGCTTCTGTAGCAAGACATAAGACAATCAGACTGGTGATTGCGATAATTGCTAACAAGAATTGGCCTCTAATGCATCTGGATGTGAAATCTGCATTTTAGAATAGTCCATTGCAAGAAGAGGTATATGTTTCACAACCTCTTGGATTTGTGAAAAAGAGTCAGAAAGGGATGATGTACATGTTACATAAAGCGTTGTATGGACTAAAACAAGCTTGTAGAGCTTAGAATATGAAAATTGATTCATTTTTCAAGCTTCAAGTATTCAGAAAGTGTGAGATGGATTATGGTGTCTATGTTCAACATACTTCTGAAGGCAATATGATTCTAGTATATTTGTATGTTGATGACATATTGCTAACAAGAAGTATTGAACATGAGATAGCTAAGTTTAAGAAGGTGTTGATGAATGAGTTTGAGATAACTGATCTAGGAAATATAACATATTTTCTAGGGATAGAGATTTTGTACTCTGAGAAGGATATCATTTTACATCAGCTAAAGTAGGAGCTTGAGCTTCTGAAGAGATTTGACCTGCTGAATTGTAAGGCGGCAGTCACACTTTCAGAAACAAATCACAAATTGGATTCGGATCCTGAAGGTGATGATGTAGATGCTATAACTTTCAAGAAGTTAGTTGTCTCTATGAGATATTTGTGTAATACCATACCTGATATTTGCTATGCAATTAGAATGGTCAGTAGGTTCATGAGTAAACCGAAGTGGTCTCATTACCAAGTTGTTGTCAGGATTCTGAGGTATATTAAGGGGACTCTAAAGTATGGAGTTTTGTTCTCTTATGGAGAAAAGGCAAATTCAGAGCTGATGTGTTACTCAGAATCTGATTGGTATGAAGACAGAGTTGACAAAAGAATTACTTATGGATATTTGTTTAAGTATCTGAGAGGTCCTATTTCTCGGTGTTCCAAGAAGCAACTAGTTATTGTTGTGTCAACCTGTGAAGATGAATATATTACAGGTGTTGTGGTTGTATGTCAAGCTGTTTGACTTCTGAATTTACTAGGTGATCTGAAGAACAAGGTAAACAAGCCTCTAAATCTGACGATTGATAATAAGTTTATAATCAATCTTGCCAAGAACCTAGTGATGCATGGGAGAAGCAAGCATATTGAGACTAAGTATCACTTTCTGAGAAGTCAGGTTCAGAATGAAGTGCTAGAAGTTATGCAATGTAGCACCCAGAAGCAGCCGACAGATGTTCTGGCAAAAGTGATCAAGACTGATCAATTCTCTACTTAAGAGATATAATTGGTGTTGTTAATTTTGATTAGCTGAATATGAATTAAGGGATGATGTTAGAAATAATTCATATTCAGTAGTAGTAGTAGTAGTATTAGTTTTGTTAAGCTTAACCTATCTAGTGTAGGTTAGCATTTTGACTACGTGACATTATTTTTGTGTATATATAAATCAGCGTAGTTGTCAACAACAACGTAGTATGAACTGAGTGTGTGCATTGTGTATAGTGTGAGTACAACCATTTTGCAAGAGTAGTGGAAGTTTGTTATTCTCTCTCTTCTCTCTTTTCTTCCATCTTCATCTTTTTCACCTTGTGCACCAAAAAGAAGTAGCAGGGGTATCAATTTGGCTAAAAGAAAAAATAATTTGGCTAATTGCTATCCTGAAAATTAAAAAAAAACAACCATCTTTTCTCCCCCCTTTTGACATAATATAAATGAAAAGGAGTAAAATTCAAAAGTAAACATAATATAGGGGAAATTATACATCATACTTGTAACACCCCGTATAATATATATTTAGAATAATATCATACAATCGTTAATTTTTGGTAGTGACACAATATAAGTGCCTAATGACATCATTATATACACATGTTCAAACTCTTTTATGAAACTATGAAACATGTTATACAATATTCCCTAAAGCAAAAACCTAAGATCCATGTACAATATCTCCATTGCACACAATCTACAACAAAATATCATAACAGTCAAAATCCTTTGAAACATCATCCCGTAACCTCTTGGGGGTTCACTCAACTCTACAAGGTTTTTTAATCGATTTCCTTAACTTAAGTCGTTCAAGGAGAATAAAGACTTAATCAACTAGGGGATTATCATATTATATGGAAACATGTACACTTGAGTTCACCAACTCAAATCAATCTGTCATACCCTAAA
This sequence comes from Lathyrus oleraceus, assembly GCF_024323335.1. Taxonomy (NCBI): domain Eukaryota; kingdom Viridiplantae; phylum Streptophyta; class Magnoliopsida; order Fabales; family Fabaceae; genus Lathyrus; species Lathyrus oleraceus. The sequence goes on from NC_066583.1 coordinate 94,951,719, forward strand.
ACTTGCCTGTTAATTTTTATGATAAATTGATTCACGCATGGCATTCATTTCACATTTGCATTCATTCATTAGCATACATTCTCATATAAATTATAAATTTTAATTTATTTATTATGTGATACAGATATAAAAAATAATAATAATTTTGGTTATCTGTATGATATAAATAAATTTTATATATATAAATAAAATAGTTTTAATTTAATGATAAATAAAAATAGATTTGAATTTTAATTGTATAATTAAAATTTTAAATTAATTTTATTTGTTAAAGCTCATTAAATTATAATAACTATTTTTTATAATTTAGTGACTCATGTTCCATTTATTCATTATTTATAAATAGTATTTATTTAGTAATTCACGTTTTTTACTTAATAAAATTTATTTATAAGAGTAACATTTTTTAAAAACCCATAAATTATAAAATAATTTTGGTTGATATAAGTAAGAATAATTTTGATTTTTTTTAAATGATGAAAGTAAAAATAGAAATAGGTTTAAATTTTAATTCAATTATGTAACTAAAATTTAAATTAATTTTTATTTGTTAAAAGTCATTTAAATTATTCATTATTTATAATAATATTTGTATTTAATAAATATTTAGCAAGGTTAAACCCTAACTCTCCTAAAGTATAGGAAGGTGTCATACCCCAAAATTTGCCCGTTGATATTACAAAGCATTTTTCAAGGCACTCCGACTTATTCTGCAAGGCACTGATCTTAAAAGAACAAAGGCCCAGCTCACGTGTGGCCCAATCCAGAAAAGGCCCAAATTGGCCTGCTCGCTAGGCGAGCAATTCCTTCGCCTAGCGAACCCCTCGTCATGACACTCGCCCCAGCGAAGCGCCAGATCCAGTAAAAGCCCAAAATAGCTTGCTTGCTAGGCGAGCAACTCCTTCGCCTAGCGAAGCTTGCGAATATCAGAATTTCTGGGCTTCATTCTGAGCCCATTAGGTCACAACAAGAGCATTATAAATAGCCAAGCTTCAGTAACGAAAAAAAAAAAGAGGAAGACGGAGACAAGGACAGACGGAAACCCTGGCACAGAAACCCTGGAGGCTACCGTAGAGAGTTCCGAATAAAGAAACCCTGAAGGCCGCTCCTCCGCTCCGAAGCTACCGCTGCCCAACTCCAGCCGATACCAAAAGCGATCAGTCTCTTCAACATAGCAGCTTAGTTGCAAGCAGGTTTGCGCATCACTATTGTTTTATGCTTTTAATCGGTAATCGCTATATACATAAAGCATCATGATTGAAGTTTCGAATATGTAATTTGATTTCACATACGAATTTAAATATGCTTGAATATCATGAATGTTTGACCATACTATTCCTGTAATCAAATGCCATAAAAGTTCAGGTTTTCGGAGGTCATGCTGCTGTCAAACTCCAAACCCGTGGCCGCTCGCTAGCACATCGCTAAGCGAGCCTGTAGCGAGCATTCGCTGAGCCTTCGCTAGGCGAAGCAGAGGCGAACGGGACAGTGGCTGCTTTGTTTCTTTTCTATTCTGCCTTATGTCTATCTAACCAAGATTTATTATAATTCTGCATCATTTGGCCTGAGATTATGACTGTTGTGTTGTAGTGCAATTTTCAATTGTACTTTACTTTGATGCTCTAACCCGTGTGTTGAATTGTGCAAAGGTTTACATATGGAGATTCACCCTGAATTACTCAATTGATTTTAATGTATTCATTTCATGGCGAAGATCCACCCTAATGGCTTAATTGATCTTAATGTATTGATTTTAATATGGACCTAATTACCTACTTGATTACGGTTACCTAATTAATTGTAAAACTTTGCCTTTGAATAAGTGATCTCGGACCTCTCTTTGTTACCCTACGATTACGGTATTATGGCCATGTCCCGCGAATATGGGGATACACTTAGCAAAGACCCTTCAGTTAAATCATCATAGTCCCTCGAATGTTGCCTTTGTCCCTCGATGACCCTTCGGTGTAGCCTACGGTTAAATGATGATCGTCCCTTCGAATGCTAAGGTATCCTCACAACTGTTGCCTTCAATGACCAATCGATGACCCTTTCACATCCAAAGGATAAAAATACTTACTTCTCAATAGTAAGGACAGTTTTACCCTCATAAGGATAGGAAATGCCCGGAAAGACCTCGGATAGGTATAACTCTTAATTGCTTATTCACAATTTAAAACTACTTTTCACACCTTACACCTTTCAAAACCTCCATTAGAAAATCACCACTTGGCATACATTCGCACTAGAATCATTGCCGAGTTATATTTTTCTAAACTATTTTCAAAACTAAACGAGATAACCACTTTGTATACATTCATTCAAGAATCATTACAAAGTTAAATTCTCCTTTCCAAAACATTTCCTACACATTTCCCAACCACTTTTTCAAACTAGAAAAACATAAATGATTGAGCGATTAAGAGCCCATGGATAACCATGGATACAAAGGGTGCTAACACCTTCCCTTTGTATAATGTACCTCCCGAACCTAAGAATCTAAATTAAGGTCTTTCCTGTTCTTTTCCACCTTTCCTTATTGGATAAAAGAAAAGTCGGTGGCGACTCTTGCTAACCGCGACATTGCGATTAAAACCACATAAAGTCAGTTCACCGTATGACAGAACTGGCGACTCTGCTGGGGACTTACAAAGAGAGGTCACCTTAAAAATCATTTATGTTTTAAACTGTTCCTTGTTTTGAGGGTATTTTATGCTTGAGTGAAAGATCCTACACCCGGATCTAGTGTACCTTAGGTAAGTAGCAATAGATCATCGCGACTATCCGGCGTATACTGGAATGGTTAAAATGATGGCTACGGTTAATGTGGCACTTTGGATGTCCTGATGTTCCTCATGTTTACTTGAGGAAAAATTTGGCATTCGTGTGGTGTCATCAAAGCATTAACCAGACCTTTAGAACCCTAATTGACTCATCCTAGCCATTAGAAAGTAGTGAGATAACTGACTTCGGTTCCGACTGGGGTTGGTTGAGACTCGATACTACACTCTTTGACATTGGACTTTAGGGAAGCTTTGGTCAACCACTTGGCGTTGCACTGAAGTGGACTTAAAGAAAGGTCGATGATCTGAGATCCTTCTAGAACCCGGTTACTATTCTAGGACAGGTTGAACCAACCAAACTTCAGTGGGGAGGGTACTTACCTATGGAACTCATGCAAGCCTTAAAACTTAGGAATGATGGTTGTGTGACTTGCTTGTGCTTGTTATTTACTTAACATCATAACATCATGGCATTGAACTAACCATTTCGAGGACTTAGGGATTTAACTTTGCTCTATTTTGTATAAAAAAAAAAAAAAAAAAAAAAAAAGTTTCCTTTTTGGTAGTTTATGCAAAGTTAAATTCCAAAAGTCCTTGAAAACATTTCATACATAGCATAACATAACATTGCATAGCAGGTACTCTAAAGGGATCAATGTTCTCACGGTTTTCATGCAAACAGAAAAATGGACCTCGGACAGACTGTCAAAGATCTCCATGCTCAGAATGCTCAACTCCAGGACATGATCTTGAATTTATCCAAGGGGCAGGAAGAACTGAAGGCTCTCTTGCTCGAGAAGAAAAAAGACAAGAAATCTGTGAGGCACATTAACCCGGGAAGAAGGCAGTTTACGAAGATCAATATGACTTTAGCACAAGCACTGCAGGGTATGCTAAAAGCAAATTTAATTACCCTCAGAGATCCTCCTGCAAAACCCAACACTACTTCTCCTAGTTATAATCCCGACGCCAGGTGTGCGTATCACTCCGATAGCGCCGGGCATAATACGAACGATTGTTGGTCGTTGAAGAATAAAATTCAGGATATGATCGACGCCGGAGAATTTGAATTGAATCCGCCTGAGACTCCTAAGGTCATCACTGCTCCTCTGCCTAATCATGACAAAACTCTTAATGCTATAGAGGATGCCGACAGCGATTGCGACCTGGATAGCTGGGTCTACCCAACAATTGGTGACGGACTCAATAATTGGAAGGCTGAAGACACTATCCCGATTTCCTTTAGTCGGGAGTAATTGTTATTGCTATTTTAGTATTTCAAAAGCATTGTGTCTATACCCGGGGCATAATAGCTAATTTTAAGGGTTTTGTCATTTCATAAGCATATTCACATTCAATAAATCAATGGACTTTTTGCATTCAAATATTGCGCTCTTTATATTTCCTGTCATTTTTCAAACAAGCTATGTTTCTTGCACACACTCACGCAACAATTTGCCGATCCATATCCACTCTGGATCCTGTTGGTAATGACTCTGCTACTGTTCATTATGACTTTGAAAATCCGATCTACCAAGCCGAGGATGGAAGCGAGGAAGATTGTGAAGTCCCTGGAGAACTTGCCCGACTACTGCAAGAAGAAAAGACTATACAGCCGCATGAGGAATTAATTGAAATTGTAAATCTGGGTACTGAAATAAACAAGAAAGAAGTCAGAGGTTTCTTGGGGCACTCGAATTACATTGCCCGATTCATTCCACACTTGACTGCTACCTGCAAACCCATCTTCAAATTACTGAGAAAAAATCAAGAGATGGTATGGAATGATGAATGCCAAGAAGCTTTTGACAAAATCAAGAAGTATCTCCAAGAACCTCCAATTCTGATACCACCAGTTGAAGAAAGACCTCTCATCATGTATTTGACCGTGTTAGAAAATTCAATGAGGTGTGTGTTGGGGCAACATGACGAGTCTGGTCGAAAAGAGCATGCCATATACTGCCTTAGCAAAAGGTACCGACTGTGAAACAAGATACTCACAGCTCGAGAAAGCTTGCTGTGCTTTGGCTTGGGCTGCTCGCCGACTAAGACAGTATATGTTGAATCATACCACTTTATTAACTTCTAAGATGGATTCTATCAAATATCTATTTGAGAAACCTGCTGTCTCCTGAAAGAGTTATCACTGACAATGGTACTAATTTGAACAACAAGACGATTACTGAACTCTGCACGCAGTTCAAAATAAAACACCATAACTCTTCTCCGTACCGGCCAAAGATGAACGGCGCCGTGGAGGCTGCTAATAAGAATATCAAGAAGATCATACAAAAGATGACAGTAACGTACAAAGACTGGCATGAGATGTTACCATTCGCTCTCCACGGTTATCGCACTTCAGTGCGCACTTCGACAGAGGCAACTCCGTTCTCTTTAGTCTATGGAATGGAAGCCATCTTACCAGTGGAAGTTCAGATTCCCTCTCTAGGAATCATGAAAGAGGCGGGCTTAGATGAAGATAAACGGATTCAGACTCGACTCGATCAGATAAATTTGATTGAAGAGACTCGCGGCTGTTTGTCATAGGCAGATATATCAGAAGCGCATGATCCAGGCATTTAACAAAAAGGTCAAGAGACAGGTATATCAAATTGGTGACTTGGTGATCAAGCGTATCATTCTACCGCAAGGTGATCCCAGAGGTAAATGGACTCCCACATACGAAGGGCCATTTATGGTTAAGAAGATATTCTCTGGTGGAGCCATGATACTTGCTACAATGGACGGCGAAGATTTCCCGCACCCTGTGAACGCGGACATAGTTAAAAAATACTACGCATAAAAGAGACCCGCTAGGTCGACGTATCTAGGCAAAAGTAAGGGCATCCCGGCGAACCAAAAGGGTTCGGGCAAAAATTAGGGATAAACATATAAAAACGTACACCCGGCAAGTCGAAAACCTGAAAAGGCGGCTTGGGCAAAAAAGGGTATCCTGGTGGACTGAAAACCTGAAAAGGCGGTCCAGGAAAAAATTAGGGATTAAAGCGTAAGACTATGTCCCGTTCTCAGTCAGCTTCAACCAAGTTCCAAGGACTGAACAAGCCAATCACTTCTATCCGACAACAGGAGATGAGACGCTTGAAGACATAATGACAGTAGTGGAATTAAAATCAATAGGACCTTTTCTGCATAGCTTTCTCTTTGTTTTCTTGACGATTTCCTCTCACTAGGATTTCTGTCTCCTTGTACACAAATTGCCTGTTTACAGGCCCTCTTTCAAAATCAATACAATTTCATTTCCAAAAAGATGGTTTCGTTTCACTTTTCTGTTTTGTTTGCGTAAACGTCCATTGATTTAATTTGAATTGATTTATGCATTTGAATATGATCAAGGTTTACCAAAAATGCATGCCTAGAATAGTAATAGCAATTACTACACGACTTCAGGATCGAGGAGAAGGTCTAATCACGCTTCCCAATGAATCCGTTGCTAATTCGATTCCCCGACAACGCCAGTTATTCCCCAGAAGAAATTGGCATCACTAGACTGGTCATCTCTTCTACCCCAGCCAGGCTCTGTTGAATATCTCTGCCATCAGATAAAAGTCAAATACCCCTAGCTAAGGAAGGGTCATCAATACAAATATCTCCAACCAGAAGACTGAGATTTATTTCCCCAGTAGAGTCCCCTGGAAGAACGTTTCAGACACATAGTGCATTCATTACATCATTTCACATCACATACCTACATACAATTTTCATTCCGCATCATATACATTACGTCATTTCATAACATATACATGTATACAATGCTCTCATTTATTCCAGACGCATAATTCACTCATTACATCATTTCACAGCACACGCATGCATACAACATTTGCATCTCATGCATCATGACATGGCATGAAGCTAACTTTATTTTTCAGGTTAATCATCCTCTTGATACGGTCAAAACAAAGGCCCATTCAGACAGACATCTTTATCAATTACATTCAAGATTCAACTATATCCCTCAGATACTGCCTAGCATATGGTACATTCCGAGGTGTAGTCTAGCGTACGACTACTTTCTTCTTCAGATACATCTTTCAGATATACTCCATTTCAACATTCATTCTGACATCCTCCTAACGATGGCATTTATAAGCTCATCCCAGACATTTATCGCAAATACAGCATACACAAATACTATCAAATTCAGCCTAGCGTACGGTTCGTTCTGATTCAGCCCAACATATGACTCCTTCAACTCAGATACGATCTAGCGTACGATCCATTCTGACCTTCAACAACTCAGATACGATCTAGCGTACGATCCATTCTGACCTTCAACAGCTCAGATACGATCTAGCGTACGATCCATTCTGACCTTCAACCACTCAGATACGATCTAGCGTGCGATCCATTCTGACCTTCAACCACTCAAATACAGTCTAATGTACGACCAAGTTAGACCTTCAAGTCCTCAGACGCTGCTCAAATACAGTCTAATGTACGACCAAGTTAGACCTTCAAGTCCTCAGACGCTGCTTAAATACAGTCTAATGTACGACCAAGTTAGACCTTCAAGTCCTCAGACGCTGCTCAAATACAGTCTAATGTACGACCAAGTTAGACCTTCAAGTCCTCTGATGCTGCTCAAATACAGTCTAATGTACGACCAAGTTAGACCTTCATCTCCTCAGATGCTACCTAGTGTATGGTTCAGCGCTGAAGTGTAGTCTAGTGTATGACTACCCCCTTTTATAATCAGATTCGGCCTAATGGACGGCTCGTTCTGCTCAGATGCGGTTTAATGTACGACCCAGTTAGACCTTCATCTCCTCAGATGCTACCTAGTGTATGGTTCAGCTCTGAAGTGTAGTCTAGTGTATGACTACCCCCTTTTATAATCAGATTCGGCCTAATGGACGGCTCGTTCTGCTCAGATGCGGTTTAATGTACGACCCAGTTAGACCTTCATCTCCTCAGATGCTACCTAGTGTATGGTTCAGCTCTGAAGTGTAGTCTAGTGTATGACTACCCCCTTTTATAATCAGATTCGGCCTAATGGACGACTCATTCTGCTCAGATACGGTTTAATGTACGACCCAGTTAGACCTTCATCTCTTCAGATGCTACCTAGTGTATGGTACAACTCTGAAGTGTAGTCTAGTGTATGACTACCCCTTTTATCGTCAGATTCAGCCTAATGGACGGCTCATTCTACTCAGATACGGTTTAATGTACGACCCAGTTAGACCGTCACCTCCTCAGATGCTACCTAGTGTACGGTACATTTCTGAAGTGTAGTCTAGCATATGACTACCCCTTTCATCGTCAGATTCAGCCTAATGGAAGGCTCATTCTGCTCAGATACGGTTTAATATACGACCCAGTTAGACCTTCATCTGCTCAGATGCTACCTAGTGTACGGTACATTTCTGAAGTGTAGTCTAGCATATGACTACCCCCTTTCATCATCAGACACAGCCTAACGGACGACTCATCCTGCAACTCCAATACGGTCTAGCATAAGACCCATTTGGATCTTCAACTCAGATACGATCTAGCATACGATCCGGTCTGATCTTCTATCCCCAATGAAATCACCCGCTTAATGGAGGTGTCGTTCTGCAACTCAGAGACAATCTAGCGTACGATCCATTCTGATTTTTCATCCTCAGCGAAGTCATCCGCCCAATGAACAACTCACTCTGGTATTCAGATGCGGTCTAGCGTATGATCCATTCTGATCCCTTATCCCCAGCAGCGTGTAACACACTCTGACTCCCCAGCGAAGTCGATAGCATAATGGATGACTCACTATACGGTCTATCGTATGACTCGGTACGACATCCATGTCTTCAGATATCGTCTAATGTACGACGCACTCTGAAGTTCTCATCATCAAATTCCCTGGATGGCATCTTTAAGCCCATCTCCATCAAGACTAGCTCTTGGTTGACAAGCGCAAATTTTTGGGGCATTTTAGTGTTCAATAATCTTCCACCTCCAGACCATGAATGGTGCACATACCATTCTACTCTCTCGGTTCAAGAATATTGAACAGGGGCAGCTGTCATACCCCAAAATTTGCCCGTTGATATTACAAAGCATTTTTCAAGGCACTCCGACTTATTCTGCAAGGCACTGATCTTAAAAGAACAAAGGCCCAGCTCACGAGTGGCCCAATCCAGAAAAGGCCCAAATTGGCCTGCTCGCTAGGCGAGCAATTCCTTCGCCTAGCGAACCCCTCGTCATGACACTCGCCCCAGCGAAGCGCTAGATCCAGTAAAAGCCCAAAATAGCTTGCTCGCTAGGCGAGCAACTCCTTCGCCTAGCGAAGCTTGCGAATATCAGAATTTCTGGGCTTCATTCTGAGCCCATTAGGTCACAACAAGAGCATTATAAATAGCCAAGCTTCAGTAACGAAAAAAAAAAGAGGAAGACGGAGACAAGGACAGACGGAAACCCTGGCACAGAAACCCTGGAGGCTACCGTAGAGAGTTCCGAATAAAGAAACCCTGAAGGCCGCTCCTCCGCTCCGAAGCTACCGCCGCCCAACTCCAGCCGATACCAAAAGCGATCAGTCTCTTCAACATAGCAGCTTAGTTGCAAGCAGGTTTGCGCATCACTATTGTTTTATGCTTTTAATCGGTAATCGCTATATACATAAAGCATCATGATTGAAGTTTCGAATATGTAATTTGATTTCACATACGAATTTAAATATGCTTGAATATCATGAATGTTTGACCATACTATTCCTGTAATCAAATGCCATAAAAGTTCAGGTTTTCGGAGGTCATGCTGCTGTCAAACTCCAAACCCGTGGCCGCTCGCTAGCACATCGCTAAGCGAGCCTGTAGCGAGCATTCGCTGAGCCTTCGCTAGGCGAAGCAGAGGCGAACGGGACAGTGGCTGCTTTGTTTCTTTTCTATTCTGCCTTATGTCTATCTAACCAAGATTTATTATAATTCTGCATCATTTGGCCTGAGATTATGACTGTTGTGTTGTAGTGCAATTTTCAATTGTACTTTACTTTGATGCTCTAACCCGTGTGTTGAATTGTGCAAAGGTTTACATATGGAGATTCACCCTGAATTACTCAATTGATTTTAATGTATTCATTTCATGGCGAAGATCCACCCTAATGGCTTAATTGATCTTAATGTATTGATTTTAATATGGACCTAATTACCTACTTGATTACGGTTACCTAATTAATTGTAAAACTTTGCCTTTGAATAAGTGATCTCGGACCTCTCTTTGTTACCCTACGATTACGGTATTATGGCCATGTCCCGCGAATATGGGGATACACTTAGCAAAGACCCTTCGGTTAAATCATCATAGTCCCTCGAATGTTGCCTTTGTCCCTCGATGACCCTTCGGTGTAGCCTACGGTTAAATGATGATCGTCCCTTCGAATGCTAAGGTATCCTCACAACTGTTGCCTTCAATGACCAATCGATGACCCTACGATGACCTTTTCACATCCAAAGGATAAAAATACTTACTTCTCAATAGTAAGGACAGTTTTACCCTCATAAGGATAGGAAATGCCCGGAAAGACCTCGGATAGGTATAACTCTTAATTGCTTATTCACAATTTAAAACTACTTTTCACACCTTACACCTTTCAAAACCTCCATTAGAAAATCACCACTTGGCATACATTCGCACTAGAATCATTGCCGAGTTATATTTTTCTAAACTATTTTCAAAACTAAACGAGATAACCACTTTGTATACATTCATTCAAGAATCATTACAAAGTTAAATTCTCCTTTCCAAAACATTTCCTACACATTTCCCAACCACTTTTTCAAACTAGAAAAACATAAATGATTGAGCGATTAAGAGCCCATGGATAACCATGGATACAAAGGGTGCTAACACCTTCCCTTTGTATAATGTACCTCCCGAACCTAAGAATCTAAATTAAGGTCTTTCCTGTTCTTTTCCACCTTTCCTTATTGGATAAAAGAAAAGTCGGTGGCGACTCTTGCTAACCGCGACATTGCGATTAAAACCACATAAAGTCAGTTCACCGTATGACAGAAGGGATCCAAATATTTAGCAAGGTTAAACCCTAACTCTCCTAAAGTATAGGAAGGGATCCAAATATTTAGCAAGGTTAAACCCTAAAGTATAGAAAGGGATCCAAATATTTAGCAAGGTTAAACCCTAATCCACACCATTATAAATACTTCATATGGCTGCAGCGAGAGGGAGAAGAGGAAAAAGAGGAGAGATATAGCAGAAGAAGATACACAAGGCAAGGCAGAAGCAAGAAGATTCACGGGCAGGGAAAAGAGAAGCAACCATAAAGAACTCATAGCCTGAATAAGAACAACACACATACAGTGAGCAAGCTAGAAGAATCAAATCCCCAGTAAGTGTTCATTATGGAATTTGCATTCAGCATGATTACCTTGCAATACTCCTTAATTCATGCATGAACAGTATTGGTTTAATATATATATATATTGAGATGATGTATTCATGGTTTGGTGGATGTTGATATTGCTTTATTCAAGTATGCATCTGTTCTTGATATGTCATAGCATGTTGGAGAAATTCAGTTTGCATGATTAAAGAATTATATCTGCCATTTAATTATTATTATATGAATGTTGTTTCTAGCATGATTATGTTTATTTCATATGCTGTTATTACATAATAATGATGATGATGATATAATGGTGATAATATAAATCCTTGGTTGTCTTTAACATGTATGTGTAAGGTTTGTTTTAACATTATCACTTGCAGTAAAGAGAACTAATACATGAGTAAAATAATATAAGCTTCTTGATTTGTGCATGGCTATTTTTATTATTGCATGATGATTACATATGATTTTATTTTATGTGTGTGGTTTGATATAAGATGAAGTTACAGGTTTGTTATATTCACAAGAAAGAAACAGCATGAGAAAAAAATAAAGTAGCTTGCCGTAAGAGAGAAAGCTGTAACATGCATGGTGGTGTTGTGTCAAAATAGAAAAATCCATGTAGAATTAATATATATTTTAATGAAGGCGAATAAATAACGAATGGACCAACATGGCTCATTGGTAGCTCCCCCTCACTGCAACGTAGAGGTCCTTAGCTTTTCAGTGTTTTTACTATGTTTACTCCCTTTCCACTATAATTAATTCACCACTATTTTTCTATTATTAAAATAAAACCCATTAATTAATTTTCTAATTAATATATTATATTAGTTATTTAAACTAGGATATAATTTAATCTAGTTTATTAATTAAATTTTCATATATCACTTAATTAATTAAAATGGGTTATTTTGAATAATAAAAATCTAATTATATATTTTTTTTATTATTTCTTTCTTTTTAGTTTAATTAGGTTTTATTATTTTGTATGCCGTTTTAATTTTGTACTCGTTAATTAAGATTTAGATATTTTATATCCCCTTTTAAATTATGTACCCCCATCCCGAAGCCATGTAATAGCGTAATCTTATTTTTCGCACTTTAATTTTTCCATACTGTGAATATAACTGTCTACATGTATGCTAATAGGATTGCATGGAAAAATAAATAACCGAACTTAGATAAATTAATTCAAGATAATATATCTGAATCCAATCATTTCCACACTTGCACCTCTAGGGTAACCCTATATAAGGATAGGAAATACCTATAAAGACCTTGGTTAGGTATAACTCTTAAATGCTTGCTCACAGCTTAAAATACTTTTCACACCTCACACTTTTCAAAACATCTTTTAGAAAATCACCACTTGGTATACATTCGCACCAGAATCATCGCCGAGTTATATTTTTCTAAACATCTTTCAAAATCAAACGAGATAAACACTTTGTATACATTAGTACAAGAATCATTACAAAGTTAAACTCTCCTTTCAAAATATTTCTAAACACACGACATTTCTCAAACACTTTCTCAAACAAGGAAAACATAAGTGAGTTAAGCAATTAAGAGCCCATGGATAACCATGGATACAAAGGGTGCTAACACCTTCCCTTTGTATAATGTACCTCCCAAACTCAAAATCTAATCAAGGTCTTTCCTGTTCTTTTCCGCTTTTCCTTATTGGATAAAAGAAAAGTCGGTGGCGACTTTTGCTATCCGCAACATTGCTTTTCAAAGCAAAAACACAAAGTCAGTTCACCGTATCACAGAACTGGCGACTCTGCTGGGGAATCTTAAAAAGAGAGGTTACCTTAAAGATAAGATCACTTATGTTTTCGAATTGTTTCTTTGTCTGATTTACTTTTAAGGGATTGTTTGGGTATTCTATGCTTGAGTGAAAGATCCTACACCCGGATCTAGTGTACCTTAGGTAAGTAGCAAGAGATTATCGCGACTGTCCGGCGTATACTGGAATGGTTAAAATGATGGCTACGGTTAATGTGACACTGGATGTCCTGATGTTCCTCATGTTTACTTGAGGAAAAATTTGGCGTCTGTGTGGTGTCATCAAAGCATTAACCAGACCTTTAGAACCCTAATTGACTCATCCTAGCCATTAGAAAGTAGTGAGATAACTGACTTCGGTTCCAACTGGGGTTGGTTGATACTCGATACTACACTCTTTGAGATTGGACTTTAGGGAAATTTTGGTCAACCGCTTGGTGTTGCACTGAAGTGGACTTAAGGAAAAGTCAATGATTTGAGATCCTTCTAGAACCCGGTTACTATTCTAGGACAGGTTGAACCAACCAAACTTTAGTGGGGAGGGTACTTACCTATGGAACTCATGCAAGCCTTAAAACCTAGGAATGATTGTGGTGTGACTTGTCTGTGCTTGTTACTTACTTGACATCATAACATCATGACATCATGGCATTGTACTAACCATTTCAAGGACTTAGGGATTTAACTTTGCTCTGTTTTGTAGGGCTATGGCTTCCAGGAAGACCATCCGAATCAATTTTGTAGCGGCCTTTCCTCAACTCAAGGATTTAGTGTCGGAACTTCCCGATCATGCTCAGTTCATCAAGAAACATGGTTATCTCCTCAATTTAGTTACTGTAACACCCTTCTAAATACCCCAAAATATTTAATTAAAAATAATAACACATTAATCAGAGTAATTATGCCCCGAAGGGTGTCACACAATTATTTCACAACATTCATCAAAATAACCTGTCATGCTCATTTATTTAATCCAAATAAGGTTCTTTGCATAATTCGCAGCGGATACTAAAAATTAACATTTAAATCATGTACCACTTTAAATGTAAAGTTGATCAACAACAAAATCAAACATATTCAAACATCCCATCCCGATGTTACATCTATCAGAGCATGACCCCTTAGGAGACTACTCTAGACTCCAAGCATTAACTTCTATTCACTCATAGCTGGTTACCTGAAAAATAGTGTAAGGGTGAGTTCCTCAATCAATATAACAGGCATTATACAACATTAAGTAATGTTAAGTAATTGACGCATCAAATCACCCCAACCAGACTACACACTCCATAACGGCAGTATCAACGCAACATCATATTCAATAATAACATACAACATATATATAGGTATATAATCTCAACCCATGCTCCACACCAATAACACAACACGACGATTAACTCACTAATTCCTCACAATGGGAAGTAGCTACAGCCCCACCGGCTATACCATGCATTCATTATGCAATGAGACTCTACACATGCGGTACCGACTCTTCTTGAACATATAGTCCAAGCTCACCGATCCCTCTGGATACGGCTACTGAGCTCACTAGTCCCACTCATTGAGATCTAATGACTCACTCACTAATTCCTCACCATGGGAATTAGCTACAGCCCCAAAGGCTAGACTATGCACGCTACTCATTTAGTATGCAAGCATCAACAACAATCCACAACTCACTAATTCCTCACAATGGGAATTAGCTACAGCCCCAACGGCTAGACTATGCATGCTAATCACCTAGCAATGCAACAACAACAACAACTCAAGAATAGACATATGACAGTCTATTCACAGATGCATACATAACTGATACATTTACAGTGTAATGCACACCAACCAACACATATTGTCAATACATTATTCACAAAAGCATATCACAACATGCTATAAAATCAAATACAGTATTAGCACACTCTACTAATAACTATACTACTCAAAACAACGGGAATTGATCCCGATTACATCATACCTCAGCTAAGTCTCACTACTCAGCCTAAACAGTCAAAAACTGTACCACAACAGCACAGGAAATCACAGTCCTGTCCATACGCGTATCGCCTATGCCCATACGCGTATTGCCCAAATCCTGACCCAGCCATACGCGTATTGCCCAATTCCATACGCGTATGCTACGCGTATCACTTCCCCATACGCGTACCACCAGAGACCATTTTACGTTCAAAATTTCATCTGCCTCATCCATACGCGTATTGCCTAGCGCCATACGCGTACCAGCCATCCCATACGCGTATTGCCTAGTGCCATACGCGTATGACCAGAAACCAGCATTCTCAGATCTGCAATGGCTTTTCTGCTACGAGTTCTATTCGATCTAACCTTCCACAGTCCACATCTACACCGAAATCACTCGTATCATCTAACCCGAACCATTCCCCAATTCGATTTCACAACTCATAACATTATCACATACAATTCTTACGAATTTCTTTCGATTATCACCCAATTTCGTTCATCAATTATTTCCACAAATTCATCATAATCATCCAATTCAAAGGTAAATTAAAGGTCTATCACTACCCATGACATATTATCATATAATACCCGTCAATCAACGATAAACCCCCCTTACCTGAGTTAATCCGGCAAATTCTGCAGCTTCAAGCTTTTCCTCCCTTCAATCCCTTGTTCTCTGGTTCTCTTTTTGCCCTTTTTCCACGTTCTGTCTCTTTTTTCCTTTTCACGTGAAAACAATAACCTTCTTACTAAATGGGACCTTTTTACTGATTTCCACTTTATTCCAATAATAAAAATAATAATCCAATAATAATAATCCCAATAATTATTATTCCAAAATAATAATATTATTAATCCAAACTTCTAATTATTCAATTAAATTAATAAATAAAATATTAATTTAAATTAAATAATTAGCTTATTTTAATTGGGGTGTTACAACTCTCCCCCACTAAAAGAGTTTTCGTCCTCGAAAACATACCTCAAGCGAACAACTCCGGATAAGACTCCTTCATCTGACTCTCAAGTTCCCAAGTCACATTGCCACCTGCTGGTCCTCCCCAAGCTACCTTCACTAAGGCAATCTCTTTACCCCGCAACTGCTTCAGTTCTCGATCCTCAATCCGCGTAGGTGATGTCTCAACAGTCAGGTTATCTCTCACCTGCACATCATCTATTTGGACAACATGCGACGGATCATGAATGTATCTCCTCAACTGAGACACATGAAAAACCTCATGCAAATTCGCAAGCGACGGCGGTAAAGCGATACGATAGGCTACCTCTCCTATCCTCTCCAAGATCTGATAAGGACCAATAGATCGAGGTGTCAACTTCTTCGACTTCAAGGCTCGACCAACACCAGTTATCGGAGTAACACGAAGAAACACATGATCTCCCTCTTGGAACTCAAGTGACTTCCTCCTCCTATCATGATAACTCTTCTGACGACTTTGAGCAATTCTCATCTTATCCTGAATCATCTTAATCTTTTCTGTAGTTTGCTGAACAATCTCCGGTCCAACCACAGCACTCTCACCGGACTCATACCAACATAAAGGCGTCCGACATCTCCTACCGTACAAAGCTTCAAACGGTGCCATACCAATACTTGAATGAAAACTATTGTTGTAGGTAAACTCAATCAACGGCAAATAACAATCCCAGGCACCTCCTTTTTCCAAAACACAAGCTCTCAAAAGATCCTCTAACGACTGAATCGTCCTCTCAGTCTGACCATCAGTCTGCGGATGATATGCAGAACTCAATCTCAGCTTAGTTCCCAAAGCCCTCTGCAAACCTTCCCAAAACTTCGAGGTAAATCTAGGATCTCTGTCCGAAACAATACTAGACGGAATACCATGCAAACTCACAATCTTCTCAATATACAACTCAGCTAGTCTCTCCAACGGATAATCCATTCTAATCGGAATGAAATGAGCCGACTTCGTCAATCTATCAACAATCACCCAAATAGCCTCAAAATTCTTACTTGTCCTTGGCAAACCAGAAACAAAATCCATACTGATACTGTCCCACTTCCACTCTGGAATAGCCAACGGTTGTATTAGCCCAGACGGCTTCTGATGCTCAATCTTCGACTTCTGACAAGTCAAACAGGAATACACAAAACTTGCAATTTCTCTTTTCATTCCCGGCCACCAAAATAACCTTTTCAAATCATGGTACATCTTCGTAGCTCCAGGATGAATACTCAAACCACTACGATGTCCTTCTTCAAGAATACTCTTCTTAAGCTCAGTAACATCCGGAATACACACCCGATCACCAAATCTCAAAACACCATTCTCATCAACTCTGAATTCACCACCCTGACCTTGATTCACTAAAGTCATCTTATCCACCAAAAGCATATCGGATTTCTGACCCTCTCTGATCTCATCCAGAATACCACTTGTTAATTTCAACATTCCCAATTTAACACTATTGTGAGTACTCTCACACACCAAACTCAAATCTCTAAACTGCTCAATTAAATCCAACTCTTTAGCCATTAGCATAGACATATGCAATGATTTCCGACTCAATGCATCAGCTACTACATTTGCTTTACCCGGATGGTAATTCAAACCAAAGTCATAATCCTTCAGAAACTCTAACCATCTCCTCTGCCTCATATTCAGCTCTTTCTGATCAAACAAATACTTTAAACTCTTATGGTCACTGAAAACCTCAAATCTTGATCCATACAAATAATGCCTCCACAATTTCAGAACAAATACCACAGCTGCCAACTCCAAATCATGTGTCGGATAGTTCCTCTCATGAACCCTTAGTTGTCTCGAAGCATAAGCTATAACCTGCTTATTCTGCATCAACACACCACCTAAACCCAACAATGAAGCATCACAGTAAACCTCAAATAGTTCCGACGAACTTGGTAATATCAGAATAGGAGCAGTAGTTAACCTTCTCTTTAACTCTTGGAAACCTTCTTCACATTTTGAGTCCCAAACAAACGCTTGCCCCTTTCTGGTCAACATTGTCAACGGTAATGCCAACTTAGAGAATCCCTCAATAAACTTCCTATAGTAACCTGCAAGTCCAAGAAAACTTCTTATCTCAGAAACTGACTTCGGAGCTTCCCACTTAGACACCGCTTCTATCTTAGAAGGATCAACAGCAACACCACCTCTTGAAATCACATGGCCAAGAAAACTAACCTCTTCTAACCAAAATTCACACTTAGACAGTTTAGCAAATAACTTCTTTTCTCGTAGAACTTCCAACACCACTCTCAAATGTTCAGCATGCTCTTCTTCAGATTTCGAATACACCAAAATGTCATCAATAAACACCACAACAAACTGATCTAGGTACGGATGGAAAATCCTATTCATATACTCCATAAATACTCCAGGCGCATTAGTCACACCAAAAGGCATTACAGAATACTCATAATGTCCATACCTTGTTCTGAAAGCAGTCTTCTGAATATCCTCAGTTTTCACACGTATCTGATGATACCCAGATCTCAAATCTATCTTGCTGAACACACTCGCACCAACCAACTGATCCATCAAGTCATCAATCCTCGGCAAAGGATACCGATTCTTGATCGTCACTTTATTCAATTGCCTGTAGTCCACACACAACCTCATCGTACCTTCTTTCTTCTTAACCAACAACACTGGTGCACCCCATGGTGACACACTCGGACGAATAAATTTCTTATCCAACAGGTCTTCCAACTGACTCTTCAATTCAGCTAACTCAACAGCAGACATACGGTACGGAGCCATCGATATTGGTCTAGTACCAGGTACCAAATCAATCGAGAACTCAACTTCACGTTCTGGTGGCAATTCATTCACTTCTTCCGGAAACACCTCAGGAAAATCACACACTACAGCTAGATCGCCAATCACCAGTTTATCTTTAGCTTCCAAAGTCGCTAACAGCATAAACAACTCTGCCCCATCTGCCACTTCCTCATTCACCTGCCTTGCAGATAGAAATAAACTCTTTCCTTCCTCAATCTCAGGAAATATCACAGTCTTATCAAAACAGTTGATAGAAACTCGGTTGAACACCAACCAGTTCATACCCAGAATAACGTCAATCTGCACTAATGGAAGACACACAAGATCTATCCCAAAGGCTCTACCAAAAATACTCAAGGGGCAACTTAAACAAACAGAAGTAGTAGTCACTGAACCCTTCGCAGGAGTATCAATCACCATACTACCACGCATCTCAGATATCCCTAACTTAAGTTTCACAGCACAATCCAAGGATATAAAAGAATGAGTTGCACCTGTGTCAATAATAGCTACAAGAGGAAAGCCATTAATATAACACGTACCTCGGATCAAACGATCATCTGCAGAAGTCTCAGAACCTGACAAAGCAAAAACCTTGCCTCCTGACTGATTCTCTTTCTTCGGCTTAGGACACTGTGGACTGATATGACCCAACTCTCCACAGTTGAAACAAGTCACAGTCTTCAACCGGCATTCTGCAGCCAAATGACCACCTTTTCCACACTTGAAACATTTCATCTCAGCACTGGTACACTCATGAACACGATGTCCAGCCCGACCACATCTGTAACACTTAACAGGAGCACTAGAATCTCCCACACTAGGCCTCTTCATCCCACTCTGCTTCTGAAAACCTTTGCCAGCTGCATACGGTTTCCCACGATCAACTTGATTCTTACCCTTCCTATCAACCCTCTGCTGATAGCTCTCTGCTCTGGCTTTGGAATCCTGTTCAAAAATCCTGCAACAGTCAACCAAATCAGAAAACACCCTGATTCGCTGATATCCAATTGCCTGCTTGATCTCGGGACGCAACCCGTTCTCAAACTTCACACACTTCGAAAATTCTCCAGCAGCCTCACTATAAGGAGTATAGTACTTTGACAGCTCTGTGAACTTCGCAGCATACTCCGTAACAGACCTGCTACCCTGCTTCAATTCCAAGAATTCTATCTCTTTCTTTCCTCTGACATCCTCGGGAAAGTACTTCCTCAGAAATCTCTCTCTGAACACAGCCCAAGAAATATCAGCATTTCCAGCAGTTTCCAACTCAGTGCGGGTAGCAACCCACCAATCATCAGCTTCTTCTGACAGCATATGTGTACCGAACCTGACCTTCTGGTTATCAGCACACTCAGTTACTCGGAAGATTCTCTCTATCTCCTTCAACCACTTCTGAGCACCATCTGGATCGTATGCTCCTTTGAACATTGGAGGATTGTTCTTCTGGAACTCACTCAACTGACGAGCCGCTCCCATTCCCATAACATTCGGATTCCCTCCAAGTACTCTAGCTAGCATACCCAGAGCCTCAGCAATCGCAGCATCATCTCTACCTCTTCCAGCCATCTCTATTCTGAAACCCAAACAAGCTAAACAATAAGTACTGATAGGGTTACACAACACCTATCCCGTACAGGGGAAACAGAATAATTATGACTCGACTCGACCGACTATGCTCTGATACCACTAATGTAACACCCTTCTAAATACCCCAAAATATTTAATTAAAAATAATAACACATTAATCAGAGTAATTATGCCCCGAAGGGTGTCACACAATTATTTCACAACATTCATCAAAATAACCTGTCATGCTCATTTATTTAATCCAAATAAGGTTCTTTGCATAATTCGCAGCGGATACTAAAAATTAACATTTAAATCATGTACCACTTTAAATGTAAAGTTGATCAACAACAAAATCAAACATATTCAAACATCCCATCCCGATGTTACATCTATCAGAGCATGACCCCTTAGGAGACTACTCTAGACTCCAAGCATTAACTTCTATTCACTCATAGCTGGTTACCTGAAAAATAGTGTAAGGGTGAGTTCCTCAATCAATATAACAGGCATTATACAACATTAAGTAATGTTAAGTAATTGACGCATCAAATCACCCCAACCAGACTACACACTCCATAACGGCAGTATCAACGCAACATCATATTCAATAATAACATACAACATATATATAGGTATATAATCTCAACCCATGCTCCACACCAATAACACAACACGACGATTAACTCACTAATTCCTCACAATGGGAAGTAGCTACAGCCCCACCGGCTATACCATGCATTCATTATGCAATGAGACTCTACACATGCGGTACCGACTCTTCTTGAACATATAGTCCAAGCTCACCGATCCCTCTGGATACGGCTACTGAGCTCACTAGTCCCACTCATTGAGATCTAATGACTCACTCACTAATTCCTCACCATGGGAATTAGCTACAGCCCCAAAGGCTAGACTATGCACGCTACTCATTTAGTATGCAAGCATCAACAACAATCCACAACTCACTAATTCCTCACAATGGGAATTAGCTACAGCCCCAACGGCTAGACTATGCATGCTAATCACCTAGCAATGCAACAACAACAACAACTCAAGAATAGACATATGACAGTCTATTCACAGATGCATACATAACTGATACATTTACAGTGTAATGCACACCAACCAACACATATTGTCAATACATTATTCACAAAAGCATATCACAACATGCTATAAAATCAAATACAGTATTAGCACACTCTACTAATAACTATACTACTCAAAACAACGGGAATTGATCCCGATTACATCATACCTCAGCTAAGTCTCACTACTCAGCCTAAACAGTCAAAAACTGTACCACAACAGCACAGGAAATCACAGTCCTGTCCATACGCGTATCGCCTATGCCCATACGCGTATTGCCCAAATCCTGACCCAGCCATACGCGTATTGCCCAATTCCATACGCGTATGCTACGCGTATCACTTCCCCATACGCGTACCACCAGAGACCATTTTACGTTCAAAATTTCATCTGCCTCATCCATACGCGTATTGCCTAGCGCCATACGCGTACCAGCCATCCCATACGCGTATTGCCTAGTGCCATACGCGTATGACCAGAAACCAGCATTCTCAGATCTGCAATGGCTTTTCTGCTACGAGTTCTATTCGATCTAACCTTCCACAGTCCACATCTACACCGAAATCACTCGTATCATCTAACCCGAACCATTCCCCAATTCGATTTCACAACTCATAACATTATCACATACAATTCTTACGAATTTCTTTCGATTATCACCCAATTTCGTTCATCAATTATTTCCACAAATTCATCATAATCATCCAATTCAAAGGTAAATTAAAGGTCTATCACTACCCATGACATATTATCATATAATACCCGTCAATCAACGATAAACCCCCCTTACCTGAGTTAATCCGGCAAATTCTGCAGCTTCAAGCTTTTCCTCCCTTCAATCCCTTGTTCTCTGGTTCTCTTTTTGCCCTTTTTCCACGTTCTGTCTCTTTTTTCCTTTTCACGTGAAAACAATAACCTTCTTACTAAATGGGACCTTTTTACTGATTTCCACTTTATTCCAATAATAAAAATAATAATCCAATAATAATAATCCCAATAATTATTATTCCAAAATAATAATATTATTAATCCAAACTTCTAATTATTCAATTAAATTAATAAATAAAATATTAATTTAAATTAAATAATTAGCTTATTTTAATTGGGGTGTTACAGTTACCACCGGTTTCAAGGAAGATATGATGAGAGTTCTATTCCAGTTCTTTGATCCTAAACATCATTGCTTCACCTTCCCAAATTATCAGTTGGTACCCACATTAGAAGAATTTTCCAGGTTGCTTGGGATACCTATCCTTGATCAAACACCTTTCAGTGGTTTAGAAAAGATTCCGAGGTCTGAAGAGGTTGCCGCGGCTTTACACATGACAAAGTCCGACATTGAAACTAATTGGGTAACAAGAAGTGAAGTTAAGGGTTTACTTGCCAAATTTCTGATAAATAAGGCCCGAGAATTCCTAAAAGCTATGAGTGTCCATGCTTTCGAAGATGTTCTAGCATTACTAGTCTATGGTTTGGTGCTATTTCCTAATCCGGATCAATTCATAGACATGAGTGCTGTTAAGATATTTCTCACTCATAACCCTGTGTCCACCTTGCTTGGAGACATTTTGCATTCCCTTCACACTCGTACTATGAAAAGGAAAGGGACTCTCATGTGTTGTGTACCTTTATTATCTAGGTGGTTTATTTCGCACCTTCCTCAATCAGTCTTGAAGGATGAGCAAAATTTGAAATGGTCTCAAAGGATAATGTCGCTCTCCCATTCAGACATCCATTGGTGTCCCCAACCCAAAGAAAATGTTATCATCATTGACCGTTGTGGAGAATTCTCTAACGTACCACTCCTGGGGATAAGAGGAGGTATTACTTATAATCCTACTTTAGCCCTACGTCAGTTTGGTTATGCTCGAAGAGATGGTCCATATGAAATAATTATCCAAGGCACTGTGTTTGACTATGACAACGATTCTCAAGGTCTTTGTCAAAGGTTTGTACGAGCTTGGGGCATGGTGAAAAGAAGTACTTTAGGACAGAAAAGCTCTATTCCTATGGAACCTTATCTCAAATGGGTACGCGCCAGAGCTCGTGAGCTTATCATGCCATATCTTGCAACCGGACCTCTGATTGTTGAACCAAAAGTTGAAGGAGGTACCCCTCATATCATTCCTTATCCAGATATGCCTACCAATGTTGAAGAATTGAAGAAATCTTGGATCCAGTTGAGAGAGGAAAGGGATACTTTTGAAGCTCAGTTCTGTGCTGAAAGGAAGAAAGTATTAGAGCTCACCAACCAACTTAATGAGGAACGAAGTCTCAATGCATATCTCCGCCCAAAAAGAAGCCGTCCCTGGGAGACTTGAGCTTTCATTTTTTCTTGTAATGAACATTGATTAAAGAAATTATTAATAAAAGTTCCCCTTTTTGGTGGTTTACGCAAAGTTAAATTCCAAAAGTCCTTGAAAACATTTCATACATTGCATAGCATAACATAACATTGCATAACAGGTACTCTAAAGGATCAATGTTCTCACGGTCTTCCTCTCAATCCCCAAAAAATGGCCCTCGAACAAACTGTCAAGGATCTCCAGGCTCAAAATGCTCAATTCCAGGAGATGATCTTGAACTTATCCAAGGGGCAGGAGGAACTGAAGACTCTATTGCTCGAGAAGAAGAAGGACAAGAAATTTGTGAGTTACATTAACCCGGGAAGAAGGCCTAAAGGACAGGCTCCAGGAGTCAAGATTGGAATTCCGAAGGATAAAGAAGATGAGACAGAAAATGATTCGGAAGATGAGAATGTTGATCCCTTCAACCTTGAGGACGACTATGAAAATTATGAAAATGAACAGTACTCTCCAAAAGATGATAAGTATAAGTTGCTGGAAGAACGTATGCTAGCTATGGAGGGTCAGAAGGCGCCCGATCTGGATTTAGAAAGCTTAGGCCTGGTCTCTGATGTGGTCATTCCTCGCAAATTCAAGGTCCCCACTTTCACTAAATATGATGGTGCGTCTTGTCCTCAGATGCATCTGAGAGCTTATGTGGGAAAGATCCAGCCGTATACCACTGATAGGAAGCTATGGATCCATTTCTTCCAAGAGAGTCTGTCTGGCACACAGTTAGAGTGGTATTATCAGCTCGAGAGCTCTAACATCCGCACCTGGACTAATTTAGCGACAACTTTCTACAAGCACTACCAGTATAATTCTGAATTAGCGCCTACTCGGCTACAGCTGTAGAATATGACTATGGGCTCTAAAGATAGCTTCAAAGAATATGCTCAAAAATGGAGAGACTTGGCTGGCAGAGTCAAACCCCCTATGACTGATCGAGAATTAGTGGACATGTTCATGGGTACACTGACTGGCCCATTCTACAGCCATCTATTGGGAAGTTCCTCATTGGGTTTCACTGAACTTATATTGACGGGTGAACGTGTTGAAAGCGGCATTCGAAGTGGAAAGATACAGGCGGCTACCTCTGCAAGCACCAAAAAGTCCTATCAGGGGAAGAATGAATCAAATGCTGTGTACGGTCAAAGGGGTCATAACAAGAAAAATCGTGACCATACTGTTGGAGCAGTTACCATTGCAGCACCGCCATCTTAAAACTTCCAACACAGACAAGACAGGCCAAGAAGGCAGTTTACCAAGATCAATATGACTTTAGCACAAGCACTGCAGGGTATGCTAAAAGCAAATTTAATTACCCTCAGAGATCCTCCTGCAAATCCCAACACTACTTCTCCTCGTTATAATCCCAATGCCAGGTGTGCATATCACTTCGATAGCCCCGGGCATGATACAAACGATTGTTGGTTGTTGAAGAATAAGATTCAGGATATGATCGACGCTGGAGAAATTGAATTTGATCCTCCGGAGACTCCTAATGTCATCACTGCTCATATGCCTAATCGTGACAAGACTGTTAATGTTGTGGATGACAATTCTCACATTACTAATGTAGCTGACTTAGCATCTCCTCTCCTGATCATCAAGAAGAATTTATTGCAAGCTGGTTTATTTCCAGGTTGTGCTGAAAATTGCGATCTCTGTATACTCTGACCCAATGATTGCTTGAAGTTGAGGAATGGTATTGAACGGCTGATGGATGATCGTACAATTCTATTTGAAAAGATTCCTAAGGTGGAAAACCCTATTGAAGAAATATCTGTGATTGCTAGGTCCAAAGTTTCAGTGAAGATTACCGCTACTAGAGTGCCTGTGAAGATTACTGCTGAGCCCAAGGTAGCTCCCCTAATTATTACTGCACCTGGCCCAGTATCGTATTCCTCAAGCAAAGCCATTCCGTGGAATTATGGAGGTGATGTTTACATCCACAGCATAAAGCAAGATGATGATTCTGCTAATCCTAATGACGTTGACATTGTTGGGACTAGTAAAATTACTCGAAGTGGAAGGATCTTCTCTCCATAAATCTCACCTCCCGCACCTGAAACTCGAGGAAAGGGACCAGTAATCAATCCTTCTCGGTCAAAGACACCAGTCGAAGTTACTACCGAAGATGTTGCCAAGCAGGAAATGGAAAAAATGCTGAAAATCATCCGTAAGAGTGATTTTGATGTGGTAGAACAGCTGGGGCATACTCCATCTAAAATTTCGATGTTATCCTTGTTGTTATCTTCTAAATCTCATGCCAATGCGTTGATAAAATTCTTGAAGACCGCTCATGTACCTCAGGAGACATCTGTCGATCAGTTAGAAAATTATGTTGCTAACTTGGCTATTGATAATGGCATAGGCTTTTCTGATGCTGACCTGACACCAGTAGGAAAGAATCACAATAAAGCTTTGCATATCTCCATTGAGTGTAAGGGGATCACCTTGTCTCATGTGTTGATTGACAATGGCTCTTCTTTGAATGTGCTACCGAAAGCTGTGCTCGATAAGCTTGACTGTATAAGCATTGAACTGAAACCTAGTGATGTTGTGGTGCGTGTTTACGATGGTGCGAAGAGTGTTGTCCATGGTGAAGTGGTTCTCCCTATCAATATAGGACCTCAAGTCTTCAACACTACCTGTTACGTAATGAACATTCATCCTGCCTATTCCTGCTTGCTGGGACGCCCTTGGATCCATGGGGCAAGTGTTGTAGCTTCGTCTCTCCATCAAAAGCTGAGGTATCCAATAGAGGGCAAGATTGTCACTATGTGTGGAGAAGAAGAGTATATTGTCAGTAGTGTGCATACCTTCAGATACGTCGAGATGGATGGTGAATTCTTTGAGACTCCTTCTCAGTCATTTGAAGTAGTTCCTCCGACCAGTCCTGTCCTTAAGCCAACTTCCCGTGTGCCCAAGGTTATTCGTTCTCCTCCTGCTATGATTTCTCTGAAAGATGCTTAAGCCGTGGTTGAAGATGGTGGTTGTACTGGCTGGGGTCAACTGATCGAGGTACCGTACAAGTCTGATAAATTTGGCCTGGGGTTTAGCTCTGAAAAGATAGTCAAAGATCAGATTAATGTTGTAAAAGATGCTGATAGCGATTGCGACTTGGATAGCTGGATTTTCCCAACAATTGGTGACGGACTCAATAATTGGAAGGCTGAAGACACTATCCCGATTTCCTTTAGTTAGGAGTAATTGTTATTGCTTATTTTAGTGTTTCAAATTTTGTAATTTTTATTATGAACAATTGAACTTCTTAAAGCATTGTGTCTATGCCCGGGGCACAATAGCTAATTTGTTAAGGGTTTTGTCATTTTCATAAGCATATTCACATTCAATAAACCAATTGACTTTTTGCATTCAAATATTGCGCTCTTTATCTTTCCTGTCATCTTTCAAATAAGCTATGTTTTCTTACACACACTCACGTAACAAATTGCAGATCCATATCCACTCTGGATCCTGTTGATAATAATTCTGCTACTGTTAATTATGGCTTTAAAAATCCGATCTACCAAGCCGAGGTGGAAGTGAGGAAGATTGCGAAGTGCTTGGAGAGCTTGCCAGACTGTTACTGCAAGAAGAAAAGACTATACAGCCGCATGAGGAATCAATTGAAATTGTAAATCTGGGTACTGAAGTAGACAAGAAAGAAGTCAAAATAGGAGCAGGCTTGGAAAACAGTGTCAAAGAAAGATTGATTCAGATGTTACATGACTATGTAGAGATTTTTGCTTGGTCTTATGAAGACATGCCAGGACTGGATACTGATATAGTAGTACATCATTTGCCGATGAAGGAAGATTGTCATCCTGTTAAGCAAAAGGTTCGTCGCATGCGTCCTGAAATGTCTGAGAAAATCAAAGTCGAGGTTATGAAACAATTTAATGCAGGGTTTCTAGTTGTTACTTCTTATCCTCAATGGGTTGCTAATGTGGTACCAGTGCCAAAGAATGATGGTAAGGTGCGAATGTGTGTAGATTACAGAGATTTGAATAAAGCAAGTCCCAAAGATGACTTTCCACTTCCGCATATTGATGTTCTGGTAGATAACACCGCTCAACACAAGGTATTCTTATTCATGGATGGATTCTCAAGTTATAACCAGATTAAGATGGCACCTGAAGACATGGAGAAAACTATGTTTGTGACGCAATGGGGCACTTTCTGTTACAAAGTAATGCCATTCGGTTTAAAGAATGCAGGGGCAACATACCAGCGTGTGTAACACCTCAAAATTTGCCCTCTTCTCTTGGGACTAGCTTAACATATTGCATATCATTTGTAGGTCTTTAGGCATTTCATATTGCATATCATGTGGTTACATTGTACAAGTCATCCTCACAAGTCTTGATCAGAAGATGAAGAGGTTATGTGCAAGCTAAGGTTTCATTGGACTGATCATTAATCATCTGAGGATGTGGAGGTCCAAATTAGGGTTTTGTGGTTCTCAAGGAGATTGGTCTTCATATTGATTGAAATGATTCATCATCATCAGCATGGTTTGTCATCATCAAGTGTTGGAGCACATTCCTTGAGATTAGGGTTTTGACCACTGGTCAACCCTAATCAGGTGCATTGGGCTAATCAGGGCATGGCAATGAGATGGGGTCTATGATGGATATGGGGATCATTCCATGATTTTATTGAGCTTATTGAGGCTAGGGTTTCATCATTGAGCCATTTCATTAGAAGATTGGAGCTCAGTTTGATCTATGCATTCCCAAATTCATCTATCAGTTGAAAAAGACAACTGGGGTCAACTGTGCTTGATTTTATGGATTTGGAGGTGGGAGAGAGTTGGATACACTTCATTCATGTTGGAACAAGTGTTATTTGACATGTCAAAGCTCAAGAATGGAGAAAATCAAGTCAAGACAAAAATTGCCAAAAATAGAAAGTGACTTGTAATGGAAGTTTCCAAAAATGGAAAGTTTTTCACCACAAAATTACATGTCCAAGGAAGCTTCAAATGAAAATTTGTTCAACATGAAAGTTGTAGATCTTGTTCTTACCTTTCCAAAAAGTCCAAGAACTTGAAAATTCCATGTATGGTTGGCAAGTTATGGTCCATTCAATTTCAAAAAAGACCTATAATCAAAGTGGCATAACTTTCACATGGAGTGTCCAAATTGAGTGATCTTTTTATGAGCAAACTCCATTTAACATGTACTTTCATGGTGCATAATTGGAATTCATCAAAAATGGTCAATGCAAAAAGTCAATTTTCAAGTGTACAGTTAAAAATCCAAGGGCAAAATGGTCCAAGTTGAGAAATAATTGGAATTTTGGCATGGGAGTTTTTGCAACACCTCACAAATGCAAATTAGAAATTGTTTCAACTGTCATAACATGTTAAGGTTCAATATTTGACCAAGTCATTTTGGAATTGTACTTGAAAATGCAAAATTTGGCATAGCATATGGAAATTGAGAATTACAAAGCCAATCAAGATGAGACAAGTTGCAACACATCACAGCTGGTATTTTGAGAGTGTGTGAGTTGTCATACAGCTGTCACAGGGCCTATGTGAAAAGTCCATTTTGCCCTTGCTTAGTAAAATGCATTTTTGCTAATCACATTTCATTTTGGTTAATTGGATGATTAAGAGTGTGATTAAGTGGAAGTATAAGAGCCTAATCATAACTAACTTTGGATGAAAATCACAATTTCACAAAATCTCTACCAATTTTCCCTCCAATTCTCCAAATTCACCAAGAACATTCAAGAACCAAATTGAACCAAACTTCTTCAATTCTTCACCAAAGTGCAAAATTCCTGTTGCCTCGTGTTCCATAAGCCTTCTTCTCCAACTGTTTCATCAAGATTCGTGCTGAAACCTCTTGAATCTCCACTGTTCAAAGTGTGCTCATCAATGGCATTTGGAAAGTTCTCGCATCTGGAGCAACCTTGAGCTTACCTAATCACTCCAATCATCTTCCTGGACATTAATCTTCATCTGTTTTCATGATTTGGATGGTGAAGCTTGCGGATTCATCACTGTCTTCATCCAAGGTACCAAAACTCGATCTCTCTAATTGCTTCGATTGTGATATGCTTATTGTAGTTCATCCAACGTAGATCAACATGCTAGGTTCAGTTTTTGATTTGGTGAACTGCTGAGGAAGTAATCGTGATTTTTAGTTTTGATGTTGTTTCTTTAAGTGCTCGATCCGGATTATGTAGTGAGAATTAGGCAATTTAGATTACATATTTGAGATCCTCATGCTTAGACCTTTCCAATGGATATCCATTTGTGAATTTTAGTGGAAGTTTGATGTTCTTGATGTTCTTGCATTTCTGGAAAAAACTGATGGTGATGATGATGAAATCTGGAAAAAAACGCGTGTTGATTCAGTTTCTTTCGCTTGGCAATTTGAAATCTGTTTCCCTCCACGCGCAACCAATCACACAGTGCCACTGGATTAATGAAAACGCAGAGTTTTGAGCATCTGAGCGAGATTTACAACTATGCCATTGGATTTATTTAATTCACTAAAACACTTAATATTTATTTAATAATTCATTCAACAAAACTTAGAAAAATCATAAAAAATTAATTATTAATCCAAAAATAGTGAGACTTTTTTTGATAGATCCCAAATTCTCTCTAGTTTTTTATAGGCATGGTACCATAAGTTGTGCATGGAGAAATGTTGACCTGGCCTATTGATCTTTGACTTGTGTATATTTTTTGCATGTTTTTCCATTTTCATCATGAAATGCTCATACTTGTAAAGAAATGATTGAAATTTTTTATGCTCATTCTGGACATGTTGATGGTGATTTCCATGTAAATTTTATGATTTTTGGATACCTGGTGATTGAGATATGATTTTTTTGAATCTAGGTGTGACAATTTGTGTCACACCTAGCTAGGTCAAATTTCTGATTTTATTTGCATGACCTAGGATTGTTTGATTGAGCCAATTTTTTGCATAAGTGATCAGTGATGTGTCAAGATAACATGTGATTTTTGCTGGAATTTTTGATGGAGTTTTCAATTTGATTGATAATTTTCTTCACTGTATGCTCATTTGGCGAGATTGTGTGATACATGTTGGCATATCTTCTATGAAATTCTCATATGGTTTTGGATGAATGTGAAATTTGGTGTGCTGGTTATAGACACATTGTAGGACATCATTCTTTTGGTCCCATTCATTTCTTAATTGTTTTCACTGTTTTATGAGTTTTTGAAGTGAGTGCTTGTGTTGATGCTATGAATTGGCTTGAATAATTGTGTCTGGATTTCTTGATTTTCATTGACCTACTTTATTTTGTCCAATTGAGCTGAAAATTGACATGCTACTTGTTGATTGTGTCCTGTTTAGGTGTGAATTATTTGAGAATTAATTGAATTGATTTGGTATGATTTTGAGTGAAATAGTTCTGTTTGGTCTTTTGGTGTTGCAAATTGCATGATTGATGTTAAATTGTGCATGAAATGAATATGGCGAAGGATATGAGCATGGGACCAATTGCATTTGCTTTTGATTTGTTTTAATTTGATTTTGGTTGAATATTACTTGCTGTTTAGATTTTTTTGTCACCTTTTGGACCCTAGGCTTGGCCTAGTGGTCTAGTTTCTCACATTTGGTGTGGATTTTCAGGATGAAATGCACAATGCTTAAGGAGATGGCTTCAAGGCAATTTGAATTGAGTTTGGTTGATGTTTATAAACTAACTTGACATTGTTTTGTAGGTTGTGATGCTTGAGCTTGAGCTTATAGCTTGCACTTGTGTGCATTAACTTGTGTTGTCTGTATAGATTGACTTTTGCTGTTTATTGTTGGTTTGTCTGAGTACTGATGATACTTGATTGATTTCAGGTACATTTAGTCGCTTACAGTTCTTTAAGAACTTGCTTGCTGCTGCTTGGTTTTTAAACCACTTGAGGTAGGACTTCTATTCTTCATGTAGTCTGGAAGACCTGGCCTGTTACTTGGCCAGGCAACTGTCTGAAGTCCTCCTTAAGAGGCGATGTTTGTGGTTGTTTACATTTGTGCCCAAGCAGGTAAAGACCTCTATGAGGCAATTGGTGGATCAAAGGGATATGCAATCTATCCCCCACTATTCTGTGAGTCGTCCCTCTGCTCACACGGCTGTGTGTTGATGCATTGGGACACAAACCCAAGATCTTGTGCTGTTGCACAATCGAGTCAGAGTCTTTGAGCGTAGAAGGGTCCCTCCATTCTGGACCCACGCTCCTTTGTCTAAAGCTCTCCCTGGTCAGGGATAAGAGCTGTGAAGTCTAATCTTCACTCACCTTTCATCTGCTTCACCTTAGCCTCGTAATGGCAAGGTTAAGAGCGAATACTACCCATGTACAGATGACTTGCTTCGGCAGTCAAACCCATTATTTGAGCCTCACTTGACTGGTTATAGTGTGTGCTATGTGAATATTTGTTTAAAATGCTTGTTTTGATCTGTATGCTTGTATGCTTGCTTTCTTCCTGGATAGGATTAGCTTGCAGTTGTGCAAGTAGGTAGAAACCTGAACATAGGGTAATGATGCATGACAACACTAGGCTCGAGTCCAGCTCCCTGGTAGTGTGTCTTCCCTTGGTTTCTGGCTAGATTTTCTTTCCCTTGAGGGGGAACTACATCGCCCTGATCCTCGTTCCAGACGAGGTATGTAGGCAGGAGACCGTGCGAGGTCTCTCCGGGCATTTTTTTCTTTTTGTGTGTGTTTACCTGTTATCTGATTGTGTGTTTGGTTCGGATGCCGACGTAAGTCCAGTGATTGGCGGTCGGGCTCCACGTTTGCCCTCTGGTGTGTGTTTTGGTTCGGAAGCTGACGTAATTCCATCGAGTGGTTGTCGGGTTCCAGGTTTGCCTGTGGGTGCGTGTGTTGTTTGGCGTGCGTGAGCCGAACTACAGCAGCTCTGATTCTCGTTCCAGACGAGATATATAGGCATAGGACGCGATGTCCTATCGAGCTCCCTTCTCTTAACCCCACCTGTGTTCCCTGCGTGTGTGTGTGATGTTTTAGCAACCTTTTCTTTTCTAGAACGTGGATCCCGTCGAGTACGACGGACGTGAGGGGTGCTAATACCTTCCCCTTGCGTAACCGACTCCCTTACCCTTTCTCTTTGGTCGCGAGACCATTTCCTTTCCAGGTTTCTCTGAGCGTTTCCTTTCCCTATCTTGGGATAAATAACGCGCAGTGGCGGCTCTATGTTGTTTTTTGTTTCAGCCCGCCGGTTGTTTTTCGCGGATGCGACAGCTGGCGACTCTGCTGGGGAATAAGCGAGATGTTGACCTGTGCTGGTCCATCTTCCCTAAGCGAGTCTTTCCTAGCGTTCTAGGATAGTTTAGGTTGCTTGTGCTGTTATTTATTGCATTTATTATTCTAACAGTGTATATATTTGCATAAATATTTGCATGCATCATACTATTATTGTTGCCGTCCTCTGTGCAGGTGGTTCCTCTGTTTGGGGTGGGCGTTCTGAGTGGGGCTAAAACCCAGGCCCGAGTATACACCTAGGACTAGTGTGGTCTCATGTCGCCTCCTTCATGTTAGGTCAATATGTGCCTGGCAGCATGATGTACCACAAGCCGGACGAGGTTCATTTGATAGTGCTTGCCTCTGTGGGTATTCCACTTTGGTTGAGTTACTTCATCTGAGCTGTTGACTCTGGTGACCGATCATTTCCCGGATCTTTGGTTTAGACGATCTTAAGGGAGCTACAATGGCACACCCGAAAGGGCAAACCCATTGAGTATCTCTGCCCGATTGTCGAGACTATTATCCGCCTTAGGGTGACTTGATTAGAATTTACCTGTGAGGGGAGGGTGATTCTTTCAGATGCATGTTCAGATGGTGACTTTTTGTTCCATGGATCAGAGTCATATTTATAAGTCGGATTTATGGTCATTTATTGCTGAGACGCCGGAGTGCTGTCCGTGATTTATCAGTGGGGATCCATTTATTTCAGGATTCCCCGGGCCGAGTTGTTTATCAGTAGGGATCCGTTTATTTCAGGATTCCCCGGGCCGATTCAGAGGATTGAGGTGATCTGTTCAGAGAGGGTTTGATGATGATGATGTATCTTTCTTCCGTTTATTTCGGAACCCTTAAGGTGGATTTGTGGTTACATGTTCCCTCAGATGGTTATGATCGGTTCAGAGATCCGAGCTGTGATTCAGAGCAATAGATGATCAGATGACTTGGAGGATGGCACAATGCATTGCATTCATACATCTGCATCATTCTCATTTTGCATTCATCTGCACGAACCTATGTCTAGCCATATGGGGAGTATTATTGATTGAGAATCTGGTTGAGAGACATCTTGAAAGTCAGAATGTGGATGTCAAAATATTATCTGTCTCGATGAAGCCAGAATCAAAGGACAGAGTCTTCCTCATATGGATAGATGGTGCATGCGTGAGTCATACTAACCCATTTGCTGTTTTGTAGGTGTCAACCGGTGCGCATAGCTTGTTTGCTCAGATATCCTGCTAGGGGCAACAAATCCAAACTGATGGATCTTCCCAACGCCGACATCCTCGAACTGAAAGAGATGGTGAGGGATTTGTTCAGTGTTGTGCAAGGGCTTGCCTTGGGGCAGAAAGCCATGGCCGAGAGATTGGAAAGGATTGAGGGCTGGATGATCAAGGAGAAAGTTCAGGGAAAGGCTCTGTCATCCGAAGTAACAAATCCCTCTGGCTCTGTAGTGAAGAAATCCCTTGACAGTGGTCAGCCCAAGAAGAAGGTTGAATCAGGTGGTGCGCAGACTAAAAGAGAATGCGGTAAGGATCGTTACCACCCTTATGCTGCCACCGTAACCATTCCTGTTGGTGATTCATCTGCACAACAGCGGCAACCACCACCTCAACAAAGGACACAAAGAGCAGTGGGCCAAGTGAGAAGGAGGACGACAGATCGTCATTTCAATAAGCCGCCCGTGACTTACGCCTCTCTGTTTAAAAAGTTGAAGGATCTTGGGTTGGTGCAGCCAAGGATATTGGTTCCAGGGAAACCGGATCAGAGGGTTGCCAGTTACGATGAGAATGTCAGGTGCGAGTTCCATGCTGGGGCACCCGGACATCATGTTGAGGATTGCAAAGCTTTTAAGCATGTGGTCCAGGACTTGGTGGACTCTAAGGCAATCAATTTTGCACCAACGACAGATGATAGTGCTAACCCCGTGACGAGGCATGGTTCTGTAATAGTGGAAATGATGTCGAAGGACAAGAAAGGGATAGAGGTGACTGAGAAGGATCAGTTAAGAATGCCAATGTCCGTGGTCCCAAAATGTTCGGCGAAGAATGGAGCTTTCCCTTGTGTTGATGATTGTTGTGCGGCCATCGCTACAAAGGGGTGTGTAGTAATTGGGGAGTCGGTCCAGAGAAAGATGAAAGTAGAAATGGACGATGTAAGGTGTAAAGCACCCAGTCTGGCAGGTGAAACCATCAAGGTGAAAAATGTCGTTGGTGTTGAGAAAGAGAAAAAGCCGTTCATTTCTTCTTACAAACAGGCGGTGGAAGTGGTGAGAAATGGAGGGATCCCAGGCTGGGGACAGATCATAGGCATTGTGGTAAAGGCGGATATGTTTGGGATTGGTTATCATCCGGGTCAAGACTCGTCTGAGCAGAACAGAGGACGTCGTCCGTCGTTCACCTTTGTCAGTGCTGGAATGCTAGATTCAGATCACGCCTATACAGTGGGTGAAGAGATTGATAGTGACCGCGAACTGGAATCGTGGATAAAATCGTGCGTACCAGGAAGCTGGAAGGCTTAAAAGATCAGCACTGACACTCATCCGGAAGAGTAATGTTTCTTGTTTCTCAATTTTATTTGCATGAAAGCCATACGTGTTGCCCGACACGTAATGGTTCATTGTAAGGGCCACCTCATGTTCATAATTTGCAACATTTCTGCATCATTAATAAATGGATGTTTTTCAGTCAAAAAGCGGTGTTCCCTGTTTTTCATTTATTTTTGCAGTTTAAAAACAAATAAAAATGGCAATGTTTATTTTCATTTTTCTCTTCTTTTGATTTGTCTCGTTCCGAATTCAAAAATAATTCTCCGGATCTCGTTGATAACAATTTGGTTACACCTCATATGACTTCGACAAACCGATCTATCATGCCGAAGAAGAAGGCGAAGAAGATTGTGATCTGCTGGAATTAGCCAGGTTGTTTAAACAAGAGGAGAAGGTGATTCAGCCGCATGAGGAGCGGATTGAGATTGTGAATCCAAGCACCGCCGAGGTCAGGAAAGAAAAAAATTGGGGCCGCTTCAGAGGCAAGTCGAGAGCAGAATGGTAGCCCTATTGAAAGAGCATGTGGATACCTTCACCTGGTCATGTCAGGATATGCCAGAGTCGGATACCGATGTCGTTGTGCACAAGCTACCATGGAAAGGAGACTGTCCTCTAAAGAAGAAGAATGCCGGTGCTACTTATCAGAGAGCCATGGTGACTTTGTTTCATGATATGATTCATCATGAAGTTGAATGCTATGCTATGACATGATAGCAAAGTCCCAAAGCAGAAGAGGGGCATCTGACAGATCTAGCCAAGTCGTTTGACTGGTTGAGACAATTC
Organism: Lathyrus oleraceus; assembly: GCF_024323335.1. Taxonomy (NCBI): domain Eukaryota; kingdom Viridiplantae; phylum Streptophyta; class Magnoliopsida; order Fabales; family Fabaceae; genus Lathyrus; species Lathyrus oleraceus. Next base: position 94,987,986 of record NC_066583.1, read on the forward strand.
AAACTGAGGTTGAATTCAAATAAGTGCATTATCAGAGTGCGGGCCGGTAAGCTAGTTGGGGTTCATTGTAAAGAGAGGAATCGAGGTTGATCCTGCTTAAAAAAAAATAAAAAAAAATGCCTGAACCGAGAATGGAAAAAGAGGTTCGTGGTCTCCTAGGTAGATTGAACTACATGTCATGGTTCACATCTCACCTAACAGCCACGTGGGAACCTATTCAAGTCAGTGAAAAAGAAATCGAACGGTCAGGTGAAATAATGACTGCCAAGGGGCATTGAAAGATAAAAGAAAAGTTGCAGGAACCTCTGATTCCGATGTCTCCTATGGAAGGAGCAATGGTCAAATTTTGTACTTGACAAGCCTTCGAGGGGTCTACGAGGTGAAGTGGGGCAACATGACGAGTCTTGTCGAAAAGAGCATGCAATTTGCCTTAGCAAAAAGTTTACCGACTGTGAAACAGTACATTAACTGTTCGAGAAAACTTGCTGTACTTTGGCATAGGCTGCTCGCCGACTGAGACAGTATATGCTGATTCATACCACTTTGTGGATTTCGAGATGGATCTGATCAGGTAGATTGCTGAAAGAGCCAGCAATAACCGGACGGGTTGCGAAGGGGTCAATGATTTTGTTTGAATACGATATTCGATATATCTCTCAGAAAGCAATCAAGGGGTGTAGTGTCTGATTACATCGCCCAGCATCCCGTGGAGGATTATCAACCGATGAAGTTTGAGTTCCCTGATGAGGACATCTCGAGGTGCTCTAATCGAAAGATTGAGAGTAACCGATTCCGGAGGAGGGGCCTGACCCTGAATCCGAACGGATTCTGATGTCTGATGGGGAGGTTAAGGTGAATGAGCTTTTGTTGCCTGGATAACATTTGGATGCACCGACGGTGTGATTGTGCAAAAAATGGTGGTAACCTACAGAGACTGGCATGAGATGTTGCCGTTTGCGTTGCATGGGTATCGAAAGTCGGTGCGTACATCTACTGGGGCAACTCCTTTCTCATTGGTATATGGAATGGAGACCGTGCTGCCGGTTGAGGTTCAGATTCCCTCTTTGAGAGTCCTGATGGACGTGAAGTTGCAAGAGGCTGAATAGGTAAGGACCCGGTACGAAGAATTAAGCCTGATAGAGGAAAAGAGGCTAGCAGCCATCTGTCATGGGCAGTTATACCAGCAAAGGATGAAGCGTGCTTTTGACAAGAAGGTGCGACCTCGGGTGTATCACGTGGGTGATATGGTGCTGAAAAAGATCCTTCCTCCTCAAAACGATCGAAGGGGCAAATGGACACCGAATTATGAAGGTCCATTCGTGGTCAAGAAGGTTTTCTCTGGCGGAGCCTTGTTGTTAACGACCATGGATGGTGAAGATTTTCCATCCCCTGTGAATGCGGACGCAGTTAAAAAATACTTCGTGTAAAGAGACCCGCTGGACGAAAAGAATAAAATAGTCCAGGCAAAAATGGGCATCCTGGCGAACCAAAAACAGAAAGAAAGGTTCGGGCAAAAATTAGGGATAAAAGAAAAAATGTACACCCGGCAAGTCGAAAACCTGAAAAGGCGACTTGGGCAAGAAGGGGTATCCCGGTGGACTGAAAACCCGAAAGGGCGGTCCAGGCAAAAGAGGGATTGAAACGAACAACTGCGTCTAGCATGATCGTTTGCGCTTTGGTTAAGGCGTCGTGGATAATACCCGGTAGGGATCAATTGGAATTGTCTTGTTCAGAAGGCAGAAAGCACGGAGAGTCTGAGGACATATGGGGTGTAACCAAGTTGGAACTCGATGAGATCACGGGTTTCACATTGCCATTAGGATAGATTTTTCCTTTTGTGCAGTTACCTCTTTTCAGGAATTGCTTCCTTTGTATTGCTCATTTGAGCCACACTTTTCAAATCAATAAAATGCATATTCAGTCAAATAACTTTGTTTTTTGTTTTCATTACCGCTTTGATTGCAAAAACATCCAGATATTTTTGATAAAGAATCTTGCATTTTAAGACATACAGGTCCCTTCCAATGCATGTTTATAAGATTGAAAGCTTGAAATCTTATTTGGAAGGATGAGTGACCCAAGTGTTGAAATCTTGACACGCCTGGGGCACGGTTTTATCTAACGATCTGTTTTGCAGGAACTGATAGATGTTTTCACTCACTTGCAGGTTGTGATGGAAAACAAATCCCCATGGAGTCCAATCAGGGATGAGGGAATGTGAAGGAATGACGAAGAGACGTTGAGACGTACGACGATTCTTTGATAACAATCAAGAAGACTCTTCAAAGTCGGAAGACTGGAAAATCTGTAGAAATTCCCTGCAGGGTCCAATCAGGGACGAATGAATGTGAAGGGATGACGGAGAGACGTTGAGACGTCCGACGACCTTTGGAATTAATCAAGAAGACTCTTCAAAGTCGGAAAATTGAAAAGTCTGTAAAATCCCAGGAGTACGCTTTCCGTCGAGCGCGGAGCGATTGGGAGTACAAGATGATGGAGCAGAAAAGGTCCAGACGAGTCTGGAAATTCTCAAAAGTGGAAAGCTGATACGAGATTGGGAGGTGGATACCATGGTTCGACGAGTCGACGGGTGTTCTGTACCAACTTTTCTCATTTCCCCAGCTATATCCCCAAGCAGAGTTGTGAGGGCCAACTCCCCAGCAGATCCAAAGGTCTGTGGATCCCTTAGCCGAGTCGAGATGGTTATCCCCGGCAGGTTTAAAACGGTGTTTCCTCGGCAGCCAGGCCCGAAGGTTGCTATTCCCCGAGTGGAGCGGGTTTCAATGAAATATATCTCCAGCAGTGTTCATCCTACCAGTGGATCGGATAATTTTCCGTAGCAGACTGATATCTGCATCCCCAGCTGAGTGTATCCTACGTGTGGGGTGCATGGGTTGTCCCCAGCGGAGTAGCATTCGTTTTCCCTAGCAGGGTTTGGATGGTTATCCCCAGCAGGTGTCAGATCGATGCTTCCCCAGTTGCCAGGCCTGGAGGTGGCTGTTTTCCCAGCAGAGTATCTGTGAGCATTTCCCCAGTGAAGTCGTCAGGTATCTGTGAGGTTTTCTCGAAGCAGAGTCGAGATTTATATCCTCAGCAAGTCAAAGATTGTTGTATCCCCACAGAGTGCATTGGTGGTTCTTATCCCCAGCAAATTCCCGAGCGGATTGGGTGCAAAGGAGGTTTCCTAAGCAAGGGTTGCCTTTTCCCAGCAGCAGTGCTATTCCCCAGCAGGGTGGAGTTGGAGCAATGGCGAGTTCCTCAGCAGAGTGTCTCGTGCTTCCCAGAAGAGTCCCTTGAGGGGGATACTTTTTATGCATTCATCATGAAAAATAGCATAGCATGTTGCATAGAAAAATAATAAATCGCGTAGCATTCCCATAATTATGGAGCATTACGCAGAAAAATCAATCATTCATCATTGCAAGCATAAGCTAGTCTCAGACCGTGGTTACCGTTTGAGAGGTGGTTTTACCAGACAGTGAAGGTGTTACTCCGAGGAGTCTAGCATCAGGTTTTTTATCAACAAGGTTCTCTAGTAGTGCGATATTGGAGGAAATGTTTCCGTCGGACAGAGATGGAAATAAAGTCAGAGGACGTTACGCGATCAGCGCAATTCAAGCCGTGGTTACCGCTTGAGGATTGGTTTTGCCGGACCGTGAAGACGATACTCCGAGGAGTTCAGCAGCGGGATTTTGGAGCAGCAGTATTTCCCAGTCATTGTTTAGTGTCTGGTCGAGCTTTCTTTGGTGTGAGTAAACATCATCATTCGATGTCCAGTAAACGTCGAGTTATTTCCCAGTCATTGTTTAATGTCTGGTCGATCATTGTTTGATGTCCTGTCAACATCATTGTTTGATGCCTGTCAACATCATTGTTCGATGCCTGTCAACATCATTGTTTGATGTCCTGTCAACATCCTTGTTTGATGTCCTGTCAACATCCTTGTTTGATGCCTGTCAACATCATTGTTCGATGTCCAGTAAACGTCGAGTTTTCTCCCAGTCATCAGTCAGTGTCTGGTTGAAAGTGTTACTCTGAGGAGTTCAGCATCATGACGTCAGATCAGCAGTGTTCCCCAGTAGTGCGATATTGGAGGAAATGTTTCCGTCGGACAGAGATGGAAATAATATCAGAAGACGTTACGCGATCAGCGCGATTCTGGGGTTCAAATGGAGAAAAGGAGATGTTGAGGCATTTTCTGGAGATGGGGTTCAAATGAAGAAAGGGAAGTGTTGAGACATTTTCTGGAGATCGGGGTTCAATCAGAGAAGAGTATATGCTGAGGCATTTTCTGGGGTTCATATGGAGATTGGAGTTGAAGATTGTATCCGGGATGAGGTCCTTAGGATTGTCTTCTGTTCATGTGTCACCTTAGACTCTGGCTGAGGCCAATGGAGGTCGTTATAGGTGTCTTCTGAGGAAGAGATACACATGCTACCTTCCTTTGTGAAGGTATACCCTCTGACATGTCGCCCTCAGAGTGGTGTTTGGTGTTATTTCCGGCGTTGCCAGCGGAATTATCACGAGAGATTGGAGATCGGGGTTCAAATGGAGAAAAGGAGATGTTGAGGCATTTTCTGGAGACGGGGTTCAAATGGAGAAAAGGAGATGTTGCGGCATTTTCTGGAGAACGGGGTTCACATTGGCGATCGCGAGTTATCGTCAGGCGACTGGGGTTCAAACTGGAGAATGGGGTTCATTATTTGGCAAATAGGAGAGCGGGGTTCAAATGCGGTGATCCGAGGATCATTTGCGCAAGAGAAAATTTTGGGGTTCAAGAAAATGGAAAAAATAGAGAAAATTTCGGGGTTCAAGAAAAGCATAAAAAGAAAAAGAATAATAATCCCGAGCGGATATGTGGTGTTCAGGCCGTGGTTATCCCTGTGTTACCATTTATTTTGGTATCCAGGTCGACATGTTTCGGTGATCAGGCCGACTTTCTCCGTTCCAGACGGATTTTTCTTTCGAGATTGCTTCTTCGCCGATCCTGACAGGCGTTGTTAATTATTATCCCATCAGAGTGCAAATTGTTCGTCTGTTCTTGGTATTCAATCACTCTTCATCCTGATCATCTGAAAGCCGAGGCTATTCATATCGACAGGTTCACAGTGGATTGAATAGGGGCAGCTGTAACACCTCAAAATTTGCCCTCTTCTCTTGGGACTAGCTTAACATATTGCATATCATTTGTAGGTCTTTAGGCATTGCATATTGCATATCATGTGGTTACATTGTGCAAGTCATCCTCACAAGTCTTGATCAGAAGATGAAGAGGTTATGTGCAAGCTAAGGTTTCATTGGACTGATCATTAATCATCTGAGGATGTGGAGGTCCAAATTAGGGTTTTGTGGTTCTCAAGGAGATTGGTCTTCATATTGATTGAAATGATTCATCGTCATCAGCATGGTTTGTCATCATCAAGTGTTGGAGCACATTCCTTGAGATTAGGGTTTTGACCACTGGTCAACCCTAATCAGGTGCATTGGGCTAATCAGGGCATGGCAATGAGATGGGGTCTATGATGGATATGGGGATCATTCCATGATTTTATTGAGCTTATTGAGGCTAGGGTTTCATCATTGAGCCATTTCATTAGAAGATTGGAGCTCAGTTTGATCTATGCATTGCCAAATTCATCTATCAATTGAAAAAGACAACTGTGGTCAACTGTGCTTGATTTTATGGATTTGGAGGTGGGAGAGAGTTGGATACACTTCATTCATGTTGGAACAAGTGTTATTTGACATGTCAAAGCTCAAGAATGGAGAAAATCAAGTCAAGACAAAAATTGCCAAAAATAGAAAGTGACTTGTAATGGAAGTTTCCAAAAATGGAAAGTTTTTCACCACAAAATTACATGTCCAAGGAAGCTTCAAATGAAAATTTGTTCAACATGAAAGTTGTAGATCTTGTTCTTACCTTTCCAAAAAGTCCAAGAACTTGAAAATCCCATGTATGGTTGGCAAGTTATGATCCATTCAATTTCAAAAAAGACCTATAATCAAAGTGGCATAACTTTCACATGGAGTGTCCAAATTGAGTGATCTTTTTATGAGAAAACTCCATTTAACATGTACTTTCATGGTGCATAATTGGAATTCATCAAAAATGGTCAATGCAAAAAGTCAATTTTCAAGTGTACAGTTAAAAATCCAAGGGCAAAATGGTCCAAGTTGAGAAATAATTGGAATTTTGGCATGGGAGTTTTTGCAACACCTCACAAATGCAAATTAGAAATTGTTTCAACTGTCATAACATGTTAAGGTTCAATATTTGACCAAGTCATTTTGGAATTGTACTTGAAAATGCAAAATTTGGCATAGCATATGGAAATTGAGAATTACAAAGCCAATCAAGATGAGACAAGTTGCAACACATCACAGCTGGTATTTTGAGAGTGTGTGAGTTGTCATACAGCTGTCACAGGGCCTATGTGAAAAGTCCATTTTGCCCTTGCTTAGTAAAATGCATTTTTGCTAATCACATTTCATTTTGGTTAATTGGATGATTAAGAGTGTGATTAAGTGGAAGTATAAGAGCCTAATCATAACTAACTTTGGATGAAAATCACAATTTCACAAAATCTCTACCAATTTTCCCTCCAATTCTCCAAATTCACCAAGAACATTCAAGAACCAAATTGAACCAAACTTCTTCAATTCTTCACCAAAGTGCAAAATTCCTGTTGCCTCGTGTTCCATAAGCCTTCTTCTCCAACTGTTTCATCAAGATTCGTGCTGAAACCTCTTGAATCTCCACTGTTCAAAGTGTGCTCATCAATGGCATTTGGAAAGTTCTCGCATCTGGAGCAACCTTGAGCTTACCTAATCACTCCAATCATCTTCCTGGACATTAATCTTCATCTGTTTTCATGATTTGGATGGTGAAGCTTGCGGATTCATCACTGTCTTCATCCAAGGTACCAAAACTCGATCTCTCTAATTGCTTCGATTGTGATATGCTTATTGTAGTTCATCCAATGTAGATCAACATGCTAGGTTCAGTTTTTGATTTGGTGAACTGCTGAGGAAGTAATCGTGATTTTTAGTTTTGATGTTGTTTCTTTAAGTGCTCGATCCGGATTATGTAGTGAGAATTAGGCAATTTAGATTACATATTTGAGATCCTCATGCTTAGACCTTTCCAATGGATATCCATTTGTGAATTTTAGTGGAAGTTTGATGTTCTTGATGTTCTTGCATTTCTGGAAAAAACTGATGGTGATGATGATGAAATCTGGAAAAAAACGCGTGTTGATTCAGTTTCTTTCGCTTGGCAATTTGAAATTTGTTTCCCTCCACGCGCAACCAATCACACAGTGCCACTGGATTAATGAAAACGCAGAGTTTTGAGCATCTGAGCGAGATTTACAACTATGCCATTGGATTTATTTAATTCACTAAAACACTTAATATTTATTTAATAATTCATTCAACAAAACTTAGAAAAATCATAAAAGATTAATTATTAATCCAAAAATAGTGAGACTTTTTTTGATAGATCCCAAATTCTCTCTAGTTTTTTATAGGCATGGTACCATAAGTTGTGCATGGAGAAATGTTGACCTGGCCTATTGATCTTTGACTTGTGTATATTTTTTGCATGTTTTTCCATTTTCATCATGAAATGCTCATACTTGTAAAGAAATGATTGAAATTTTTTATGCTCATTCTGGACATGTTGATGGTGATTTCCATGTAAATTTTATGATTTTTGGATACCTGGTGATTGAGATATGATTTTTTTGAATCTAGGTGTGACAATTTGTGTCACACCTAGCTAGGTCAAATTTCTGATTTTATTTGCATGACCTAGGATTGTTTGATTGAGCCAATTTTTTGCATAAGTGATCAGTGATGTGTCAAGATAACATGTGATTTTTTCTGGAATATTTGATGGAGTTTTCAATTTGATTGATAATTTTCTTCACTGTATGCTCATTTGGCGACATTGTGTGATACATGTTGGCATATCTTCTATGAAATTCTCATATGGTTTTGGATGAATGTGAAATTTGGTATGCTGGTTATAGACACATTGTAGGACATCATGCTTTTGGTCCCATTCATTTCTTAATTGTTTTCACTGTTTTATGAGTTTTTGAAGTGAGTGCTTGTGTTGATGCTATGAATTGGCTTGAATAATTGTGTCTGGATTTCTTGATTTTCATTGACCTACTTTCTTTTGTCCAATTGAGCTGAAAATTGACATGCTACTTGTTGATTGTGTCCTGTTTAGGTGTGAATTATTTGAGAATTAATTGAATTGATTTGGTATGCTTTTGAGTGAAATAGTTCTGTTTGGTCTTTTGGTGTTGCAAATTGCATGATTAATGTTAAATTATGCATGAAATGAATATGGCGAATGATATGAGCATGGGACCAATTGCATTTGCTTTTGATTTGTTTTAATTTGATTTTGGTTGAATATTACTTGCTGTTTAGATTTTTTTGTCACCTTTTGGACCCTAGGCTTGGCCTAGTGGTCTAGTTTCTCACATTTGGTGTGGATTTTCAGGATGAAATGCACAATGCTTAAGGAGATGGCTTCAAGGCAATTTGAATTGAGTTTGGTTGATGTTTATAAACTAACTTGACATTGTTTTATAGGTTGTGATGCTTGAGCTTGAGCTTATAGCTTGCACTTGTGTGCATTAACTTGTGTTGTCTGTATAGATTGACTTTTGCTGTTTATTGTTGGTTTGTCTGAGTACTGATGATACTTGATTGATTTCAGGTACATTTAGTCGCTTACAGTTCTTTAAGAACTTGCTTGCTGCTGCTTGGTTTTTAAACCACTTGAGGTAGGACTTCTATTCTTCATGTAGTCTGGAAGACCTGGCCTGTTACTTGGCCAGGCAACTGTCTGAAGTCCTCCTTAAGAGGCGATGTTTGTGGTTGTTTACATTTGTGCCCAAGCAGGTAAAGACCTCTATGAGGCAATTGGTGGATCAAAGGGATATGCAATCTATCCCCCACTATTCTGTGAGTCGTCCCTCTGCTCACACGGCTGTGTGTTGATGCATTGGGACACAAACCCAAGATCTTGTGCTGTTGCACAATCGAGTCAGAGTCTTTGAGCGTAGAAGGGTCCCTCCATTCTGGACCCACGCTCCTTTGTCTAAAGCTCTCCCTGGTCAGGGATAAGAGCTGTGAAGTCTAATCTTCACTCACCTTTCATCTGCTTCACCTTAGCCTCGTAATGGCAAGGTTAAGAGCGAATACTACCCATGTACAGATGACTTGCTTCGGCAGTCAAACCCATTATTTGAGCCTCACTTGACTGGTTATAGTGTGTGCTATGTGAATATTTGTTTAAAATGCTTGTTTTGATCTGTATGCTTGTATGCTTGCTTTCTTCCTGGATAGGATTAGCTTGCAGTTGTGCAAGTAGGTAGAAACCTGAACATAGGGTAATGATGCATGACAACACTAGGCTCGAGTCCAGCTCCCTGGTAGTGTGTCTTCCCTTGGTTTCTGGCTAGATTTTCTTTCCCTTGAGGGGGAACTACATCGCCCTGATCCTCGTTCCAGACGAGGTATGTAGGCAGGAGACCGTGCGAGGTCTCTCCGGGCATTTTTTTCTTTTTGTGTGTGTTTACCTGTTATCTGATTGTGTGTTTGGTTCGGATGCCGACGTAAGTCCAGTGATTGGCGGTCGGGCTCCACGTTTGCCCTCTGGTGTGTGTTTTGGTTCGGAAGCTGACGTAATTCCATCGAGTGGTTGTCGGGTTCCAGGTTTGCCTGTGGGTGCGTGTGTTGTTTGGCGTGCGTGAGCCGAACTACAACAGCTCTGATTCTCGTTCCAGACGAGATATGTAGGCATAGGACGCGATGTCCTATCGAGCTCCCTTCTCTTAACCCCACCTGTGTTACCTGCGTGTGTGTGTGATGTTTTAGCAACCTTTTCTTTTCTAGAACGTGGATCCCGTCGAGTACGACGGACGTGAGGGGTGCTAATACCTTCCCCTTGCGTAACCGACTCCCTTACCCTTTCTCTTTGGTCGCGAGACCATTTCCTTTCCAGGTTTCTCTGAGCGTTTCCTTTCCCTATCTTGGGATAAATAACGCGCAGTGGCGGCTCTGTGTTGTTTTTTGTTTCAGCCCGCCGGTTGTTTTTCGCGGATGCGACAGCGTGCTATGGTGGTTTTGTTCCATGATATGATCCATCATGAAATAGAGGTATATGTGGATGACATGATAGCCATATCTCATACTGAAGAAGAACATCTCGATCATTTATACAAACTGTTTGAGAGGTTGAAGAAATACAAGTTGAGATTGAACCCAAACAAATGCACCTTTGGAGTAAGATCCGGTAAACTCTTGGGCTTTATTTGTCAGTGGTAAAGGAATTGAGGTCGACCCGGCTAAGGTGAGAGCTATTCAAGAAATGCCAGTTCCCTGTACAGATAAAGAAGTCAGAGGTTTCTTGGGACGCTTGAATTACATTGCCCGATTTATCTCCCATTTGACTGCTACTTGCAAATCCATCTTCAAATTACTGAGGAAAAATCAAGAGATAATATGGAATGATGAATGTCAAGAAGCTTTTGACAAAATCAAGAAGTATCTCCAAGAACCTCCAATTCTGATGCCACCAGTTGAAGGAAGACCTCTAATAATGTATTTGACCATGTTAGAAAATTCAATGGGGTGTGTGCTGGGGCAACATGACGAGTCTGGTCGAAAAGAGCATGCAATATACTACCTTAGCAAAAAGTTTACCGACTATGAAACAAGATACTCACTGCTTGAGAAAACTTGTTGTGCTTTGCCTTGGGCTGCTCGCCGACTAAGACAGTATATGTTGAATCATACCACTTTATTGATTTCTAAGATGGATCCTATCAAATATATATTTGAGAAACCTGCTCTCTCCGGAAGAATAGCAAGATGACAAATGATTTTAACAGAGTATGATATCCAGTATACTACCCAGAAAGCAATCAAAGGAAGCGTGTTAGCTGATCATTTGGCATATCAAGCAGTTGATGATTACCAATCTATGAATTTTGAGTTCCCTGATGAGGATGTTATGCTTGTTACTGATTATGAAGAACCTGGACCGGAGGAAGGACCCGAACTGGGATCCCGATGGACTATGGTTTTTGATGGATCTTCTAATGCATTGGGCAATGGTGTTGGTGTTGTAATTATTTCTCCCAAGGGTTGCCATACTCCTTTCGCTGCTAGACTATGTTTTGATTGTACCAATAATATGGCTGAGTATGAAGCATGTATTTTGGGACTCAGAGCTGCTATAGACCTGAGAATCAAGTTTTTGAGTGTGTACGGAGACTCAGCCTTAGTAATCAGTCAGATCAAAGGAGAATGGGACACTAAACATCCGAATCTCATCCCTTATCGAGAGCGGGTGTTGACATTAATCCCATACTTTGAAGAGATTACATTCGAACATATTCCACGAGAAGAGAATCAGTTGGCAGACGCATTGGCTACCATGTTATCTATGTTCAGAGTCAGATGGGACAATGAAGCTCCCATGATCACCATTGAACGATTAGATGAACCAGCATATTGTTATGAACTTAATGCTGATGAAGTAGAAGAGAAACCTTGGTTCCACGAAGTAAAAAGATATTTAGAAACTCAGGAATACCCTGAAGGGGCATCCATCAATGACAGAAAATTTCTGAGGAAGTTCTCCGCTAAATTCTTTTTGAGTAATGGAGTATTATACAGACGTAATCATGATTCGACTTTGCTTCGCTGTGTGGATAAAACGGAAGTAGAAAAGATTGTGGAAGACATGCATGACGGTATTTTTGGGACTCATTCTAGTGGACATACGATGGCCAAGAAGATTCTGAGATCAGGGTATTATTGGTCTACCATGGAAGCTGATTGCCACCATCACTCCAGAACTTGTCACAAGTGCCAGATCTATGCGAACAAAGTACATATACCTCCTGCTCCATTGAACGTGTCGACAACCCCTTGGCCCTTTGCAATGTGGGGCATTGATATGATTGGAGAGATTAAACCTACTGCTTCTAATGGACATCGTTTCATTCTTGTTGCTATTGATTACTTTACGAAGTGGGTAGAGGCAGCCTCATTTGCTTCTGTCACCAAGAATGTGGTGGCACAGTTCATCAAGAATAGCCTTATTTGTCGGTATGGCATCCCTGAAAGAGTTATCACTGATAATGGTACTAATTTGAACAAGATGATTACTGAACTCTGCACGCAGTTCAAAATAAAACACCATAACTCTTCTCCGTACCGGCCAAAGATGAATGGCGCCGTAGAAGCTGCTAATAAGAATATTAAGAAGATTATACAAAAGATGACAGTAACATACAAAGACTGGCATGAGATGTTACCATTTGCTCTTCATGGTTATCGCACTTCAGTACGCACTTCGACAGGGGCAACTCCTTTCTCTTTAGTCTACGGAATGGAAGCCGTTTTACCAGTGGAAGTTCAGATTCCCTCTCTAAGAATTATGAAAGATGCAGGCTTAGATGAAGACGAATGGATTCAGACTCGACTCGATCAGATAAATTTGATTGATGAAAAGAGACTTGCGACTGTTTGTCATGGACAGATATATCAGAAGCGCATGACCCAGGCATTTAATAAAAAAGTCAAGAGACAGGTGTATCAAATTAGCGATTTGGTGATAAAGCGTATCATTCTACCACAAGGTGATCCTAGAGGCAAATGGACTCCCACATACGAAGGGCCATTTGTAGTTAAGAAGGTATTCTCTGGTGGAGCCATGATGCTTGCTACAATGGATGGCGAAGATTTCCTGCATCCCGTGAACGCGGACATAGTTAAAAAATACTACGAATAAAAGAGACCCGCTAGGTCGACATATCTAGGCAAAAGTAAGGGCATCCCGGCGAACCAAAAGGGTTCGGGAAAAAATTAGGGATAAACATATAAAAATGTACACCCGGCAAGTCGAAAACCTGAAAAGGCGGCTTGGGCAAAAAAGGGTATCCTGGTGGACTGAAAACCTGAAAAGGCGGTCCAGGCAAAAATTAGGGATTAAAGCGTATGACTATGTCCCGTTCTCGGTCAGCTTCACCAAAGTCAAAGAGACTGAACAAGCCAATCACTTCTATCCGACCGCAAGAGATGAGATGCTTGAAGACATAATAGCAGTAGTAGAATTAAAATCAATAGGACTTTTTTTTCATAACTGTTTTTTCTTTGCTTTCTTGACAATTTCCTCTTACTAGGATTTCTGTCTCCTTGTATTAAAATTGCTTGTTTATAGGCCCTCTTTCAAAATCAATACAATTTTATTTCCAAAAAGATACTTTTGTTTTACTTTCTCCGTTTTGTTTGCATAAACGTCCATTGATTTAATTCGAATTAATATATGCATTTGAATATGATTGATGTTTACCAAAAATACATGCATAAAATAGAAATAGCAATTACTAAAAGACTTTAGGATCAAGGATAAGGTTTAACCATGCGTTCTAACAAATCCGATTGCAAATCCTATTCCCCAGCAAAACCAGTTATTCCCAGAAGAAATTGACACTACTAGACAGACTGGTCATCTCTTTTATCCCCAGTCAGGTTCGGTTGAATAGTTCTACCATCAGACAGAAATCAAATATCCCCAGCTAAGAAAGGGTCATCAATACAAATATCTCCAACCAGAATATCGGGATTTATTTTCCCATGGCAAAAATTTTCAGACGCATAATTCATTCATGCATCATTTCAGAGCATATATGTAACACCCTTCTAAGATACCCCAAAATATTTAATTAAAAAAATAACAATATGTCAATCAGAGTAAATATGCAATTTAAGGGTGTCACACAATATTTCACACTATTCATCAAAGTAGCTTGTCATGCTCATTTATTTATCAAATAAAACAGTTGCATAATACGCAGCGGATAGAGATCAAATCGATCATTCAAAACATGCAACATACTACATGTAAACTGGTTCAACAATCATCAACAACACAATTAAAATGTTCCCTCCCGATGTTACATCTATCAGAGCATGACCCACTAAGGAGACTACACTAGACTCCAAGCATTGGCTTCTACTCAACTCATTGCTCGTTACCTGAAAAATAGTTGTAAGGGTGAGTTCCTCAATCGATATAGTAAGCATTATAAAATATCATGTCATGTTAAGTAATTTAACACATTAATCACCCTAATCATATCACACATTCAGTAACGGCACATCAACCCAATTATCATACTCAATACTACACAATTCATACTCATACTCAATGTCAACACAACCACACGTATAATATTGGAATACATTCATTCATATTATACGCCATACATACATTATGAAATGAGACTCCACACATGCGGTACCGACTATTCTTGAACATATAGTTCAAGCTCACCGATCAAATCCAGATACGGCTACTAAGCTCACTAGTCCCACTCATTTGAGATCTAGTGACTCACTCACTAATTCCTCACCATGGGAATTAGCTACAGCCCCAAAGGCTATGCTATGCACACTAATCACCTAGCATGCAAACATCAACAACGAATCCACAATGATTCACTCACTAATTCCTCACCATGGGAATTAGCTACAGCCCCAAAGGCTATACTATGCACACTAATCACCTAGCATGCAAACATCAACAACAATCCACAATGGACATATGCTCACACTCTAAGCCATACAACAGTCCATTCACAAATACATGCATAATATATACATTCACAACATTATGCATATCATCATACATCATCAATATTTTATCACATAAGTATATCAGATCATGCCAAAGAATAACCACAGTATTAGCACACTCTACTAATACCTATACTACTCAAAACAACGGGAAATGATCCCTAATATATCGCACATCAGCTAAACCACATTACTCAGCTGAACAACCAAAACTGCACAACAACAGCACAGAAAAATCACCATCCTGCCCATACGCGTACTGCCTAGTCCCATACGCGTATGGCCCATTTCTCAGCCAAATCCCATACGCGTAACACCATCTCATACGCGTATGCTACGCGTATCACTTCCCCATACGCGTACCAACAGAGACCAAACTACGTTCAAAACATCATCTTCCTCATCCATACGCGTATTGCCTAGTGCCATACGCGTACCAGACCATCTCATACGCGTATTGCCTAGTGCCATACGCGTATGACCAGAAACCAGAATTTCCAGATCTGCAATGGCTTTCTCTGCTACGAGATCTATCCAATTCAACCTTCCACAGTCCAATTTTACACATTATTCGTTCATATCCTCTAACACAATTCATACCCTATTCGATTTCACAAAATCTAACATTTTTACATCTAATTCCTACGAATTTCCTCCATTTATAACCCAATTTTTCGTTCATCCAATATTTCACAAATTTCATCATACATCATTCAATTCAGAGGTAAATCAAAGGTTTATCACTATCCATTACATATTATCCCATAATACCCATTAAACGATGATAAACCCCCCTTACCTGAGTTAATCCGGCGAATCTTGCAGCTTCAAGCTCTTCCTCTCTTCAACCCTTGTTCTATGGTTCTCTTTTTGCCCTTTTCCACTTTTCTGTCTCTTTTTCCTTTTCACGTGAAAATAACCCTTTTACCAAATGGGACCTTTTCTAATTCCAACTTTTATTCCAATAATAATAATAACCCAATAATAATAATTCCAATAATAATATTCCAATTATTTAATTAAATTAATAAATATATTATTAACTTAAATTAAATAATTATCTTATTTTATCGGGGTGTTACAACTCTCCCCCACTAAAAGAGTTTTCGTCCTCGAAAACATACCTCAAGCGAATAACTCTGGATAGGACTCTTTCATCTGACTCTCAAGTTCCCAAGTCACATTGCCACCTGCTGGTCCTCCCCAAGCTACCTTCACCAAAGCAATCTCTTTACCCCGCAACTGCTTCAACTCTCGATCCTCAATCCTCGTAGGTGATGTTTCAACAGTCAGGTTATCTCTCACCTGGACATCATCTACTTGGACCACATGCGACGGATCAGGAATGTACCTCCTCAACTGAGACACATGAAAAACCTCATGCAAATTCGCAAGCGACGGCGGTAAAGCGATACGATAGGCTACCTCCCCTATCCTCTCCAAAATCTGATAAGGACCAATAAATCGAGGTGTCAACTTCTTCGACTTCAAAGCTCGACCAACCCCAGTTATCGGAGTAACACGAAGAAACACATGATCTCCCTCTTGGAACTCAAGTGACTTCCTCCTCTTGTCGTGATAACTCTTCTGACGACTCTGAGCAATTCTCATCTTCTCCTGAATCATCTTAATCTTTTCCGTAGTTTGTTGAACAATCTCCGGTCCAACCACAACACTCTCATCGGACTCATACCAACACAAAGGTGTCCGACATCTCCTACCATACAAAGCTTCAAACGGTGCCATACCAATGCTCGAATGAAAACTATTGTTGTAGGTAAACTCAATCAAAGGTAAATAACAATCCCAAGCACCTCCCTTTTCCAAAACACAAGCCCTCAAAAGATCCTCTAGTGACTGAATCGTCCTCTCAGTCTGACCATCAGTCTGCGGATGATATGCAGAACTCAATCTCAGCTTAGTTCTCAAAGCCTTCTGCAAACCTTCCCAAAACTTCGATGTAAATCTAGGATCTCTGTCCGAAACAATACTCGACGGAATACCATGCAAACTTACAATTTTCTCAATATACAACTCAGCTAATCTCTCCAAGGGATAATCCATTCTGATCGGAATGAAATGAGCCGATTTCGTCAATCTGTCTACAATCACCCAAATAGCTTCAAAATTCTTATTTGTCCTCGGCAAACCAGACACAAAATCCATACTGATACTATCCCACTTCCACTCTGGAATAGTCAACGGTTGCATTAGCCCAGACGGCTTCTGATGCTCAATCTTTGACTTTTGACAAGTCAAACAGGAATAAACAAAACTCGCAATTTCTCTTTTCATTCCCGGCCACCAAAATAACTTTTTCAAATCATGATACATCTTCGTAGCTCCAGGATGAATACTCAGGCCACTACGATGTCCTTCCTCCAGAATACTCTTCTTAAGTTCGGTAACATCCGGAATACACACCCGATTACCAAATTTTAAAACACCATTCTCATCAACTCTGAATTCACCACCTTGACCTTGATTCACTAGAGTCAACTTATCAACCAAAAGCATATCGGATTTCTGACCCTCTCTAATCTCATCCAGAATACCACTCGTTAATTTCAACATTCCCAATTTAACACTATTGTGAGTACTCTCACACACCAAACTCAAGTCTCTAAACTGCTCAATTAAATCCAATTCCCTAACCATTAACATAGACATATGTAATGATTTCCGACTCAATGCATCAGCCACTACGTTTGCTTTACCCGGATGGTAATTCAAACCAAAGTCATAATTCTTCAGAAACTCTAACCATCTCCTTTGTCTCATATTCAGCTCTTTCTGATCAAACAAATACTTTAAACTTTTATGGTCACTGAAAACCTCAAATCTTGACCCATATAAGTAATGCCTCCATAACTTCAGAACAAATACCACAGCTGCCAATTCTAAATCGTGTGTCGGATAGTTCCTCTCATGAACCCTCAGCTGTCTCGAAGCATAAGCTATAACCTGCTTATTCTGCATCAACACACCACCCAAACCCAACAATGAAGCATCACAGTAAACTTCAAATAATTCCGACGGACTTGGTAATATCAGAATAGGAGCAGTAGTTAACCTTCTCTTTAACTCTTGGAAACCTTCTTCACATTTTGAGTCCCAAACAAACGCTTGCCCCTTTCTGGTCAACATCGTCAACGGTAACGCCAACTTAGAAAATCCCTCAATGAACTTCCTATAATAACCAGCCAATCCAAGGAAACTTCGAATCTCAGCAACAGACTTCGGAGCTTCCCACTTAGACACCGCTTCTATCTTAGAAGGATCAACAGCAACACCACCTCTTGAAATCACATGACCAAGAAAACTAACTTCTTCTAACCAAAATTCACACTTAGACAGTTTAGCAAATAACTTCTTTTCTCGGAGAACTTCTAAAACCACTTTCAAATGTTCAGCATGCTCTTCTTCAGATTTCGAATACACCAAAATGTCGTCAATAAACACCACAACAAACTTATCTAGGTACGGATGGAAAATCCTATTCATATACTCCATAAATACTCCAGGCGCATTAGTCACACCAAAAGGCATTACAGAATACTCATAATGTCCATACCTTGTTCTGAAAGCAGTCTTCTGAATATCCTCAGTTTTCACACGTATATGATGATACCCAGATCTCAAATCTATCTTGCTGAACACACTCGCACCAACCAATTGATCCATCAAATCATCAATCCTCGGCAAAGGATACCGATTCTTGATCGTCACTTTATTCAGTTGCCTGTAGTCCACACACAACCTCATAGTACCTTCTTTCTTCTTAACCAATAACACTGGTGCACCCCACGGTGACACACTCGGACGAATAAATTTCTTATCCAACAGATCTTCCAACTGACTCTTCAATTCAGTTAACTCAACAGCAGACATACGGTACGGAGCCATCGATATCGGTCTAGTACCAGGTACCAAATCAATCGAGAACTCAACTTCACGCTCTGGTGGTAATTCATTCACTTCTTCTGGAAACACATCAGGAAAATCACACACCACGGCTAGATCGCAAATCACCAGTTTATCTTTAGCCTCCAAAGTCGCTAACAGCATAAACAACTCTGCCCCATCTGCTACTTCCTCATTCACCTGCCTTGCTGATAGAAACAAACTCTTCCCTTCCTCAATCTCAGGAAAGATCACAGTCTTATCAAAACAATTGATATAGACTCGGTTAAACACCAACCAGTTCATACCCAGAATAACATCAATCTGCACAAGTGGAAGACACACTAGGTCCATCCCAAAGTCTCTACCAAAAATACTCAAAGGACAATTTAAACAAACTGAAGTAGTAGTCACTGAACCCTTCGCAGGAGTATCAATCACCATACTACCATGCATCTCAGATATCTCTAACTTAAGTTTCACAGCACAATCCAAAGATATAAAGGAATGAGTCGCACCTGTGTCAATAATAGCTACAAGAGGAAAGCCATTAATATAACACGTACCTCGGATCAAACGATCATCTGCAGAAGTCTCAGAACCCGATAAAGCAAAAACCTTGCCCCCCGACTAGTTCTCTTTCTTCGGCTTAGGACACTGTGGACTGATATGACCCACCTCTCCACAGTTGAAACAAGTCACAGTCTTCAACCGGCACTCTGCAGCCAAATGACCACCTTTGCCACACTTGAAACACTTCATCTCAGCACTGGTACACTTATGGACACGATGTCCAGCCCGACCACATCTATAACACTTAGCAGGGGCGCTAGAGTCTCCCCCACTAGGCCTCTTCATCCCACTCTGCTTCTGAAAACCTTTGCCAGCTGCATACGGTTTTCCACGATCATTCTGATTCTTGCCTTTCCTATCAACCCTTTGCTGATAGCTCTCTGCTCTGGCTTTGGAATCCTGTTCAAAAATCCTGCAACAGTCAACCAAGTCAGAAAACACTCTGATCCGTTGGTATCCAATAGCCTGCTTGATCTCGGGACGTAACCCGTTCTCAAACTTCACACATTTCGAAAATTCCCCAGTAGCCTCGTTATAGGGAGTATAATACTTCGACAACTCTGTGAACTTAGCAGCATACTCAGTAACAGACCTGTTACCCTGCTTCAATTCTAAGAACTCTATCTCTTTCTTTCCTCTGACATCCTCTGGAAAGTACTTCCTCAGAAATCTCTCTCTGAATACAGCCCAAGTGATCTCAGCATTCCCAGCAGTTTCCAACTCAGTGCGGGTAGCAACCCACCAATCATCTGCTTCTTCTGACAGCATATGCGTACCGAACCTGACCTTCTGGTTATCGGCACACTCAGTCACTCGGAAGATCCTCTCGATCTCCTTCAACCACTTCTGAGCACCATCTGGATCGTATGCTCCCTTGAACATTGGAGGATTGTTCTTCTGGAACTCACTCAGTTGACGAGCAGCTCCCATTCCCACAACATTCGGATTCCCTCCAAGTACTCCAGCTAGCATACCCAGAGCCTCAGCAATCGCAGCATCGTCTCTACCCCTTCCAGCCATCTCTATTCTGAAAACCCAACAAGCTAAAACAATAAGTACTGATAGGGTTACACAACACCTATCCCGTACAGGGGAACAGAATAATTACGACTCGACTCGACCGACTATGCTCTGATACCACTAATGTAACACCCTTCTAAGATACCCCAAAATATTTAATTAAAAAAATAACAATATGTCAATCAGAGTAAATATGCAATTTAAGGGTGTCACACAATATTTCACACTATTCATCAAAGTAGCTTGTCATGCTCATTTATTTATCAAATAAAACAGTTGCATAATACGCAGCGGATAGAGATCAAATCGATCATTCAAAACATGCAACATACTACATGTAAACTGGTTCAACAATCATCAACAACACAATTAAAATGTTCCCTCCCGATGTTACATCTATCAGAGCATGACCCACTAAGGAGACTACACTAGACTCCAAGCATTGGCTTCTACTCAACTCATTGCTCGTTACCTGAAAAATAGTTGTAAGGGTGAGTTCCTCAATCGATATAGTAAGCATTATAAAATATCATGTCATGTTAAGTAATTTAACACATTAATCACCCTAATCATATCACACATTCAGTAACGGCACATCAACCCAATTATCATACTCAATACTACACAATTCATACTCATACTCAATGTCAACACAACCACACGTATAATATTGGAATACATCCATTTATATTATACGCCATACATACATTATGAAATGAGACTCCACACATGCGGTACCGACTATTCTTGAACATATAGTTCAAGCTCACCGATCAAATCCAGATACGGCTACTAAGCTCACTAGTCCCACTCATTTGAGATCTAGTGACTCACTCACTAATTCCTCACCATGGGAATTAGCTACAGCCCCAAAGGCTATGCTATGCACACTAATCACCTAGCATGCAAACATCAACAACGAATCCACAATGATTCACTCACTAATTCCTCACCATGGGAATTAGCTACAGCCCCAAAGGCTATACTATGCACACTAATCACCTAGCATGCAAACATCAACAACAATCCACAATGGACATATGCTCACACTCTAAGCCATACAACAGTCCATTCACAAATACATGCATAATATATACATTCACAACATTATGCATATCATCATACATCATCAATATTTTATCACATAAGCATATCAGATCATGCCAAAGAATAACCACAGTATTAACACACTCTACTAATACCTATACTACTCAAAACAACGGGAAATGATCCCTAATATATCGCACATCAGCTAAATCACATTACTCAGCTGAACAACCAAAACTGCACAACAATAGCACAGAAAAATCACCATCCTGCCCATACGCGTACTGCCTAGTCCCATACGCGTATGGCCCATTTCTCAGCCAAATCCCATACGCGTAACACCATCTCATACGCGTATGCTACGCGTATCACTTCCCCATACGCGTACCAACAGAGACCAAACTACGTTCAAAACATCATCTTCCTCATCCATACGCGTATTGCCTAGTGCCATACGCGTACCAGACCATCTCATACGCGTATTGCCTAGTGCCATACGCGTATGACCAGAAACCAGAATTTCCAGATCTGCAATGACTTTCTCTGCTACGAGATCTATCCAATTCAACCTTCCACGGTCCAATTTTACACATTATTCGTTCATATCCTCTAACACAATTCATACCCTATTCGATTTCACAAAATCTAACATTTTTACATCTAATTCCTACGAATTTCCTCCATTTATAACCCAATTTTTCGTTCATCCAATATTTCACAAATTTCATCATACATCATTCAATTCAGAGGTAAATCAAAGGTTTATCACTACCCATTACATATTATCCCATAATACCCATTAAACGATGATAAACCCCCCTTACCTGAGTTAATCCGGCGAATCTTGCAGCTTCAAGCTCTTCCTCTCTTCAACCCTTGTTCTATGGTTCTCTTTTTGCCCTTTTCCACTTTTCTGTCTCCTTTTTCCTTTTCACGTGAAAATAACCCTTTTACCAAATGGGACCTTTTCTAATTCCAACTTTTATTCCAATAATAATAATAACCCAATAATAATAATTCCAATAATAATATTCCAATTATTTAATTAAATTAATAAATATATTATTAACTTAAATTAAATAATTATCTTATTTTATCGGGGTGTTACAACTTTCCCCCACTAAAAGAGTTTTCGTCCTCGAAAACATACCTCAAGCGAATAACTCTGGATAGGACTCTTTCATCTGACTCTCAAGTTCCCAAGTCACATTGCCACCTGCTGGTCCTCCCCAAGCTACCTTCACCAAAGCAATCTCTTTACCCCGCAACTGCTTCAACTCTCGATCCTCAATCCTCGTAGGTGATGTTTCAACAGTCAGGTTATCTCTCACCTGGACATCATCTACTTGGACCACATGCGACGGATCAAGAATGTACCTCCTCAACTGAGACACATGAAAAACCTCATGCAAATTCGCAAGCGACGGCGGTAAAGCGATACGATAGGCTACCTCCCCTATCCTCTCCAAAATCTGATAAGGACCAATAAATCGAGGTGTCAACTTCTTCGACTTCAAAGCTCGACCAACCCCAGTTATCGGAGTAACACGAAGAAACACATGATCTCCCTCTTGGAACTCAAGTGACTTCCTCCTCTTGTCGTGATAACTCTTCTGACGACTCTGAGCAATTCTCATCTTCTCCTGAATCATCTTAATCTTTTCCGTAGTTTGTTGAACAATCTCCGGTCCAACCACAGCACTCTCACCGGACTCATACCAACACAAAGGTGTCCGACATCTCCTACCATACAAAGCTTCAAACGGTGCCATACCAATGCTCGAATGAAAACTATTGTTGTAGGTAAACTCAATCAAAGGTAAATAACAATCCCAAGCACCTCCCTTTTCCAAAACACAAGCCCTCAAAAGATCCTCTAGTGACTGAATCGTCCTCTCAGTCTGACCATCAGTCTGCGGATGATATGCAGAACTCAATCTCAGCTTAGTTCCCAAAGCCTTCTGCAAACCTTCCCAAAACTTCGATGTAAATCTAGGATCTTTGTCCGAAACAATACTCGACGGAATACCATGCAAACTTACAATTTTCTCAATATACAACTCAGCTAATCTCTCCAAGGGATAATCCATTCTGATCGGAATGAAATGAGCCGATTTCGTCAATCTGTCTACAATCACCCAAATAGCTTCAAAATTCTTATTTGTCCTCGGCAAACCAGACACAAAATCCATACTGATACTATCCCACTTCCACTCTGGAATAGTCAACGGTTGCATTAGCCCAGATGGCTTCTGATGCTCAATCTTTGACTTCTGACAAGTCAAACAGGAATAAACAAAACTCGCAATTTCTCTTTTCATTCCCGGCCACCAAAATAACTTTTTCAAATCATGATACATCTTCGTAGCTCCAGGATGAATACTCAGGCCACTACGATGTCCTTCCTCCAGAATACTCTTCTTAAGTTCGGTAACATCCGGAATACACACCCGATTACCAAATTTCAAAACACCATTCTCATCAACTCTGAATTCACCACCTTGACCTTGATTCACTAGAGTCAACTTATCAACCAAAAGCACATCGGATTTCTGACCCTCTCTAATCTCATCCAGAATACCACTCGTTAATTTCAACATTCCCAATACGGTCTTATTTAGCCTAACGTATGGTTCCTTCAACTGTTCCAATACGGTCTAGCGTACGACCCATTTGGATATTCATCCCCTCATATACTACCTAACGTACGGTACATTCTGAAATGTAGTCTAGCGTATGACTACCCCTTTTATCATCAGATACAGCCTAATGGACGACTCATTCTGCTACTCAGATACGATCTAGCGTATGATCCATTCTGATCTTTTATCCTCAGATACAACCTAATGGACGACTCATTCTGCAACTAAGATACGGTCTAGTGTACGATCCAGTCTGGCTCTTCTCATCAGATACTATCTAGCGTACGGCACATTCTGAAATGTAGTCTAGCGTACGACTACTTTTTATCGCCCGATACAGCCTAACGGACGACTCATTCTACTACTCAGATACGATCTAGCGTACGATCCATTCTGATCTTTATTTCTCCAGATACAGCCTAACGGACGGCTCACTCTGCTACTCAGATACAGTCTAGCGTATGATCCATTCTGATCCTTATCTCATCAGGTTCAGCTCACCCTAATATCACCTAATGGATGACTCATTATACGGTCTAGCGTACGACCCAGTGTGACACCCATGTCTTCAGATATGGTCTAATGTACGACGCACTCTGAAGCTCTCATCATCAAACTTTCTGGATGGCATCTTTAAGCCCATCTCCATCAAGACTATCTTTTAATTAACAAGTGCAAATTTTTGGGGCATTCTAACTGTTCAATAATCTTCCACCTCCAGATCACGAATGTCATACACACCATTCTAATTCTCTCGGTTTAAGAATATTGAACAGGGGCAGCTGTCATACCCTAAAACTTGCCTGTTAATTTTTATGATAAATTGATTCATGCATGACATTCATTTCACATTTGCATTCATTCATTAGCATACATTCTCATATAAATTATAAATTTTAATTTATTTATTATGTGATACAGATATAAAAAATAATAATAATTTTGGTTATCTGTATGATATAAATTATATATATATATATATATATATATATATATATATATATATATATATATATATATATAATAAAATAGTTTTAATTTAATGATAAATAAAAATAGATTTGAATTTTAATTGTATAATTAAAATTTTAAATTAATTTATTTGTTAAAGCTCATTAAATTATAATAACTATTTTTTATAATTTAGTGACTCATGTTCCATTTATTCATTATTTATAAATAGTATTTATTTAGTAATTCATGTTTTTTACTTAATAAAATTTATTTATAAGAGTAACATTTTTTAAAAGCCCATAAATTATAAAATAATTTTGGTTGATATAAGTAAGAATAATTTTGATTTTTTTTTTAAATGATGAAAGTAAAAATAGAAATAGGTTTAAATTTTAATTCAATTATGTAACTAAAATTTAAATTAATTTTTATTTGTTAAAAGTCATTTAAATTATTTATTATTTATAATAATATTTGTATTTAATAAATATTTAGCAAGGTTAAACCCTAACTCTCCTAAAGTATAGGAAGGGATCCAAATATTTAGCAAGGTTAAACCCTAACTCTCCTAAAGTATAGGAAGGGATCCAAATATTTAGCAAGGTTAAACCCTAACTCTCCTAAAGTATAGGAAGGGATCCAAATATTTAGCAAGGTTAAACCCTAAAGTATAGGAATGGATCCAAATATTTAGCAAGGTTAAACCCTAATCCACACCATTATAA
Source organism: Lathyrus oleraceus (assembly GCF_024323335.1). NCBI lineage: Eukaryota > Viridiplantae > Streptophyta > Magnoliopsida > Fabales > Fabaceae > Lathyrus > Lathyrus oleraceus. Next base: position 95,013,523 of record NC_066583.1, read on the forward strand.
ATACTTCATATGACTGCAGCGAGAGGGAGAAGAGGAAAAAGAGGAGAGATATAGCAGAAGAAGATACACAAGGCAAGGCAGAAGCAAGAAGATTCACGGGCAGGGAAAAGAGAAGCAACCATAAAGCACTCATAGCCTGAATAAGAACAACACACATACAGTGAGCAAGCTAGAAGAATCAAATCCCCAGTAAGTGTTTATTATGGAATTTGCATTCAGCATGATTACCTTGCAATACTCCGTAATTCATGCATGAACAATATTGGTTTAATATATATATTGAGATGATGTATTCATGGTTTGGTGGATGTTGATATTGCTTTATTCAAGTATGCATCTGTTCTTGATATGTCATAGCATGTTGGAGAAATTTTGTTTGCATGATTAAAGAATTATATCTGTCATTTAATTATTATTATATGAGTGTTGTTTCTAGCATGATTATGTTTATTTCACATGCTGTTATTACATAATAATGATGATGATGATATAATGGTGATAATATAAATCCTTGGTTGTCTTTAACATGTATGTGTAAGGTTTGTTTTATCATTATCACTTGCAGTAAAGAGAACTAATACATGAGTAAAATAATATAAGCTTCTTGATTTGTGCATGGCTATTTTTATTATTGCATGATGATTACATATGATCTTATTTTATGTGTGTGGTTAGATATAAGATGAAGTTACAGGTTTGTTATATTCACATGAAAGAAACAGCATGAGAAAAAATAAAGTAGCTTGCCGTAAGAGAGAAAGCTGTAACATGCATGGTGGTGTTGTGTCAAAATGGAAAAATCCATGTAAAATTAATATATATTTTAATGAAGGCGAATAAATAACGAATGGACCAACATGGCTCGTTGGTAGCTCCCCCTTCACTGCAACGTAGAGGTCCTTAGCTTTTCAGTGTTTTTACTATGTTTACTCCCTTTCCACTATAATTAATTCACCACTATTTTTCTATTATTAAAATAAAACTCATTAATTAATTTTCTAAATAATATATTATATTAGTTATTTAAACTAGGATATAATTTAATCTAGTTTATTAATTAAATTTTCATATATCACTTAATTAATTAAAATGGGCTATTTTGAATAATAAAAATCTAATTATATATTTTTTTATTATTTCTTTCTTTTTAGTTTAATTAGGTTTTATTATTTTGTATGCCCTTTTAATTTTGTACTCGTTAATTAAGATTTAGATATTTTATATCCCTTTTAAATTATGTACCCCCATCCCGAAGCCATGTAATAGCGTAATCTTATTTTTCGCACTTTAATTTTTCCATACTGTGAATATAACTGTCTACTTGTATGCTAATAGGATTGCATGGAAAGATAAATAATCGAACTTAGATAAATTAATTCAAGATAATATATCCGAATCCAATCATTTCCACACTTGCACCTCTAGGGTAACCCTCTCTTTGTTGCCTTACGATATTACGGTCATGTCCCGCGAATGCGGGGATACCCTTAGCAAAGACCCTTTCGATTAAATCATCATCATCATCCCTAAACAGATAAGTCATAGTCCCTTCGATCAAAAGGTCAATGTCCCTATAAGATAAATCATAGTCCCTCGAACGTTGCCTTCAAATATATGACTTTGTCCCTCGAACGTTGCCTTCGAATATATGACTTTGTCCCTCGATGACCCTTCGTTGTAGCCTATGATTAAATGATGATCGTCTCTTCGAATGCTAAGGTATCCTTATAAATGTTGCCTTCAATGACCAATCGACGACCCCACGATGTCCCTTTACATCCAAAGGATAAGACTACTTACTTCTCAATAGTAAGGACAATTTTACCCTCCTAAGGATAGGAAATACCTATAAAGACCTTGGTTAGGTATAACTCTTAAATGTTTGCTCATAGCTTAAAATACTTTTTACATCTCACACTTTTCAAAACATCTTTTAGAAAATCACCACTTGGTATACATTCGCACCAGAATCATCGCTGAGTTATATTTTTCTAAACATCTTTCAAAATCAAACGAGATAAACACTTTGTATACATTAGTACAAGAATCATTACAAAGTTAAACTCTCCTTTCAAAATATTTTCTAAACACACCACATTTCTCAAACACTTTCTCAAACAAGGAAAACATAAGTGAGTTAAGCAATTAAGAGCCCATGGATAACCATGGATACAAAGGGTGCTAACACCTTCCCTTTGTATAATGTACCTCCCAAACTCAAAATCTAATCAAGGTCTTTCCTGTTCTTTTTCGCCTTTCCTTATTGGATAAAAGAAAAGTCGGTGGCGACTCTTGCTATCCGCAATATTGCTTTTCAAAGCAAAAACACAAAGTCAGTTCACCGTATCACACAATCATTATTAGGAAACCATACCAAGGCATCTTTCTCTAGCCAAGCCTACGTCTAGGATTCTTGACACGACTCATAGATCCTTGTATCATGCTTTGACTTTCTTGTGGATTTCATATTCTTCCATGGAACTCATACCCAATCTAAGAATCATCGCTCCCTATAGGACTCCATACTCATTTCGAGCCTCATTCTTGGTATGAGACTCTAACATACTTTGAGGTCCACATTTTCTATGGGACTCTAACCCATTTGGTTGCATAATGGGACTCTAACCATTTGGTTAATCATATGGAACTCTAACCCATTTGGTTGAACATGCGAAGCAATAATGGATATATCCCAATTCTTACTTTTCATAAGCATCAAACTTTGGGACGTCACAACAACGAGATTGTTTCTGAATACATGATTAGTTCATCAATTGTAACATGATTGTATTCTTCAATCATTAGGTGATCTTACTCACTAATCCCTAGCATCTACTCATGTTCCATACATAGCATATTAGTTCATGACAAAGCTATAAATCTAGCGACTACTTTGAAGGTGAGAAAAACAAGAAAGGGGGGTTTGAATTGTTTTTGGAAAATAAGCGCTTTTTCAGAATAAAACCACACAAGGAATTTATACTGGTTCGCTTATAACACAAAGCTACTCCAGTCCACCCGGCCAAGGTGATTTCTCCTTCAATAAGGACTTAATCCACTAATCTTGAAAGATTATTACAACCAACGTCTAAGAGAAAGATCTCTTAGTCCTCTCAAGTATACAGACTGCGCAGAGTCACTTGAGGAAATAAAGTAATAGATAAAAAAGGCTTTGTAATCTAGAGTGCTTCTAGGATAAAGCAAATATTACAACAGTAAGAACAAAAGAATGTTTCACGTTCTAAGCAAAAGCTTCGTGAAAGATTGAGAGAGAGAGAAGAAGGAGTTTATGCGTGTTTTTGTGTCTCTCAATGCTGTTTGTTGTCCTTTATATAGAGATGAAAGGACCGTTGAACTTGATGGCAGATATTTAATCTTGAATAGGAATTAATGCCATAACTTCTGTTGTTTCTTGCCAAAACAACTTTGTCTCCCTGAATAACTTCTTTCCAATAATAGTTCCTTTCCATTTAAATTCTAAGTTGACGTTACTCTTTCTGATTTAGGAAATCCATAATCAAGGTCTATGTGACTCTGTTAATCTGAGATCTTGCTATGTGGATTCGGAGCTTCTGATGTTTTGATCTCTTAAGGTTCTTATGATGTCTTCAGATGACGCTGAGAGCTTTTAGATATACCTTTGTTCAGAGTCAGAACTTCTAGAGCGTACTCCTTCTTCATATGCCTCTGATCTTTTTGCTGTTTTGCTCAGAGTTAGAATATCTTGAGCGCGTTACTACTTCAGATGCTTCTGATAATTTGTATCTGATATGATTCTGTATCTGATGACGTAATCAGATTCCTTTCTTTTTGTTTAGATTCCTGCACACTTAGAAACTTTTTGTTAGAGTGCCATTTTTGGTTTCGTCCTTTTGTTATCATCAAAATCTTGGAATCTGTTGTAGAACAATTTTTGTTCTTACAATCTCCCCCTTTTTGATGATGACAAAACAAACTCAATTAGCAGATGAAACATAAAAAAATATCAGATCAGATAGAAGTGAGCTCCCCCTGAGATAGGCTAGGGAGTTCAGAAGTTCTTACCAGAGCTTCCAAGCAATGAAGTTTCTTGATACCTTCTGCAATTTCTTAAGTCCAGTGTTAGAAGAATTTATTTTTAAGGAATAGTATGTTTGCAGAGTGCTTAAGGTATTAGGCAATTTTTTCATCAGAGCTATATTTGATTTCTCCCCCTTTTTGTCAGAATAAAAAAGACTTAAACAAAAAAATCAACAAAACATTGTATATATTCAGATAACAAACATCAGAGATAAGGGCAAGAAAAACAAACATCAGAAACAAAGATAAGCAAGGCAACAAGCAAAAGATCCTAAGTGCCTAAGGGTTGGGAGGAGGAGGCATTCTCTGAAGCAGTTGAGTCAACAGGTTCTGGATATTGTCGTTGATGGTGTCCTGTTTGTCCATTCTGGCTTTGAGTTCCTTCTGGTCTTTCTGAAGTTCTTCAAGCGTCTTGAGAACCATAGGAATGACAGTAGAGGACTCCCCCTGAGTCAAAGCACTCTGTTCTTCAGCAGCTCTGGCTTCAGCTTCTGCAGAATTTCAGCAGCAGCAGTAGCGTCAGCTAGAGCTTTGGCCTCAGCTTCCTTGGCCCTTTGGATTTCTGCTTGTCTGGCTTTTTCTTCTTCTTGCCTTCTGGCTTCTTCTTCAGCTTCTCTGGCCATACGCTCCTGTAGTCTTGCCTCAGCATCTCTGATGAAGTCGTTTCTGACTTGCTCAGAGATGTGCTTCAGCTTGAAGGCCTCAGAAGTCATCCAGCCAATGACTCTGTTCCAGTGTGTCCTTACAGAGTCAGGATCATCACTGATGCCAGAGTTTATGGTCAGAGACTTGACCTTTTGTACTGAAGCCCCTGCGAACAGCATAATGGCTTCCTCTAGGGTAGGCAAGGAATATTCAGGTTCAGATGTTTGAGGTGGAGAGGTTGGAGGGCTTAGGTTTAGTGTTTGAGGTTCAGGTTCAGGTTCAGCGGAAGGGTTTGGAGAGATAGTGTCAGAGGTATGAAGGTCAGAGGGTTGAACTTCAGAAGGAGTGATGGTTGGTTGTTCTGTGGGTGGTGAAGTTACTTCAGGTGGAGGTTGTGTTGGTTGTTGAGAGGCAAAGTTTTGAGCCTGAAGTTGGGCTAGGGTTGGAGAGGTTGGGTCAGAGTGTTTTGTATCTGAGGAAATGATAAAATAGGGAGGTGATTCTGGGGCTATGGATGAGGAAGTGGTTTGATTTAATTGTTCGGCTTCGGATAGTGGTAAAGAGGTATTGACAAGATTGAATTTTGGTAGAGGTTGAGAGGTTCTGGTTGTAGAAGGAGGGGTTTCAGATGTGGTGTAGATGGGGGTTGGTAGAGGAGTAGAAGAAGCCAATGACTGTACAGAGGGAATAGCAGAGGCAGACTTACCAGAAGATTCTTGCAGAGGCGCTGGAGGTCTTAATTCAGAAGCTTCTCCTAGCCTTGCTTTCTTCGCTCTTGAAGACTTCTCAGATGGACCTCTTTTGAACTTCACGAATTCTGGTTCTGAATCTAGCAGATCGTCTAATCTGAAGTCTGAGATGTCCACTCCTTCATCCTTCAGACGTTGGAGATAGTGGAGGATTGCCTCTTTGGGTTCATTCTTGTAGAACCTTGCGAGACCATTTGGCATATCCCTCTGATCTTTTAAAGCTTCCCAAGAGGTGTCCAGAGTTGGTTTGACTTGAATCTTCTTCAGAATTCCCATGCTCTTCAGATTTCTGGAGTTCAGAGGCCTTCTAGTATCTATTGCCAAATCTTCCATGAGTTTGTTTTTCTCCAGATGATCTACGAGCCCATTTTCTATCAGAACATCAGAGAGAAGTCTTCCCAGAGGGATGTAGGTTCTGGGTTTCATGTTGTTCCTGGTCTCCCGTACGGAGTCTCTGAGATATTTGAAGAGGAGGGCTGGGAGGCAAAGCTTCAGACCCTTATGAATACAGTACAGAATACACTTCTGATTTGTATTGATGTAATATGATGAGTTGGATGCTGGGCGATGATGAATAGTTCCCAGAATGATTTTTAGCCATACCCGGAGGTTCTGATGAAGTTCTTTGTTCTTTGAGGGATTGCCTTCTGTGTTGAGTTTGAAGATGGTGGGGTTGATTTCATGAGCAATGTACTTTGACCTAGAATTGATGTCATAAATCCTTCTTCCTCCAGCTTTCTCCATGTTTAGCAATGAGGCTATTGACTTTTCAATAATCACGATTTTTACCCCCAAGACGTAGGAGACGATGAAATGGTCGTCAGCGTCAGCAAACCTCCAGAATTCCTTGATGAGGTTTGGGTAAACAGGGCCATAGAGCCGTTGAAAGTAGTTTTCCCAACCTTGTTGACGGAGTTCTTCAGTTAGGTCTACTCCATTCCTCTTCATGTTATTGAAATCCACAAGAGATTCACACAAAACTTCCAGTTTTTCAAAAGGAGTTGCAAGATTGATGTGAGCCTCACGGTCAAGATAATGAGGCTCCTTGTAAACTGGTGTTATGGTTACGCCTGTAACTGTTGGAGTAGGAGTGCTTGTGCTTTGAGCTGCGTTGCTGGAGTCCATTTGTTGAGAGTAGTTGAATACTGATTGTTGTTGAGAATCCATTGATGATGAAGAACAAGATGAAGATGAACTGCTTGCAGAAATGCCTGAGAGAGTTGTTTTGAGAAAGTGAGTGAGAGTGAAGTGTGTGCACAATGTGAGAGAAGTGTTTATATACTAAACGAACTGCATGCAAAACAACACAACAATCAGAGTTTAGCACAAAAACCAAGTTAGCACGCTTAGAGGGAGAAATGATTATGGCTCATTAATGAATGTCTAATCCCAACAGTATGCACACTGCTCGAGGAGATCTCAAACGTCTGTCCTTTGAATTTCTTCTGGACAGCTGTCTAGAAGTTCCAAAGTTAGATGCAATTCACTCCACGTGTTGATGTATCTGATCTTTAGGAATACCAAGGGATTGGTTCCTGGAGATTTCTAACTCAGATATCTTCTTAACTTGGTAGGAGTATCAGAGTCAGAGGCAAAAGCTCATTTGTTTTTGTCAGAGTCTCATTTTACATTTTCAGAGGCACACTTTATTCAGGGCAATTTTGAATGTTCAGATTTTCTAAGATAAAAAGAAATCTATCTTCAGCTAAAGGCTTAGTAAAGATATCTGCCCATTGATGATCTGTATCAATGAACTTCAATGTTACTATCCCTTTCTGAACATAGTCTCTGATAAAATGATGTTTTATTTCAATGTGCTTAGCTCTGGAGTGTAAAATGGGATTCTTACTTAAACAAATGGCAGCAGTATTATCACAAAAGATAGGAATGTTACTCTCAAAGATTTGCAGATCTTCTAACTAATTCTTCATCCAGAGCATCTGAGTTGTGCACAGTGATGCTGAGATGTATTCTGCCTCTGCAGTTGATAGAGTGATAGTTGACTGTCTTTTGCTGGCCCAGGATATTAGATTATTTCCTAGGAGCTGACAATTTCCAGATGTGTTTTTTCGTTCCAATCTATCTCCTGCATAATCTGCATCACAGTAACCCGAAAGTCTATACTCTGATGTTTTCTCATACATCAGGCCCAGGTTAGGAGTTCCTTTCAGATATTTGAAAATTCTCTTAACTGCTGTTAAGTGAGTTTCTCTAGGATCTGATTAGAATCTGGCACATAGACAGACACTAAAGAGAATATCAGGTCGAGTAGCAGTCAGATAGAGAAGGGAGCCTATCATACCACGATAGAGCTTCTGACAAACCTTTTTACTGACTTCTTCCTTTTCAAGAATGCATGTTGGATGCATGGGAGTCTTTGCAGAGTTGCATTCAGCCATGTCAAATTTCTTCAGAACATCTTTTATGTATTTGCTTTGATGAACGTACGTGACTTCTGAAGTTTGGTTAATTTGAATTCCTAGAAAGAACTTTAGTTCTTGCATTAAGCTCATTTCAAATTCTGCCTGCATTAACTCAGAGAATTCTTGACAAACAGAGGCGTTAGCAGAACCAAAAATAATATCATCAACATATATCTGACATATCATGAGATCATTGTTAAGGTTCTTACAGAAGAGTGTGGAGTCAACTTTCCCTCTTATAAAATTGTGTTCCAGAAGAAAGTTACTTAAACGTTCATACCAAGCTCTGGGAGCTTGTTTAAGTCCATATAAAGATTTTTTAAGTTTAAAAACATGTTCTGGAAACTTTGGATTTTCAAAACCTGGAGGTTGGTTGACATACACTTCTTCTGATATATAACCATTAAGTAATGCGCTCTTGACATCCATTTGATATAATTTAATAGAATGGTTAATAGCAAAAGATACAAGAAGACGAATAGATTCTAACCTTGCGACTGGAGCAAAGGTTTCATTGTAGTCAATACCTTCTTGTTGACTGTAACCTTGAGCTACCAGTCGAGCTTTGTTTCTGACGACTTCTCCTTTCTCATTCAGAGGTCCTGAAGGTAGATCTGGTTCTGACAGGTTCGTCTTTGTTGCCCAGAATCAAATCTTCAGATACGTTGATACGACTTTTAGCTTTCTTTGGGATTACTGGGGAATGAATTTCCTCAGAGTTCTGAGTGGCAGTTGCTTCTGGAGCTTTATCAGATCCTGCAAGAGTGATTTCTAAATCTGCAAAATTTTCAACTAGCTTTGACTTTTCAGGTCAAGCTTATCGTCAAATCTGACATGAATTGATTCTTCCACAATTTTGGTTTCTGTATTGTATACTCTGTAGCCTTTAGAGCGTTCTGAGTATCCTAACATAATACCTTTCTGTGCTTTGGAATCAAACTTGTTTCGATTATCTTTAGTGTTTAAAATAAAGCAAGAACATCCAAATGGATGGAAATATGAAATGTTTGGTTTCCTTCCTTTACACAGTTCATAGGGAGTCTTTTCCAGAATAGGTCTTATGGAGATTCTATTCTGAATATAACACGCTGTATTTACAGCTTCGGCCCAAAAGTGCTTAGCCACATTCGTTTCATTGATCATGGTTCTGGCCATCTCTTGGAGTGTCCTATTCTTCCTCTCTACAACTCCATTTTGTTGTGGAGTTCTAGGGCAGGAGAAATCATGGGATATTCCATTAGAGTCAAATAATTCCTCAAAATATTTGTTTTCAAATTCCCCACCATGATCACTTCTGACTTTAATAATTTTAGAGTCAAATTCATTTTGCACTTTGGAGCAGAAACTAGTGAATACAGAGTGTGACTCACTCTTGTGCTTTAGGAATTTCACCCATGTCCAGCGACTGAAATCATCAATAATGACTAGTCCATACTTCTTTCCATTGACTGATGCTGTTTTCACAGGACCAAATAAATCAATGTGAAGAAGTTCCAGAGGCTTAGAGGTGGTAACAATAGTTTTCTTTTTGAAAGAAGTTTTTGAAAATTTTCCTTTCTGACATGCTTCACATAGAGCATCTGAAGAAAACTTCAGTTTAGGTAGGCCTCTGACTAACTCGAGTTTATTTAGCTGAGATAGTTTTCTCATGCTAATGTGTCCCAAGCGTCTATGCCATACCCATTGCTCTTCGTGAACAGACATCAGACATTTCACATTTTGTTCTTTTAATTCAGAAAGATTAATTTTATAAATATTGTTTTTCCTCTTGCCTGTGAATAGGACAGAACCATTGTTTTGATTTATGGTTTTACATGTTTTTTGATTAAAGATCACGTCATAACCGTTATCACTTAATTGACTTATGGATAACAAATTATGCATTAATCCTTCCACGTAAAGGACATCAGATATAGAGGGAAGAGTACCACTACCAATAGTTCCGGAGCCTCTGATCCTTCCTTTCTGATCTCCTCCGAAGCCTACAAATCCAGCGTCTTTAAGTTCCAGGCTTTGGAACATAGACTTTCTTCCCGTCATGTGTCGCGAGCATCCAGAGTCCAGGTACCATGACTGGTGTTTGACTTTGCTGCATAGGATATCTGCAACATAAACAATCTTATCTTTTGGTACCCAGAGTCTCTTGGGTCCTTTCTGATTAGTTTTCCCAGAGTTTCTTATAACTTTGGGTTTTCTAGCATTTTCAAATTTTTGTTCTTGTGTGTGTGTGTAGTGATATGAAAATGGAGATTTGAGTTGGTCACTAGTAGAAGTTTTATCTTCCTTAGGATCATACCCAATTCCCTTTTTATTGTTTTGACTGACTCCATAAATCATGGATGCCATAATACTCCTTCCTATCCCATTTTTCAGAAATTCTTGAAAGGCTTCTTCGTATTTATAAATTATCGTATTTGAAGTCTGTGGAGCTTGAGATAACGCTTCTTCCAGTTCTAAACGATTTTTATTTGCTGCATCTCTTTGTAATGTTAAAGATCTGATTTCATCTTCTCGTTTTAGAATTGTCATCTCAAGTTTGCCACATTCTTCAAATTTTTCTTCAAGACAGCCTTTTATTGCTTTAAACTTTTGTTTTAATTTCTGATATGAGTTAAGAGTTTCTGACAAGCATGATTCTAGATCAGATCGAGAGAGTTCAGAAAATACCTCTTCAGATTCTTCATCTGAATTGTTCCTGGATGTGGTAGCCATGAATGCCACATTGGCCTGTTCATCAGAGTCAGATTCTGATGAGTCAGATTCGCTATCATCCCAGGTAGCCATTAATCCTTTCTTTGTCCTGAAGGTATTTTTCTTGAAACTTTCTTTTCTAGAACTATCTTTCTTTAGCTTGGGGCATTCATTCCTGTAGTGACCTGTTTCTTTACATACATAACAAGTAATATCTTTGTTAGTTTTACCTTTTGAGGTTGATTCTGATCGATCCCCTCTGGGTTTTGGTCTTCTGAAGTTGTTGTTCCTCTTTTTCCAGAGTTGTTTAACTCTTCTGGTCAGGAGAGACAATTCTTCTTCCTCATCAGAATCTTTTTGTTCAGAGTCATCTGCATCTTCTGTCTCGGCCTGGAAAGCTTTGGTTCTGTCAGATTTGCGTCTTTCAGATCTGGACTTTAATGCTACAGACTTGTTCTTCTTCTGAGGTTCGTCTTCCTCTAGTTCTATCTCATGGCTTCTGAGAGAACTGACAAGCTCTTCAAGACTGATATTGTTCAGATCCTTAGACAGCTTCAGAGCAGTGACCATGGGTCTCCACTTCTTTGGCAAGCTTCTGACTATCTTTTTGACGTGGTCTGCAGTTGTGTACCCTTTGTCTAGAACTTTGAGACCTACAATAAAAGTTTGGAATCTGGAGAACATTACCTCTATGGCTTCGTCATCCTCCATTTTGAAGGCTTCATATTTCTGGATAAGTGCCAGAGCCTTTGTCTCTTTGACCTGAGAGTTTCCTTCATGAGTCATCCTCAGAGAGTCAAGTATGTCTTTGGCTGTTTCTCTGTTGGTGATCTTTTCATACTCGTTGTAAGATATAGCATTGAGAAGTATGGTTCTGGCCTTGTGATGATTTTTGAAAACTAGCTTCTGATCATCTGACATCATACTTCTGGGAACTTCAACTCCATCCTCTGTGACAGGAGGTTTGTATCCATCTGTGACAATGTCCCAGAGATCAGCATCATAGCCTAGAAAGAAGCTCTCAATCCTATCTTTCCAGTAGTCGAATTTTTCTCCACCAAAGACAGGAGGCTTAGCATTGTAACTGTCTCTTTCATTTGTGTGGGCCATGGTTTTTCTCGTTCTGGATCTCTCTACACTGTTAAGTGTTTGATTAGAAAATCAATAACAGAGCCGAAGCTCTGATACCAATTGAAGGTGAGAAAAACAAGAAAGGGGGGTTTGAATTGTTTTTGGAAAATAAGCGCTTTTTCAGAATAAAACCACACAAGGAATTTATACTGGTTCGCTTATAACACAAAGCTACTCCAGTCCACCCGGCCAAGGTGATTTCTCCTTCAATAAGGACTTAATCCACTAATCTTGAAAGATTATTACAACCAACGTCTAAGAGAAAGATCTCTTAGTCCTCTCAAGTATACAGACTGCGCAGAGTCACTTGAGGAAATAAAGTAATAGATAAAAAAGGCTTTGTAATCTAGAGTGCTTCTAGGATAAAGCAAATATTACAACAGTAAGAACAAAAGAATGTTTCACGTTCTAAGCAAAAGCTTCGTGAAAGATTGAGAGAGAGAGAAGAAGGAGTTTATGCGTGTTTTTGTGTCTCTCAATGCTGTTTGTTGTCCTTTATATAGAGATGAAAGGACCGTTGAACTTGATGGCAGATATTTAATCTTGAATAGGAATTAATGCCATAACTTCTGTTGTTTCTTGCCAAAACAACTTTGTCTCCCTGAATAACTTCTTTCCAATAATAGTTCCTTTCCATTTAAATTCTAAGTTGACGTTACTCTTTCTGATTTAGGAAATCCATAATCAAGGTCTATGTGACTCTGTTAATCTGAGATCTTGCTATGTGGATTCGGAGCTTCTGATGTTTTGATCTCTTAGGGTTCTGATGATGTCTTCAGATGACGCTGAGAGCTTTTAGATATACCTTTGTTCAGAGTCAGAACTTCTAGAGCGTACTCCTTGTTCAGATGCCTCTGATCTTTTTGCTGTTTTGCTCAGAGTTAGAATATCTTGAGCGCGTTACTACTTCAGATGCTTCTGATAATTTATATCTGATATGATTCTGTATCTGATGACGTAATCAGATTCCTTTCTTTTTGTTTAGATTCCTGCACACTTAGAAACTTTTTGTTAGAGTGCCATTTTTGGTTTCGTCCTTTTGTTATCATCAAAATCTTGGAATTTGTTGTAGAATAATTTTTGTTCTTACATACTTGTCCACGACACACACTGAGGTACCTTTGCGTCCAAGCATCGCCACATAAATTATTTCCATATCCTATATTATCTTGCTAGTTAATTCACCTAGTTATGCTCCTAGGTTTCCTCACTCATCATTATAGGATTTTAGTCATATTATTACACAAACAACACAATAACCATTCATAACATAATTCATATCATACATCATAATATGATTCATAACATGCATAAAGCACACATGCTAATATAACATGTTGCAACAATCATAGCTAAATCTATTTCAAAATCCACCTCAATCTATCTTATTCCATTTTCACATCTTGTAGCAAATGTCCATCTGATCATCCTATGGTGGATTTAACCAGAATCAAAGGGAAAACATAATGGACTTCTCTATATATTATAGTTCTCTATGTTAGCTTTCTAACGCATCCGTTCACACATCATTACGAGTTATGAAACTCATTAACCAATCATTGTAACCTAATCGATATTCTAGGTTAAAACACATCCTAACTCATGTTATTCGACTTATTAATGTTAATTTAATGCATACATAACATGGTAGGTGTTTAGAAGTGATTATAGTACATTAAGAATCATCCAAACAAAGATATGAAGCAAAAGTACATAAGCCAATTGATTGATTGGGGGAGGCCAATCGATTGGTTGAGTTCCTTGTGTCCATACTTCACAAAAATCACATTGAACCAATCGATTGTTGTGGGAGACAATCGATTGGTTGGATTCCATGCTTTCCGTTTTCTCAAATTCCAAAGGGGACCAATCGATTGAGGCTTGAGACTAATCAATTGGTTGCAGTAAAAAAATCAATCTTCTTAACATATCAAGCCTAACCAATCGATTACTCTGGCAGAGGGGCCATAACTAATTGAATGGTTCATCTTCTTCTTCACCAAATTCCCTTTTAGACACTTCATCTTCCAACAACAAACATAGAAAATCCTTCCAACACATGAACCAACACCAATCCAAATATTATGAAGTATAACTCAAGAACAAAAACACATAAACAACATGTAATCAAGATAATAACCACAACAACAAGATCATGGAAGCAACATCATTATGTCATGATCAATAACAACAACATCACAAAACCCTAGTTTCCCACATATGGATATCTCCTACCTAAGGCTAATCTAACTAGGAACTCGCCTCTAACACATAAATATGAGGAAATGATTTGGTGGTAATGATAAATATTTCATGGCTTTCCTCTTCTTCTCCTTTCTCTTTTCCTTTTCTCTCTTTTCTCTTTACTGATTTTTCTCTCCCTCTGCTTGTTCTTATCGACTTCTTTTTCCTTTTTCCCTTTTTATTTCCACCATACATTATATAACATATAATATAATACTAAGAAAAGAGAGAGATAAAATATCTAAATTAATATTGTGTCTTCTAGTACCAATTGGCCAATTCTTAGTGTTACCAAAATGTTTCTTCTTGCACTAATTAATAATGGTCAGTATCATTTAATCATGATTAATCTCTTATGAGTCCACTGATTACTCTATTTTTCCAAACTAACAACATTTAGAACACGTAAGAGTATATTATATATTACATTCTCCCCCCTTAAACTGAAATTCGTCCCTGAATATCTTCAACTCAAAGGAAGAAACACTTCTTGCATCCCCATCCTAAGTCAACTCTTGACTTTGCTTCAGTTCAATCCTCAGCTATACTCAAACTTCCAACTTTTTTTCACTTGAAAATCCCCTCTTTCACTAACTCTCTAAAATTCATGATCTTAACCATATTCTTATTCCAATATTTCATTAACTTCTAACCTTGTTCCCACTTAATTCATCTGACATACCACTATGAATCACTTTGGTCACAAATCCCTCTAAAATCCACGACTTCCTTTTCTTGCACTGAGTTACATAAAACATAACCATAACACCTTCTTCTAAATGGATAGTTAATGCTCTTAGAACTTCGTGAGATAATTTACTGATTCCTTGACTACACATAATATTGATGACTCTCCTCTTGTAAATCCTTCAACAACCGTGACAAACTTTATAGCCTATCTATTGGTAACCTTATAAACTTCACTTGACCCGATACTATATACTACGCGCATCTAAACCTGATGTTCCACTTCTCTCGTACTACTCCAATAAGATAACACACTTGGCACAAGATTATCTTAATTTCATTCCTACGAGGATTTATCTCTCTGATCCTCCATGAAATTGCATCGTGTCCTTCTATTCATTACTCTGTACTGACTAACTTATGGGTCCTTAAAGGAGATCTAAGTTTTCCTTTGAGTACCTACTATCCCAAAACAGTTTTAGAACATGACCACATCTACATGTAGAACACTTTTCTTGCCAACGTAAGATGGAGAGTTAGAACCAATACATGTCAAAAGATAGATAGACACGAGTCAGGCGACTGCAATTATAAGAGTGTACAACATTCAGAATCATCTTGCACTGGTTTCGATTCTAGAAACATATCTTTGGTTCTTATTTCCATAATCCCTTCTAAGTTCTTTATGGAGTTCTAACTCACTCACGAGTTATGATGACACAAGATTCCAACCAACTAGATAAATAATACCAACAAGAAGTTCCAAACCATCAATGAGACTACACTTCCAAGGTACTTTAACCAATCTAGGATGTAACTGTGAGTTTCCGCACTACTTATAGAGACACATAACACATTCACACATCTAGAGATAACATTGCACCTCCTATCCAAAATTATTCATCTCAATGCCCTACTTAATCTCCCACGGTTCTTACTCGTATTCTCATTCATATTCAATCTGAGTTACATGCTTAACTTCAGAAATGTATGATTCCCGCTCTTTCCTGGAAGTATAACTCACAAATCCTTTCAATATGGTAGATTATATTATACACATCAATTACCACTCTCATAGGGGTCCACATCCAAGGCCATGTATATGAGAAAACTATCCAATGTCATACTATGACTAACCACTAACACATATGCAAGACATTGATCTGATCTCTTCGAAATCACCACTCGATAAGTCTATTCCATATTTACTCCTTATGGATTTTATTAGTCATAATAATGATACTTCCTAGACTTAGTCACATGAGTATGGTTCACTTGGTTGGTTCCCCAAACGTCTAACTTCTTTGGCATCTCTACAAATGATCAACTATGCAATACACCTTCAAATTTCCAATTTCAAAACTATCAACTTGACTTTCAATAACTTGTAACTCCACTGTCAACCCCACACATCCACAACGGTACACCAATGAGATTTGGGATATACTTAGTTTCAACAAATTATGAACATCATACTCCGTGATCAACCAATCCAAACATTACTTAGGAAGATGAACAACCACCTGATTTCCAATTAGCCACTCCTACTCTTTCCAACCAATAAATATGCGCTCAAGATTAACCTTGACATACCCACACACTTACCAACTTGGATTCTCTTCCGGACCAAACATCTTTTACATGCTTCATCACACGAAAATTACTTATCTAGATGGCTTGCAACTGACAATCCTTATGGCCTACTTATAAGTTAAAATGACATAGTTTGTTCCACGTTCACACTTATTTTCTTACTCAAGCCTGACTTATCTTCCGTTGCTTACCACAGACTCAAACTTCTCAGGACACAAAACTTGTTGTTAGAAATAAATAGTGTGATACTCCACAACCATCCCAAAATAAGGTAATCAATTACACATACTGGCGACCAGGATGCTACTATCACACACTTCTTAATACCAAGGTATAACTTTCTCCATTCACTTCTTACTCTAGAAATATTTGCATGTGAATAATCATCTAGTACTAATTAATAATGGCCAGTCTCATTTAATTAGGATTAATCTCTTCTGAATCCACCTATTACTCTATTTGTCCCAACTGACAACATTTAGAGCACTTAAGAGTATACAGGATATTACAATACTATATAAAAGTACTAATCTTCTTCACAATGATTTAATGTGAATATTGATATCAATTTTGATGCTCTTTAATGGTGTCAATCTTTTCAAATCATATTCAATGAAATGAAACTATAATCTTACCATATCATATGGTCTTTTTGTATCTTGAAAAACCAATCTTTATTTGACAATATTAGTATATGGTCTTCAAGTACCTACAAAATAGAATTAAAATTTCCTTCTAGGTACCCAATATTCTTTGGGTTCTCTTGGGTTAGCCCTTCCTTACCGACACATACTCATCATCAGGAACACCAAAGTTTCTTATGTAGCAAGTATTAGGAGTATGACCTTTTTTATTGCAATAAAAACATGTAGGTTTAAAGACATGATTGTTTTTATAAGAATACAAATTATTTCTAACATAAAGCTTCTTAGGATGAATTACAACATGCACTTTCTTTGATTCCAAACTGTTGATTTTATTGCTAGCCTTACCAAAGATACTTTTACTTGTACATGGTTTATCAAATTTATAGAAACCAATCCCACTTTTATCCTTTGAGTATCTTTGTGTAATTAGTATATTTTCCAATCCAATCTGATCTTTCTCAAATTTCTTTATGACTTGGTTTAATTCAACAATTTTAGATTCACGTGCTTGACATTTTATTGCATGCTGAATTTTGGACTTGGTCTAATTCCACTTTCATATCATTAGATTTACTTTCTAGAGTTAAAGTTATTTTCTTTTGTTTTGAAAGTGTTTTAGAAAGTTTCAAGCACTCTTCATGTAATTCTAGGAAATCATTACATAATTAATCATATGATGGTTCAAGATCACTAGCCTTATTTTTTTCATCATCATAATGGTGTGAAGCCATTAATTATTTCTTGTTCTTAATTGGACGATGAACTTACTTCACTGTCTTTCCATTCCATGTAAGTCTTTTATGATTTTCTATCCTTCTTTTTGTTGACTTTGATTTTTTTTTGAAGAGTAAGGAACTTACTTTTGACATGACCTCTGCTTCCACATTCAAAACAAGTAACTTTCTTTCTTGAAGTTGATGCTTCTCTTAGACTAATTTCCTTTGTATTTTATTTCCTTAAGAATTTTTCATTTTTTTGATTAGTTCATCATCTTCAGATTGAGATTCTTCTTCTTGATCACTATCATGTTTAGGTTTTGAAAGCAAGGGATTTACTTGAACTTCACACCCTTCATGCTACTCCAGTTTATCATGATCCAATTCATATCTTTGCAATTAATCAATTTTTGTTTGTGAAGTTTTCCAAATGCCATCAAATGATTTGTCAAGTGTGAAAATATCTTTTGAAAATCAAGAATATTTTCATAAGGTTGCATTCTAAACATCTTATATTCTTAGGATAAAGTGTTTAGTTTGGATCTTTTCACTTCTATTATGCCTTCATGAGTTACTTCCAATGTGTACCAAATTTCTTTGGTTGTTTTTCAATTTGAAACTTGGAAAAATTCATCCAATCCCAATGCCGACGAAAGTATGTTCTTTGCCTTCTAATCAAACAACACTTTTGATGACTTCACGGCAAGTGTACCAATAGTGTCGTAGTAATAAAATATTGAATCCACAGGGACTGCTTTTTAACAAGATAAAAAGTGTATAATGCGTAAAAAATAGTAAATGGGCAGGGGAGGTCAGATTTCAAAGTGAAAATAACAAAGAGTTCAAACATAATTATGAAAGCAGTTAGGTTATGTATCGAATTCCCTATTTCTCCATTGTTGATGTTTGATGCCTTACATGAATAATCTCATCACTATAATCCCAAGAGGAATTAATAAAATCGCTATAGTCAATCCCTTGCGATATATCTCACTAATCACTACTCGGAGCTTGCTATCCCTAGTCCACTAGTGTAAGCAGTATTAAGCGATGCAACTGAGTGTTAATTCACTGGCCACTACTCGGGGTTTCCTATTCCTAGTTAACCAATGTAAGCATGGTAATTTCCCTAGGTCCAACATATAGATTAATGTTCAGTATTCCCTATATTCCCAAAATCAGATTAAAAGAGTATCTCACATAAAAATGCATTACGAACGAGAAACAATTGAATAGATTTATAGATTAGATCATTCATGCAAAGTCAAATCAACATATTGCCCAAAAATATTGAAATAAGTTCATCTTAACACAACCTAACCTAGAGGAGTTTATCTACTCATAATTCAAAATACAATACCAAAAACATTTGAAGATAATATCATATAAGATCCCTTGAAATATTGGCCTCCAATGTCTCCAAATGCTCTAAAAAGCCACTTATGATGCAGCAAAATCATACTATCTATGCCAAAATTTGTAACCCTTGAGAATGTGTAGAAAATCCCCTTTAATAGCATACAGAATGGACCAGAACACGTCATAAAAGCCCAGAAAAAGGATCCATCGCGCGTGTGATGACCTACATTGCGCACGAGATACAACCTTTATATCCCTATCGCGCGTGTGATGCTGCATGTGAATATTCTAGTGGATGCACACTTTTGCTCCCTTTTCACTAAGTCCAATTTCTTCGCACTTAGCTATTTTTTCCTCATTCTTTGGTCTTTCTTTTTCATTTTTTCTCCTCTTTGACTTATTTTGATCTATTTCTTTGACCGATTTTATGCAATGACTAACTGTCAATGACAACCCCAAACTTGAATTGTTGCTTGTCCTCAAGTAACTTATCTACAATTGCACATTTCAACAGAAAATAAATTGCACAATGACAATTGAACATCACCATATGATGTTTTTCTTTACCTGATCATCATTCTAACTTCCAACTGCTATCCGCAAAATTCAGAAAATGTCCTCAAACTTTGACGAGTACTCAACTTGTCTCTCATCTCACTTTGACTCACTCAAGGGATAAGTTCATCTCTCAATCAACATGCAAAATCGTTTATGCTTAGCTTGATCATGTTCTAATATAATTCATCAAAGAAATTAAAATACACACATTTGAGGACTTTTTAGGTTGTAACTTGGCTTATGTCCGGGTAGGATATTTTTAGGAAAGTAGGTTCAAACCTTTGGATTTAAGTGCCTAGTTCTCCTTCTATCATCATACCCCTTTGTTCCTTATTGATGGTACTAGAGATTTTTCGATTGTGGTCTTTATTATGCTTAACATTCTTTTTCTTTTCTCTTTTTTTTGAAGAAGTGCCTTTTTCCACTTCTTGCTTTCTCATAATTTTTTTTTTTGAATTTTGACCAATTTTTTCTAGTACCCCAACCCCAAACTCAAAACTTTGCTCACTTCCAAGAGCAACCACGAGCTTAATATTTTTCATACACTTTAAGAATTACAATTCTACCTAACTCCAAAGAGAAGGTAGAAAGATAAGATCTTTCAAGTCATACGGCTAAAAGTTAAGGCTAAGTCACCGAAATAAAGGCTAAGCTTAAAGTGTTAGAAACAAATATACCTATTACTACATGGTTGTTTACAAAGGCTCAAAGTTATAAACAAACAACTGCCTCAATGTGTGTTAATCAATCAAGACAAATTTAATCAGAAATAGTTCAAACCATATAAAACAAAAATGCATGGATACATTCAATAAGAAAGAATATATAACAATGGGATATATTTGGCTCAAACCTTACTAGTTGAGGTATCTGAAGATTGAGTACAAGTCTTTTGATTATTTTCTCATCCTTTGCCTTCAAGTTGTAAGTTGCTTTCCTAATGATCAAGTTCCTTTTAGATTATTTGTTCTATGCTAAAGTGATAAACTTGTAAATCTGATGAAAAAAAAAACAAAATTACAAACTCGTTCATTAAAGACATTGGAATGAATAATACAAAAGGGGGAGAGCACTTATCGTGGCTATTACTCTTTCTATAGGTTACATTTGAAAATAAAAATAAAATCTTCTAAAATAAAAAACTACATGTCTTTTCATATGTCATTATTGAGGAAAAGATCATGCATATCATTCATTATGTTGTTGAAGTCATTATTCTGCCTCGTCCATTCTGCGCGCATATGGTCTCTCCTTATTGCTTGCTCTTAGTCTTGGTTGGTGAAGTAATTCTCAATATCTTCAGCTATTGCGAATCAGATCTTAAGCTCTAAGTCAGCATATGGTTTTCTTGTTGGTTATAGAAGTCTCAGAACACAGGATCGAATCTCGGAGGTTCAACATACAAAATGGATGAAACTTCCGTTATCCACCTTGTAACCCCCATTGCGTGAGCTTCCATTATTCTTTGAAACTCTGAATCTTGCTGACCTTGCATTTGCTGTGGTTGTTATTCGTGTGGTTGGTATAATCCTTCATCATTTCCATCGTGATTGTCTTCTTGATCATTTTGAGCAACTTCTCCTTGATGCATGTTTTGCAGCCTCCTTATGGCTGAAGCGTTGAAAGGTTCTTTCGGACTGATCATCTCATCATCGGGGTAAATGGGCACACCTTCTCTCATGCATAATTGATTTATGACACAAAAATGCCCACAAGCCTTTTGTGTAGCGTTATCCATATATTTAATATTTTTAGCAATTAAATGGCCCAAGTTAATAGGTTCCCCCTCAAAAGAGATAAAAGGACTAAACACCACTTCACAATGAATTGTGATTGGTTATATGTGGCTTCTGAAGTTTGCACAAAAAATGAGGGCCAAGCCCTCAGATTTTGGCGGAATTCGACAGTTTTGAGACGTAGCTCTAAGCCACGTTCTATCACCCATTACGCCCCTGGCCTACAAAAAGTATCTAACATTACATGTCCCATTTCCTCGCTTATAACTTTGTGCTCGTGTCTATAGTTCATTATAACACGCACAAGATGAGGTTGCAAATTAAAAAGAGATTTATAGTAGAAGGAGAATATTCAATATACTTACCTCGCACATAAGAGGTGTATGAGATTACCTCGCCAAATGCCACATTTGCGTAAAATTCTAGGTCGATGCTTTTATTTGTTTCATGAATTAGATTGTTGAAACTTATCCAACGTCTTTGTTGCAAAACTTCTCCCACTTCTCCAAAACCTTGCAAATCATCTAAAACGAATGCTTTCTCCATCACAATGTGGTAATCCACTAATTTGAGATATTTTTTAGCATTAGCCTCGGAGAGAAATTTTATATTAGGGAAGGTAGGAACATCAGGAGTTGGAACAGCCCTTGAGGATGAACCTTTTGATAACCGCCCTCTCTTGGAAGCCAGTTTTACCTATAACAACAACACAAAAATAACACTACATAGATAAAAAGAAAAAAATTACGTAAAGATTGCTCAGAGGAATATGTAAAAAGCACAAGGAGTAGAGAAATATTTGTGGAAAATGATTTAAAATCATTATTTATAGGCCAATTAGTCATTCCTCATCGTGCACATTCTACATCCATCGCACCCGCGACGAGAACAGTCACCTCCAACGTCTCTCTATGACATTCATATCGCGCATGTCGTGTCCTCATTGCACACACAATATCAATGGTACTCAGATTCTCCCCAACGTGTCTATCACATGCATTAAGTACATATGGCACGAGCAATGGAGTCCTATAACATGTGTGATAGTCGACGTGATTATTCCAGGGGCTGGAGGTTTTTCTTCTCTCTTTTTTCTTCTTCTTTACTTCTCCTTTGCTTTTTCTTTCTTATCTTCTTTTACCTATTTTCTCTTCTAGCAAAATAACACACAAATTGACATGTTTAAAAATTAAAATTCAATGCAAAATAAAATAAATTCTTACTGATGGGTTGCCTCCCATCAATCACTTCTTTTCCGTCATTAGCTTGACGGTTCATGCCTAAAGCACATCAGGCGCAAGGGATACCCTCACGCCAATCAATTTACTTGTTTCTTTTCCTTTTTCTATCTTACTACCTTTTTCCTCCATATGGTAGCAAGTATGCAAGTCCTCCATATACAATGTTCAGTCATACACCTTGAAAACCATTTTTTCTTTGTTGAACTTCAAGGTAACTTCACCAGTTTCCACATCTATCTTTGCTTTCCCGGATGCCAATAATGGGAGTCCGAGAATAACAAACACTCATGAATCTCCTTTTTTATTAAGCAGCATAAAATCTACATGAAACATTAAACCATTGACATGTACTAACATGTCTCGTAAGATACCAATCGGTTGAGTAAAAAATGAATCATCTACAATGAGAGTCATGTTACTCGGTGTTATCTCACCCATTTTCAATTCTTTAACCTTTTTCAGTGGCATGACATTTATACTTGATCATAAATCACATAAAGCATGTGAGATCTTTACTCCACCAATATTACAAGAAATAGTGAACTTACCTGGGTTTTTTATCTTTGGTGGAAATGTTTGAGGCATTTCCATATCATCCTTTTCAATCATGTTTACATGTTCCTTGACCACTTTCTCTTTCGTCCCCTTTAGTAATGCCTTCATAAATTTAGAAAACTTAGGCATTAGTTCTAAAACCTCATGAAACGAAATACTTACCTGAAATGTAGTCAACATTTCTTTGAACTTTGCAAACATTCTTGCCTCATCATCCTGAACCAGTTTCTTCTTAATTATGGGATACGTCGGTTTCATGTAAGCCGATAGTTTTGGGTTTGGATCATTCATGATGCTTCTTTGTTCTTCTCCAAAGAGAGTTTTTATCTATTAGTTGCTTAATGGTGACTCTTATTTCCTCTTGGTCACCTTGATTTTCACTCTCCTTTTTTTCAATCACATCCTCTTCAACTATTTCATCTTCACCCTTTTTGGTAGCCACCTCATAACCTGTCTCTACAGCCTTGCATGATTCATTATTAGGATTATCTGTAATGTTACATGTAAATCATCCACTTGAGCTAGGTAAAACATCTATTTGTCTAGATAACTGACAATTTGCATATCCAAATTTTTTATCAACGCCTCATGGTTTCTACTCATTGTCTCATGGTTCATATTCACATGATCAAAACTAATGTTAGTGACTTTAATAAAATTTTGCAAGGTCTCTTCCAGCTGTGAATGTTTCCTTTGGAATGGGGATTGTTGGTCTTGTTACATACCTTGATTAGCACTTGAATATTGGTTATTTCTCCAACAAAAATTTGGGTGATCCTTCCATCCCGGATTGTAAGTGTTAGAATAAGGGTTGTTCTTCTGAAAATTAGCAAATTGGACTTCTTCACTTAACCCTTCCAAAGATCCCCTTCAGTTTGCATGTTCTCCTCCACATAAATCACACCTAAGTGCTTGTACCTGGCTCATGTTAGCTTTACCTAAGTTGTTTTCAACTAGCTTTTTATCTAACAATTCAATTTGAGCTAAAAGTGCAGTATGGGTATCAACAACTAACATACCTTTGGGCGTGCCCATTGTTTCAATTTTTACCAACCTTTTACTCTTTGAACGGTACTCATTCAAGCACATATTCTCAATAAGGTATTTCACTTGTGGTTCAGTCATTGATCAAATTGTGCCTCCTGTAGAAGCATCCAACAACATGCGCGTGTGTCTTTTGAGACCTTTGATGAAATTATGCATTTGCTCTATATTATTAATATTATGATTTAGGCACCTACGTAACAAAAGTTTGAACCTTTCCCATGATCCATACAGTGACTCAGTTTCATGTTGCTCGAAATTTACAATTTCTACTCTTCGCTCAGTAAACTGAGTAGTGGTGAAGAATCTTTCTAGGAACTTGTCCTCCAATTCCTTCCATGTTCGAATTGTTCCATTTGGAAGGCAAAGTAACCAATCCTTAGCCCTTCTAATTAGTGAGAACCCAAACAAACTCAACTTGACCGGGTCTTCTGTGACATTGGTTGGTTTGCACATCAAAGTTATTTCATAGAAGAGTGCAATATGCTCACACGAGTCTCTAAATGCATTCCTATCGAACAAATTGTCTCTTAAACTTGAAAGGACATAATTCTTAATATCAAAGTTAGCGGGGTCTTCCGGTACAAACCCTCTTGAAACTTGTCATTCATTAGTTCTTTTACAGTAATCTCTCATAGTTTAGGGTGGTACAACTGCCATGGTGATTTCCTCTTCAGATTCAGAAAAAATCAGCGGTTGATCTTCTACTAAGATCCCTTAAGCTATAGTTGCTTCTCTAACTGCTCTCATGATAGCATGTGCAGTTCTTTCAATTTCTGGGTCAAACGGTGTCAACGCCAATCCTGAGTTGTGCATACACAAACAAAAAATACCTTAGTACTACTATGATTAACAAGAAAATAAAATAAAACAATCAAAAACTAAAAATAAAATGTTGCACAAGCGTTGCCTTGTTGAAATATCAATAGTTCACAACAACGACGTCAAAAACTTGATGACTTCTCGACAAGTGTACCGATAGTGTCACAGTAATAAAATATCGAATCCATAGGGACTGATTTTTAACAATATAAATAATGTGTAATGCATAGTAAATAATAGATGGGGGGGTCAGATTTCGAAGTGAAAATAACAAAGAGTTCAAACAGAATTATAAAAGCGGTCAGGTTGGGTATTGAATCCCCTATTTCTCTATTATTGATGTTTGTTGTATTACATGAATAATCTCATCACTATAATCCCATGGAGAATTAACAAAATTTCTATAACCAATCCCTTGTGATATAACTCACTAATCACTACTCAGAGCTTCCTATCCCTAGTCCACTAGCGTAAGCAGAATTAGGCGATGCAACAAAATGTTAATTCGCTAGCCACTACTATGGGTTTCCTCTTCCTAGTTAACCAACGTAAGCATGTTCAATTGTCCTAGGTCCAACATATAGACTAATGGTCAGTATTCCATATGTGCCCAAAATCAAATTAAAAGAGTATCTTATATAAAAAGCATTACGAACGAGAAACAATTGAATAGAATTATATATTAAAGCATTCATGCAAAGTCAAATCAATATATTACCCAAAAATATTGAAATAAGTTCATCATAACACAACCTAACCTAGAGGAGTTTAGCTACTCATAATTCAAAATACAATACCAAAAATATTTGAAGAGAATAACATATAAGATCCCTTGAAGTATTTACCTCTAATGGATCTAAAAAACCACTTATGATGCTGCAAAATCGTACTCTCTATGCCAAAATTTGTAACCATTGAAAAATGCAGAAAATCCCTTTAATAACATACAGAATGGACTAGAATGCATCAGAAAAGCCCATTAAAAGGAGCCATCGCGCGTGCGATGACCTGTATTGCGCGGGCGATGCATCCGTTATGTCCTTATCGCATGCGCGATGCTGCGTGTGATTATTCTTGTGGTTGCACGCTTTTACTTCCCTTTTCACCTGAGATTTCATAAAGTCCAATTTCTTCACACTTATCATTTTTTTCCTCATTCTTTGGTATTTCTTCTTCACTTTTGCTCTTCTTTGACTTATTTTGATCCGTTTCTTCAACTGCTTTTTGCAATGACAGACTGTCATCAACTTTCTTCTTCCCATCATTGTTCCAAGAGCCTTTCACCTTTATGTTTTCTGCATTGTCTATGACCGTTGTAGGAATGAATGAACCGTTTTAAACAACATCCCATATTTCTTATCCTTTTGCTTCTAAGTACATTCACATGCGAATTTTCCAGAAGTCATAATACTCACCAACAAAACATAGGTGTTTGTTGTTACTGCAACGATTTGTCATGAGCGGTTTTGTGGAAGCCATATATACTGGAATTAGGTAGCAAGTTACCTTAACCTGCTCTGATGCTCATATTTTCCAGAAGCCATATTTACGAGTGTGGATATTATGTTATGAAACACACGATAAACATTTTCTCTACCAAAATTGTTGATTATTTGGATTAGGTAATATATATATTTATAATAATATATTAATGGTTTTTACCGCATAAAAGTTTCTTATTATTCAAAACAAGTGATCTTGCATTTCCTTCAAATTTATATAGATATTTAACGACGCTACACCATTTACATCAGAAGACTTTAAAGATGTTTGTACACGTTGAACATCTTGCTTCAATGAGATTTATAGGACATATTAACATTGTTTGTGTAATATATGTTTGCAATATATTTGTTTTGATGTAAATAATGTTTAAGTTTGTTTAACATTTTGGTTCTAGCTGAAAATCTTTGATACTTATATATACCATAACAATATATATATATATATATATATATATATATATATATATATATATATATATATATATATATATATATATATATATATATATATATATATATATATATATATATATATATATATATATATATATATATTGTTATGGTAGAAAATGTGTATACAATACAAGAATTAAAAAGAATCTGATATATATGAAAAATAAAAGCAGAATATTTACAAAAATAATAAGGGAATTCACCATAGTTGTATAAACCAACCGTGGTGAAATATGACGCGCTAACTATTTTTTATCCATGATTTAGTTGGGAATTGAACCCATGACCTAGCAACATTTCACTATAACTGATAAACCTGACTGTGGTGAAATGTGGCACGATACCTAGTTTCTCACAACGACCACTAACTCGTGGTAGAAAGTAACACATTTTTACTACACCCTTCGATACCACAAATCACCAACCATGATGATATCCATTTTCCAACAGTGGTGAAAGACCCTTTTTATAGTAGTGGTCATTTCCCACATGTTACATCACTATTACGTGGTGGAACGAGAAAAGGGAGGTGCTGGAAGAACGAGCTCTTATGGTGCGACAATGATATCTACAAGTATGTCACCCAAGAAGTAAAGTTAAAGAGATGTAGGTAAGCGTGAGCGTGAGATAATACATGTAAATTGCGCGTGGTAGGACTTACATATGACCGAAAACTAAAACCACTTTCGTCTAATCTGATGTGTAATGTGGAAAGACATCCAACCAAATCTAACGATGGACAATATACTAGTAGTTTGGATCAAGTGCCCACTTTTTTTGGCAAGGTCCCACCTATTCATCTATCTACTAAGTCAATATTATGGATTGACCTTAAAGTTGAGCCTTCTTTTTTAGACCTTTGTCCGATCCAGAACATTAAACAATATCATATCTATTTGATTCCACTATTTTTTTTGGTTCACATTATAGTTGCAATTACTACACACTTATCTTGTGTCAGATATGTACAAGTTACAAACTACATTCAACATATATAAGAATTAATTTGTGCCGAATCAACATGAAGGATATTAACCTTCCTATACAAGATATACAAAGAGCTAGAATGAGCGAATGATGATAATTTTCAAATGTAATCTCAAATTTAATTATATTCAAACTAATATGGACTTTAGATAAAAATTATGTGCATTGTATTGAATCATAAACATACTTATTTTTCATAATTAATAAATTTATATAAATAAAATAATTTATTAATCTTTTAAAACTTCATAATTCGATACAATGCATATAATTTTATCTAAAATTCATCTCAGTTGTGATTAATACTATAATTAACTTAATTAATACTAAATAATTAAAAAGTATTTTTAATTTTTAGAATAAAAATAAAGAAAATATAGTAAAAATAGTTATATAATATTAAAAGAAGATAATTATAAAGATAATTGTCTTATAATTGTTTCAAAGATACTCTCTCGGGCCTTATTTATAAATAAAAGTCTTCTAATTTTTTGGGCCTTAAATATAAGCAAATGTCAATAAATCTAGGTGCATTTAATGCTTTTATTCCAAAGGTATCCCTGCATTAATGACTTAATATTGTTAATAGAAGATAATTTAACTAAAAATATACTAATAATTGTGGACTTTTTTACCATAGTGTCCCTTTTTTGAAATAATAATTCCAATATACCTCTTTTTGAAAAAAAAATCCCGGAATGCCCCACTTTAGTCCTTTGACTCACCCATTCAAAGGACGGGTTGGTGAAGCTTTTTTCGTGATGGATAGACTCGGCCAATGGTTGACTGAGCTAATCAAGGGGTTTTTATTTATTTATTTTAAATACAATTTTATAATTTAATTACATTATTAAAATTATTATTAAATAGTTTTCTAGTTATTTTTATATTTAAATAACAAAAATGATTTTTTTTAAATAATAATATTTTTATAAATTAAAAAATTATTTTAATAATAAAACTATAAATATTATAATGAGGCATATAATGAATTGTAATGAGTAATAATAATTTTATTGATATACATGAAAGAAATACATTTTATTTATAGTGACCGCCTGTTCCACATCTTGTGCCAACTTTTTTGCGTTTTCCCTTGCCCAAGTCTTCTTGTCTTTGTCTTGCGGGAGACGAAGATGAGTCGGAAGACAGATCTTCATGTTGATCTTGTTGTTGACTTTGATGTTGCTGTGATGTTTTTAGAGGCATATCCATACCGTCAAGTTCTTGAATGGAAAAAGAAAGCATATTTCAGTAGATGGTCATCGATGAGGTCAAAGTTGGGTAGTGAATGTGTTGGTTGTGTGAAGGTGTTGTGTTGGGTGTGTTGGATAGGAGGATAGTAGACATCATCAGGGTTGTATGTAGGAGTGGGTTGTGCGAATGTGGTGTTAAATGTTTGGGGTTGATAATGAGGGTTTGAGTTATCAAAGTTGGGTTGAGGAATTGGAGTGTATTGTATGGGTGGGCGTAGGTTGGTTTGTTGTTGATATTGTTGGTTGTAAAAGTAGTTTGTTTAAGGGAATGAAGTGTGGGGATTATGGTGTTGGGTTGAGGTGGAATAGATGGTGTGTTGTTGGGTGGTCTGGGTGTGTTGGTAAGTTTGTTGAGCTGATGATGATGGTTGGGCCCCAAATTGGGATGTGTATGTCGGGGGATGTCTTGATGTAAGGGTGATGTTGTTTGTTGGGTTGAAGAAGAGACATGTTGACGGGGATCAGTCAAAAATTGTGTCGGAGCAACGTGTGTAAAAGGAATTGACAAAAACCAATTCATCTATTCTCTACCCGGCTTAGACTCACCAATTACCGAGTTACCTTGTAACACCAAATACCTTCTCCTTTTCCATTCTTTGATATCTTCTTTGTTTAAATCTTGCCAATGTTTATCCCAAGCTTGGACCATAGTCATATTATGGTGTTCACTTAGATATCTTGGCTGAGACGGGATGTGTTGTTCGAGTCCAAATTGGACATTGACCCGATCCGTCTGATGCATCTCAACGGTAAAGAAACATACTATATATGTCGTTGCACTCCAGACTCGACTGTCACTATAATCAGACACTGGATATTGTATGCATGACCTCCATATAAACTGTTAAAAGAAATATAATTATTACAATGTATAAAAGAAATTTAGATAAGTTGAATATTATAATTAACCATACTTACATCATTTTCTTCCATGTGCTCAATTGCAACCCGGGACCCACGTATATGATGAAGAGGATTATTTCCATAATGCATACCTCATTTGCACCATCTTGCATTGAAAAAAAATATTAACGCGATGTATCATTAATTTTGAGAAATATAAATTGCATTCAATGAAAACCAGTACCTTAATGCATACAAATGTGATGGAACCTCGTCACTAACTGGGGAAAACAAGGGTATGCATGTGAATGCCCAAACACTTAGTAATACAACACAACCTCATATGCTCTTCAATCCTTTATGGGTTGCGTTGCACATATGTCTATATAATGTTGCCAGACAAGCAGAACCCCAACTGTATGTGTTACATTTTTCTAGGTCTCCTACTAAAGATATCCAAGAAGAATGCAATAAATTATGACTCTTATCTGACATTAAAAAAGTAGCAATTAATAGTAAAATATAAAATTTTGCATGAAGAATGTTTTCCGCCTCCGTCGGGGTAGAGTTATTTTTTAGCTGTGTTAATAGAGCTTCTAACCAAACAATTTTGACATAAGCCCCATTTTTATCTAAAGCGGTCGGTTCGACGCCCAAATTCTCCATGTAAACATCATTAGTTACATTTGTTGGGCCATTAACAACTTTACCATGAATTCGGAGACCGAGTAACATACTCACATCCTCCAGTGTGATAGTACATTCACCAGTTGGTAAATGAAACATATGTGTCTCGGGTCTCCATCTCTCTAACAATGCAACAATTAGTTTAGAGTCTACTTTTAAACTTGCTATCTTGGCTACATTTGCAAAACCCTCTAGTTCCAAATAGGGTATTATAACCGCACTTGGTTGAATGTAAGTATGAGAATGGACCCGAAACCTAGTGTCTTCCTGAAATTCATATAAAAATGATAATGAATATTTTGTTGTGATGAGAAGCCGAATTTTAAAAAAAGTAAAGAATACACATACTTACATATTCAGCAATGTTCGCTGCTGTCCCACAGTGTGATTCGCCCATCCACAACAAAGACATTTTGTAGTTGTGAAATAGAAGATAATGAATATTTGATGTGAGAAACTGAAAGTAGTTGATGAAAATTAGTTGTGGATGAAAGGTAAATTTATAGGGGTGAAAAAATATTAAATCAATTGGTGAAAATAGTGTAGGTTGATGGAACTTATGAGTACATGCATGCAAAAAAACCTATAGCGTGTTCCTTACAAGGATTCCCTGGCTGATTAGACATGGAACTGCCAAAGATGCACGCATTCAGACCCGCCCATTGGATGGCCGAGCTAGGCCGCCCATTGACTCGTCCAACGAAAGGATGAGCTTAGTCTTCTAGCATTTTGGGTCGTCCAACGAATGGACGAGCTTGGTTTTCACACTTTATCTCTCGTCAAATGAAATGACGAGCTACTTCTGGCTGCTTTTTTATCCGCCCAATAAATGGCCGAGTTAGGGTTTAGGGTTTGGTATCCTTGGAAATCGTTTTTTGACTATAAATTAGGTCTTTAATGGTATTCATTGCCAACAAACCAAATCTCCTACATGCATATCTATATCCAAATGGCTCAAAGAAATTTAGTCGTGTCTATCCATTCTAACAGGTCAATTTTCACAAATGTTAACGAGGGATTCTCATTTAGCAATACAAATGTGCATTTATTCAAAATTCACATCAATTCTGACTTCCATCATCTAAAAGATCGAATTGAAAAAAAGTTACAAAATTGTGTTGAAGACATTATTTATCGCCATCCATTAATTAATGGAGACGATGATACCGTCTTTTACGTAATGACACCTATTGAGAATGACGAAGATGTCAAGTCAATATTTCAATGTCATATAACATTTCTTAGTTACCCACCATTGAGATATATGTTGTCTACTTGAAAATCTTGAAACATATCAAACGCAATCCATACAGTCACACCAGTACGGAATGAGTCAAACCATTGACGAAGAACCGACTCAAAATAATGAACCTTTCATACCAAATGAAGAGGTGGGAGATAATAATGAGGATGATCAAGAAGAGGTCCGATTTGAAGATCTATTTGGTGTTAGTGATGACGATGGCAATGGAGATATCACCGACACACCGACCGTAGCACTAAGAGCTCAACCGATTAGTTTGTACAATCCACCTGTTCACATGTAAAATATAAGTTTGGATGATGCTGAACCAATCTCTGCTTTTGGAAGTTTCATACCAATTCACAATACTGACGAAATAGAGGAGGGCATTGATTTTGAAAATAAGGAAACGTGTGTTGATGCGTTGCAACAATGACATATAAAATGTAGTCTAGATTATTCTGTGACTAAATCTGACAATGTACGTTATGTCATCAAATGTAGAGATTCTACATGCAATTTCAAATGTAGGGTTTCTTTGCGTAAGGGAAACTCAAAGTGGAGAGTTGGTAAGTCTGGCGGGCCTCATACATGCACAACCACTTCTATGTCACAAGACCATACAAAACTCAGTTCAGAAATGATTGGTAAAAGCATAATGGAGCTTGTAAATCGCGACGCTTCTCTTAAGGTGAAGGCGATCATCGCTCATGTTGTTGAAAAATACAGGTATATCATATCCTACAAAAAGACATGGATTGCAAAGTGTAAGGAAATCGAGTCGTTGTATGGAAATTTGGAGACATCTTACAACGATCTGCCGTAGTGGATACTGATAATGAAAACATATCTACCAGGTACTATTACATAATTGCAATCCTTACCTGTGATTTTAAATGATGGATCACACTTGGGTGACCAAAGGATCTTTCATCGTCTTTTTTGAGCGTTTCGACCATGTATACGTGGTTTCACGTATTGTAAACCTATTGTGCAGGTTGATGGAACATGGTTGTATGGCAAGTACAGGGGGACTCTGCTGATGGATGTGGCACAGGATGGGAACGAGAACATTTTTCCAAGAGCGTTCACATTGGTTGAAAGTGAGACAAAGGATGCTTGGAGTTTCTTTCTTAAGAATTTGAGAATACACGTTACTCCCCAAGCAAATTTGTGTCTAATATCAGACAAACATGAATCTATAAAGAGTGCATATAACAATCTGGAAAATGGTTGGCAGTATCCTCCGTCTTCACACGTGTATTGCATTAGACACATTGCGCAAAACTTCATGCGTGAGATTAAAGACAAGGAACTGCGCAAAATAGTTGTTAACATGGGTTATGCGTTGACATAGGCGAAATTTAACTACTATCGGAGGAAATTCGGAGAACAAACAATGACGCTTTATCATGGATAGATAACATCCCTCGAGAGAAGAGGGCAATGGCATTTGACAGAGGGCAATGTTGGGGTCACATGACAACTAATCTGGCATAAGCAATGAGCTTCGTACTCAAAGAAACCCGAAACCTTCCAATCACTGCATTGGTCAAATCTACGTACTATCGATTATGATCACTATTTGGTAAAAGAGGCCATCAATGGACAAAAATGTTAGCCTCTGGGCAAGTTTTCACTGATAACTGCAACAAGGGGATGGGTGAGGAAGTCAGTAAAGCTAATACAAGTAACGTCATGCAATTTGATCGCGAGAGATTCTATTTCATGGCACAAGAGAAGATTAATCAGAATGATGGTCGACCAACCGCTACATTCAGCGTTGATCTTAGGAAACAACACTGCGACTGTGGGAAATTTCAGGCATTTCACTTACCTTGCTCCCATGTAATCGCAGCATGTTCGAGTATACGCCAGGACTACTCCATTCACATACCAGACGTGTTCAAAATTCTTAACGTCTTCAAGGTCTATAAGGAGAGTTTCCTAGGACTTCCCCATGAGGAGAATTGGCCACAATATGAAGGATTTATTCTTTGCTACGATGACTCTATGAGAAGGAGGAAGAAAGGGCACAAAAACATCACCCGAATTAGAACCGGGATGGACAATGTTGAAAAGGAAAAAAGAAGGTGTGGAATTTGTCGTGAAATAGGACACATGCATAGGAAATGTCCAAATGTTGCAGGACCCTCTAAATGATTATGTTTTTTTTTTTATTATTAACTACTATGCACGTACTATATATCAATCATTGTGTATTAATAATGTCTTTTGGAAACAAACATTATGAAATACATTTGATAATCAAAGGTTTCTGGTTACAAAATGCAATCACATCAACTAAAATTCTTAGAGGTTATTAAAAAACTAATCAACAACAACTAACACAAGTGGACCTTCCACTCCTCTGTTAACTTCACCACTATGTGCCAAAAATATACACTGAACATCTTCATCATTTTCTATACGATCCAGATAATACATGTACATACCATTGGGGCTTGCATCAGTCAACATTATGTATGGACAAAGATACTCTACTTTTCTCACCTTCATACGATGTCCGCCAACTGTCGAAAGCCAGTGTGGATGACTGCAATCAGTGTTCTAAAATTCTATTGCGGATCGAGGCAAACACTGATTTTTTCACCTTGTCCATAAAACACAAGACCCAAAACCGACATTCTTACCAAAATAATGGATTTTGTGATCTGAATTTACATTTCTACAAGTTCTGCTATTTATAGAAAATTAATACATGAATACTCGGTCAATCATTGGCCGAGACAGTACAAACACAAAGCAATTGCTCGGTCAATGAAAGTCATTGGTAATAACCATATTATTTTAAAACAATATTAATTCATTAGCTTTATTAAATTAATTTAAAAAAAATAAAAAAATAAAAAAAATAACACTGCATTCACTCGGTCAGGCCATCCGTTGGTTGAGTTCATGCATGGGAAAAATTCATGTTACTATTCGTCCAATCAATAAGCGAGTCAGTGCAGTCATGTTTCGTCCTTCACCAATTCATCATTTGAATGAGCGAGTGAAAGGACTCAAATGGGGCGTTCTGATATTTTTTTTCCAAAAAAGATATATTAAAATTATTATTTTAAAAAAAGGGCAATGTAGTTAAAAAAAAGTCAATAATTATATTGTCTCTCTCATCTAAAATCAAAAAATTTAAATATACTTAATTATATTTCTTAATAAATTTAAATTAGTGCTACCAGACGACTATGCAGTACAAGTACGACAGAGATCAAGATCGGCGATGTTCGATATGCATGTACTAGTACTACAGTACTACTAACCAGTTTGTTTTATCAACAAAATTCCGTAAATACCCTTCAAAAATATGCTCAACGAGGGCATTTTGGGAATAACAACAGCGTACCTAAGAAGCAACCTAACAAAAAAAATACAACAACTAAGAATCAATAGAAGGAAGGATAGAAAATACAAAGAAAAAGTTGATTTTGTGGTTTAACAAACCCTTGAAGTTCAAAAAAAAAAAAAAACTCAGCGAAGATGATGCACATGACCTTCTATTGGAGCAAAAAAGTAACTCTCCTCTTCGATTCATGGAAAACCGATTCATGGACGAGTTACACACTGAGTCTACTCGCTTGTCTCATCGTCTCCATTTTCTACCAGTTGCTCGAGAATCGCCGTATTCGCCTCAAGCTCTTGGCCTCCGGAAAGCCGTTTCCGGCTGAGATCGAGGCGCCTCTTCTTCGACGGACGTTCGCCGGAAGTGGAGCAAAATTAGGCGTGAGAGTCGCCGGAGCGGTTCTGTTCGGGTTAAGCTCGGCGATCGGGTATTTCTTGATGTTGTCTGTTATGTCGTATAACGGTGGCGTGTTTATAGCTATTGTTGTTGGTCTTGCGGTTGGTTATTTGTTGTTCAGGAGCGACGGCGAAGATTCCGTCGTCGTTGATAGTTCTTGCGCATGCGCTTGATTTCGGTTTCTTGTTATGATTATTGCTAATCGATTAGATTTTACTGTTATCGCTATTTTTCTACTGTTTTAAATTAGATCTGTTGCAAGTGGGAATTTTAGACATGGTGTTTATGCAGTTATTGTAATTAACTAATTATTATCAATAAATTATTGTTAAGATAGCTTGGGATTTATCAACTTTTCATCATGTATGAGAATTGAGAAATGAAGAAGAAAAAGAAAAAAAAGAAGCAATTGGCATCACTTTTCATACCATAAGTGAAGCCATTCCAAAATCAAGAAGCTAAATAAAGCAGAAAAATAATACGCATTATCAGTATTCAATAGGAATGCCATTTCAAAATGAATATATGCTATTTAAAGTTTGTTGTACACATAAAACTAATTTTATTATTTACTGGAGTATTTTCACCATAACAAACTGAAAGTATCCTATTTTAAAAGAAAAATAAAACTAACTATTTTATCACACTTTAAAAAAATCTATGAACCTTCAATTGTACTAGTAGTATATAGAGCATAGAGTATCATCCATCTTGTAAGTGTTACACAAATTTTATATTTGCTCAACTTAATCATGCACCTAGTAATTACTTACATTCAGCTTCATGATTAAAAAGAGACAAAAATATCTTATATTCTATGCTTATGAATTGGCATTACCATAGGCAGAACATAGTTTTTATGTGCCTAGGACCAAACCAGATACCACTTGTCATTATCTCATTGGCCATTTTCACTAACAGCCACATACACAAATGGTCCTATGATCACATCATCAAAGTCTTGAAGTGATTCCAATATCTTTACCACATCACTCATATTAGGCCTTGGAGTAGGGTTGTGGCTTAAGCATTTATATGTCAATGCAGCAACCTTCAAAGCTCCTTTAATAGAAAACTGTCCCTCTAATCTTGAGTCTATGATATTAAGAACCTTTCTTTGATCTCTCAAAATAGGCCTTGCCCATTCCACAAGGTGTTTCTCTTTATTTGGTCTGTTTTTGTCCACCACTCTCTTTCCTGTCAGGAGTTCCAACAACACTACTCCATAGCTATACACATCACTCTTGGTAGAAAGGTGACCTGAAAATTCCAACAACACATCACTCTTATTTTTATTTATTGTAAGAGAAATAACTTGATCGTAAACACTTATAAAATAAGCAATTATACTATAAACACTTAATTAAATTGTTTATTCGAACATACTCTCCGTAAATACCTGACATGATATACTCAGGAGCAGCATAGCCTTTTGTTCCCATTATACATGTTGTTGTCACATGTGTTTCCTCTCCTTCAGGACCATCTTTAGCTAACCCAAGATCTGATAGTTTAGCAGTATAATCCTGAATTCAAAAAGAACAAAAAAACTTAAATGATATTGTTTAGCATAAGATGCAACATTATGATCGAGCAAGAGAATTACCGAATCCAGTAATATATTCGATGTTTTGAAATCTCTATATATTACAGGTTTATCCACTTCATGAAGAAAAGCTAGTCCCTTAGCCGCACCTAATGCAATTTTCATTCTTGTCGACCATGGTAAGGTAGCAGAATATCCTGCATATATTGCAAATAAAGAAAATCAGAAATCAAACCTTAAAGGTTCGTTAATATAGTATCGATAAAAGTAAAGAAAATGAAACATACTTCTGAATAATTGATTCTCCAAGCTTCCTCTTGCCATATATTCATACACCAAAAGCCTCTGCTCTTCCTCGCAACAGTATCCAATCAACTTCACAAGATGCGGATGTCGTAGCTGTCCAAGAAATATAATCTCTGCCTATAAAACCAAAAAAAAACCATGTTCTTAATCATGTTTCATTACCTTAATCATGTTCCATTACCTATAACCTATGTTTCATTTCATATCTCTAGTATTTTACTAACCAACCACTCTCTGTGACCTTGTGAGCCATCCAAGTTCAATCTTTTGACAGCAACAGGTTGAGCCTTCAAACCATGTCTGAGTTTATCATCAACAAAACCCTTATAAACCGGTCCAAAACCACCTTCACCTAACAAATTACTCCATGAGAAACTATGTGTTGCTTCTCTAAGCTCCTCAAGATTGAACATGTAAAGCTTTGAACCAGCTAAAGAAACTGAAAGATCCTCAATAGCTTGAATACTAGAGTTAGAAATGCTTATATCCGACAAAGACAACCTTTGGAATGAGCCTTGTTTTTTTGATTCCTCCAAAGAGTATGTTGTCTTGTAACAACCTAAGATCAAAACAATAGACTTCCATGTAATCTTTTTAGAACTCATCTACAAATAATTGGTTTGTGTAATGCTACAAAATAAAAACACCTTAGTGAAATATAAAGCCAACAAAAATACTAGATGACATAATTGATGATGACACTAATTAAAATAATTAGTAAAAGATTAGGAATTCATGGCATGTACATTCTTCTAATCCTAACTAACCTTAGAAAATTACTTATGCAGAGATTCCTTGACTTATGGACCTCTTGAATATATAATAACACTAAGGTCACATTCTATTTGACAGAGTTACACTATATACATACATGCATGAATATTGGTAATTATTTAATTTTTTTGTCACATTTTTTATAGTATAATATTAATAATTATAGTTTTTGTCACATTTTCAATTAATTAGAGGTCAAGTAATCTGCCTAACTATTGACTTCAATGTTAATCTACACATTATTTCCCCAACCCCCTTAGAAACAAATTAACATGTAACTATATTGCTTAATTACCTTAGTCGTCCACTTAATTTTGTTTAGAGGTTGATGAAATTTTTGGGAAAATATGGGAGAATTTGAATAATTGTTGCTAAGTGGTAATTACACCAACAAGTCCATTGTAGATTTTTTTTATGCACCATGTGAGGGATTTCTTTGGTCATTCAATTGATATTTCTTCGTTATTGGTAAGTCATGCTTTTCTGTATTGCTTTTGTTAACATGTCAATATCAAAGTCTTATTTTCAAAATTAATTAATTATAATGTTTTTTTAAAGAAGGCAAAATAAAGTATATTAATGAAAAAGAGAATTTACTTAAGCACAAGATGTTCCTAGACCATAATTTTTCTTTACCAAAGACAAAACAAAAGGATACGATAAAAACATCCTTGGCTACATACTAGAGTAACCAATGTCACACTGATGCGTAGTCCACCAAAAACTCATATTAATAAACGTCCCCTTCTATTGAGCATTTAACTTATCATCCTACTTATACCTGACATTTTTCATTTAGAGCAATTTTATTGTTATATTCTTGGATAAATTTTGAAAATTTTAAAAATTTATAGAATTTTATTGGAAATTTTCAATAAAATTATCGACAATTTTTTAATTTACGGAAGTTTTTGTTTTTTCTTAAAAATTTTAAAATTTTCGATATTTTTTATCAGAAATTTTGAAATTTTCGGTATTTTTTATCAGAAATTTTGAAATTTTCGGTATTTTTTATAAAAAAATTTGAAATTTTTGAAATTTTTATTAGAAATTTTGAAATTTCTGATATTTTTTTATCTGAAATTTTAAAATTTTTGATATAAATGTGAGAATTTTCAGAAATGAGAAAAAATATGTATCGGAAATTTAAATTGTATAATCGAAAATTTCGTTTTTGATTTGTTAGTAAGAGTCAAAATTTTGGAAGAAAAATAAAATTTAGTTGATAAATAATAATAAAGACATTTTTTACGTGTCAAGTATAAGTTGAGCGGTGACAAGTTAAATGCTCCTTAGCCCTACGGTCACACCAAGAAAGAATTTTAACTCTGTTCAACAATTGAAAGAGACTTGGTTCTTATTGTTGAAAGTATGGGGAAAAAATCTTTTGAAATAACCAAGTTCCTCGCCACCAAATGACTTGAAAACACTTTTAGACCTCTTTGTTGAAAGTACAGGGTTCACAAATTGAAGGATATGATGTCGAATAATATTAAAAAACACAAAAAAACCTTTAGTTATTATTGAAGACAACTTTGAATCTAGCCAAAATACCCGCACTCTAAAAAAAGATGAAGAAAACTATCCTCCTTAGCACATCCACCTCTACATCCCATCGATGTTGGTAGAATTATTCCTCATCTCGTTAGGTGAACTTTATTGTTAATCAACTTCCAAGCAAGCATGTATACTTTTAGCGGTGTAATAATTTTGTTCCAAACGATATTCCAAGTCAGATTAGGGCCAAGTTAGTCTTCGTGTATTAGAATGTTATATGCATCTTTCACGGGATAATCATTATCATGATCGTGGATCCATTTCCAACTCTCATAAACACTTTCCTATAAAACAATGTTAACTATCAAAGAATAAAACTTTGCCACCTATCCCTCCTCCCATGCAAAAAGTCTCCTCTTCCACCTTCAACCAAGACCCCCAAACCCCTAACCTACTATTTTCATCTCCGTAAAAAATATATTTTTTTTTTATAAATGCCAACTCATAAAATCGACGAAACCTATTACCAAGTCTCCCCCTTCTAGCCAATGGTGATTCCAAAAAGATGACCCTTCTCCATTACCCACTAAACGTGTTAACCGATCCTCTAACCATCGACCTTGGTTCATCTATCTTCCTTACCTAACTCTAGTCAAGTCTATACACCACACAAACGACATACTACCTTCGCCCTTAATACTTCCACCTTTTACCACATATTTCGCTGCTAGGACCTTAAACCACATCCCATCATGATCAACATTCAACCTCCACCATCATTTTCCTATCGAGGATAGATTGAACTCCCTTACCCTTCAAACTTTCAACCCACCTATATTCCTATTTGAACACGCTTTTTCCTAATTGATTCAATGAACCTTTTGCACTTACTCACTTCCCTCCCATAAGAAAGACTTAAATAAGAATTTAATAGATGGTATAATACTTGTGAGATTCAATAAAAATGAAAGAAAATAAACCATCAAAGATTTGAAAACATATTTAATGAGTAGTAGATGACCACCTACCGATAAGTTCTTGCTTTTTCACTTCAATAATAATTTTTGTAATTCTCTTAATAATAAGTTTTCAAAACAAGCACCGACATGGTTTCCTATTTTGCAATTTAAAAATACTAAAGTTTCTACTAGCCACGAATCCACTACATTAACTCTAACTAGTAAGCTCTTGTGAAAATTAATCTCGAACCTAATATCATTTTCAAAAGAATCAAAATTGTGTTTAAAGTTCTAATATTTTCCTAGCTCATTTTGCACATGATTAGAGTGTCATTAGCGAATTGCAAGTGGAAGATTATGACTTTGGAGTCTGTGTTGATCCTATAACCTCTAAAAAGACCAGTGTTTACGACATGATTAAGCATAAGGTTCTTCAATCGCGATCAGAAATAATAGCGGTGACAAAGGGCCACCCTGCCTCAATCTTCTCTCAACAGTAAATTCGTCAACTGAGCTTCCATTAGTAAGAACTATGCTGAAATATAGCAGGTACACTCCTTAATCCACTTCTTTCATCTCATTAAAAACCCCATATTTCCATTTACGTAATCCAAATATCCACATTTTACAGAATCATAAACTTTCTTAAAACCCACTTTAAACATAATCAATTTTTTTCTTATTTTTTAGCATCATCCACCACTTCATTAGCTTTCAATACCTTCTAAAATTTGATGATTCTTCACAAAATGTAGACTAAACCTCAGAAATTACATTATCAATAACTAAGCTCAAGCGTTTAGCTAGGAACTTAGACAACACCTTATATAAACACCTCCATTAAAGGAACTTGGTCAACACCTTGTATAAACAACCCCATTAAAAAAATCAAGCGAAAAGCATACGAGGATTATAAAATTTAGGGGTCAAAACAATAAAAATAGTTAGATCTCTCACTAGTTTTTCATTTGTAAAT
Source organism: Lathyrus oleraceus (assembly GCF_024323335.1). Taxonomy (NCBI): domain Eukaryota; kingdom Viridiplantae; phylum Streptophyta; class Magnoliopsida; order Fabales; family Fabaceae; genus Lathyrus; species Lathyrus oleraceus. The sequence continues at coordinate 95,055,215 of NC_066583.1, forward strand.
AACTCAAACAAAAACCTCATAAAGTCCAATTTAAGATCCATAAGTTTTTTTAATAAAACAAAAATTGACCTCATCAGAAAATCTTTAATAAAACTTAAATTATAAGATAATTAATTGATGATCGAAGGGGAATTTATCCTGCCACCTCCTAAATTTGATATAATAACTCTTTTGAAGTAGTGTTTTTATCTTAATATCTTCATGAATTTTACATTTTTTTTAAAATTCGTGTTTACCAGATTTTTTGAGGGGTTTATGAGTTTTTACTGGATTTAAAAAAAAAATGTACAAAACACATTTTTTGCACATATTTTTAAAAAATAGTAGTGCTAATTTTTTTTTAGCTCTATCAAATATGAACTATCGAGTTTTCAAAAAACAAGAATATTACAAAACATTGTGAAAAAATAAAGCAAAACATAGAGAAAAAAGAGGAGCCCTCCAAAATAAATATTTAACTACATCTTACAACACTCTAATACAATAGTATAAGAGAATAAAGAAGGTCAAATACAAGCTTAAAGTGCTTTTGACTAATGCATCTTGGAATGAAGAACTTGAATCATATATATAGCCTTGCACTCCCCCTTCTTTCACAAAATTAAGCGATGTGGGACTTCAAAGAACTTGTATCCTATATATAGCCTTGGACTCTCTTCATTCACAAAACTAAGCGATGTGAGTCTTCTTCAACATGTATATTTTCAACCAACCCAACAATCTCCACCTTGATTGAAAATAATACATTAGCTTTCATTATTTCTACCGACAATCATAGTGTACCATAAAGAGTATGAACATGTATATTTTCAACCAATCAACCCCAACAATCTCCACATTGATTAAAAATAATACATAAACTTTCATTGTCTTCACCGACAATCATACTCCATCATAAAGAGTATAGTCACTTGAAGCTACACCACTCCAAGAATTGTCACCTTGTCTTCACCGACAATCATAGTTTTAAAAATAATCATACTCTCTCATGAAGAATATATTTCACTTGAAGATAAACCACTTCAAGAATTTTGCATTGTCATCATTGACAATCATATATTTTATCATGAATAATAAATTTCACTTGAAGTTAAACTACTCCAAGAATTTCCACATTGTCTTCACCGACAATCATAGTTTTAAAAAACTATCATACTCCACCTAAAGAAGAGTATAATTCACTTGAAGTTAAATCACTTCAATAATTCTCACATATCGAAAATCAGGTTGAAACTTTATTGTGCAACTTCCTTGTTGGCAGGAAGCTCTTCAACCACCGGCACAATCTTGCACCTTATGTAATCTTGATTGTATCAACACATCTTTGACTTGAACTTTCCACAAGTCAAAAATTTTTTTCCATCAATTTTCTCTAGTCCAAACTACACAGCGGAATTTTTTACTGCAGCTCAACAACTCTTTCACAATACTATCCTTCTTTTTTGATGTGAAAGATCAGACAAAACTGCAACCACAAAGCATACTAAGAACACTTATCCCTGGATCGAACAAAAATCTATGATACCAAATATTGTGAGAAAACAAAGAAAAACATAGAGAAAAAAGAGGAACACAATCACAAAACAAGAACATAATGTGGAAACTCCAAAATCGAAAAAAAACCACGGTCGTTGTCAATAGACAACCAGAAAATAACACTATGTGAAAATTGTTACAACACATAATATACCCTTAACTAACTCAGGCCCCAATACACTCACACCCTTCAAAATAAATATTTAACTACATCTCGCAACACTCTAATACAAGAATAAGAGAACAAAGAAAGTCAACTAACATAACAATCTCCACCTTGATTGAAAATATTACATAAATTTTTATTGTTTTCACCGACAATCATACTCCACCATAAAAAGTATCAACATGTATATTTTCAAACAACCCCAACAATAAAATGTTAGTGCAAGTGTTAGTGGTTAAAGTCCCACATCGCCTATGAATGGGTAGGTGAAATGTTGGATTTATAAGAGAGAGAACACATTTATCTAACACCTTAAGGTTTTGGGTTGAGATGTGGTATCCTTTCTCTATTGTGGTCTTGGAGCATTAGTCTCATTGCGCTCCTGACTTTCCCGAACACCCCAACAAAACGTAGCGAATTTATCAAAAAAATCCGAAATTCGTTTTTTTTAATTGGTAAAAATACATACCAATTTTTTTTAAATATACTCTTAAATTTTTCAATTCATATCAAATTTTTAATTTATTTTACAAGATTTTTCTTATGTACTTTTTTATTATAATTTTATCAAGAGTAATACGAATATTATCAAAAATTGGAGGAGGGTGACTGATTAAATTTGGGGATGCGAGAGGATAAATTCTCTGATTGAAGGTAGCTTCTGTAAATGAGATTCCTCTTATATTTTCTTTGGAGTGACTAGGATAGGATTATATATTCAATACTAATAGTATTATAGAAGGCAATCTATAACTACAACAAGGACTTTATAAAGCTAATTTGATTTATTAAAACTATTGAGAAGAGGATAAAAAATATAAAAAAGAAAGATAGCCTCCAGCCCTCCACTAAGGTCAAAGAGAAAGCGTGAACAAATCAATCTAACCATCATTCTTTGACAGTTTACATCAACTGTTCAAGTGTTTAAACTTAAAATAATTTGAAAGCCTCCATCATCAACCTATAAGAATATTTAACGTCATAATTCAGTTTATAGATGTCGTTATCAACGTAATGAGATATTCAGGGCTTGTAGTTGTAGTAGGTGATGATGTTAAGAGTTGAAATCAAACGTTGGCTCTCTCCAAACAGTCCGTAACAAACTACCCAAGTTGCAGCATTAAAGAACACAAGAAAATGTGCATGTTATGCCATGTAAATGGAAGTTCTAAGCAAGAAAGTGATTGGTGTTTTGTTAGATATCTCTAAACTATAAGTTTGGAAAGTTGAATGATATAAATAGCGTGGAATTATAACAGGGTGTAATGATAGAGTCTAAATTTTGTATTTTGTAAATTTGATGTTTTGGAATTTATTTATTTAAACAGGTGAAAAAATTAAATAATTTATAAATTGTGATAATTAAAGAGAAAATTATCTGAAATTACCATAAATTTTTTACCTAAAGAATAAATGATGTCTCATTCTACTAATTTTTCAAAAAAATGCAACACTTTTTGTTTGGCTTAATGTCTATATCTCGTTATGTTCCGTTGGTCCTATTCCTAGTGTTAATATTCTTTCAAATTGTGGTTGGGTAACTTCCGCATTCTTCTGCAAGTTCTATTGCATTATGATTGAGTCTATAGTCTTGACAGTTATGATAGACTCTATTAAATTTGATAAAGACTTAGTTGACACGGGTTCAACCATGTTTGTATTCGTTTAATTTGCTATCAATTGAGGAAGATTTGGCTAACTCTAAAATTACCTGTTATTTGATATGTAATACTTTTTTTTTGGAATAAACAAATTTCGATGCATTGTATTTTCAACTAAACTTGAGATGCGAGAAGATGTAGCATAACCAATAACTATTATGTATAGATATGGTCATCATTGCGATGTAAAATAGAAAACTAACCGTTGTAACCTTGTTGACTGAGCTTGTGAATCATTAAAAATCTTCTCACTCTTATCGATTCACTTGGTCCACAACAATATTGACCTTTTTAAATTGATTTAAAGATCCTTCTGTCTCATTATCCTTTCTTAACAGTATTCTTAGTCTAGTATCATGTTCTTCCCGACTTTGCATTTTTCCTTTTTAATCATATCCTCTGAAATAATTTTATAGCTTTTGTTTCCTCTCCATCTCTTTGAATAAAACTATGATTTCTTCTTCCCAAAATCAAAGCCATCATGGAGATATTTTCTCATGAAAGACAATGTAACTATTTGTCCTTGTATCGATGATGTGGCCTATAACAATTTTTTCCATGAACTTGCTTAATTTGGACTTCCTTTTTCTTGTGATTTTTTTAGTGTTAAAAGACAGTGTGGCTAGTTCAAAACACATCCTTGTTCAATTGTTTACTTGACTTTGTAGGAATGAAGATGTCAACTGACACATTTAGAGGAGATATGGGATCTACAATGTGATAATAATTTTACAAAAAGACATAAGAATTAACATGAATCATCTTTTTGGTGTCCTTCGTATTGGTATGTAAGTGATAATATATTCATTTTTCTTTGGAGCATGATGACTCACAATCTTCTTGACGTGACTATCATACTTGGCTAGTCAATATCCAGGGTTGAGGTTTTTGCGGCCAATATTAGAGAAAGTTGATGACATTCGGCTATATACTACATTTTTAGTACATTCTTACATTATTTTTTACTACATCTTATAATAAAGTTGTGTGAACTGTAGAGAATTATACATGTATCAAGATCATTGTGGAAAGTCTCAACTCACAACAAATTATGATAATCAAACAACTCTATAGTGTGTACACACATAATCCTCCTTGCCTCTTTCTGTATATCCTTCGGGTTTTTTCATTAGAATTGTTTCATCTAGATCACCATATAGGAAGGTGGTCTTCACATCTATATGCTCAAGTTCTAAGTCGAACTTTGCCACCAGAGCCAATAACATTCTAATGGATATATGCTTTATAACAGGTGAAAACACATCATTTAAGTCAATTCCTTATTCCTGAGTGAACCCCCTAGCAACCGGCCTTTCCTTAAATCTCTTCAACATCACTCGTTTGATTCCTTTCTTAACCTTGAAAATCCACTTATAACTGACTAGCCTGACTCCTACAGGTTTCTCGATCAGCTCCCAAGTGTGGTTATCATGAAGAGATTTCATTTCTTCATCCATGGCTTTCAGCCATTCAATCTTATTTCGACTCCTCAAAGCTTCCTTGTAATCTCTCGGTTCTTCATTAAATACCCCACTAGCAGATATTAAAGCAAACACTATAGATCTGCATAACCAAGTCTCTAAGGTGACTTGATGACTCTTCTCGACCTGTCTCTTTCCAGTAGGTAGTCATCAATAGTTTCCTCAGTTTCTTCAACATCATGTGTTTCTTCCTCTACTTCATCCGGGTTATGCAACTCAGCATTGATATGCTCCACCTCAACATAAGTCTCTTCATGTTCGGGCTCTTTTTCAGAGATCTTTGCATTTCGACTAGATACATCATTTTTCTTGAAAGCCAGTTCTGCTTCATTGAAAACCACATCATGAGTTATGATACACCTTTTGTGACCCGGTTCTAGGCACCAAAACGTATAGGATTTAACTCCCTAAGGATACCCAAGGAACATGCATCTCAGATCTCTAGGTTCGACTTTGTCTTGTGTAATGTGGGCATAGGCTACACAACCAGATACTCTAAGTTTATCGAGATCTGGTGGATGGCCCGACCGAAGTTATTCAGGCGTCTTCATCCTCAAGGAAATCGAGGGACACCTATTTATCAAGTATGTTGTAGTCACAACAACCTCGGCCCAAAATACCTTCTTCAATGTAGCACTAACCAACATGTATCTAACCCTTTCACGAATTGCTCGATTGAACCTCTCAGATATGACATTTTGCTGAGGAGTACCCATAGTAGTCTTGTGTCTCGAAATACTAGGCATGGCACAATAACTTTTGAAAGCTTCATTGCAGAACTCAAGGCCATTATCGATTCTCAACCTCTTGACCTTTTGGCCAGTTTTCTTTTCGACTAGAGTCTTCCAACTTTTGAAAATTTCAAAAGTTTCATCCTTAGTCTTTTGAATGAATACTCACAATTTTTGTGAATAATCTGTTGGTGTAAGCCCTAGAGGCCAATACTTTTGGTACTTGTATCGAATTATTTATTAATAATAAAAGACTTTTTCTTTATTATGTTTCTTTAATAAAGTCCCTAGAATAGCTAGTCCATTTAATGTATCAAGTGTGACTTAATCATGAGATCCCATTAAACATAAGGACACTATTCTTAAAGTATCCGTAGTCGAGCTTTGTTATGAAGTGGGATAACATTAAAGCATTAAGACTATTATGTATATAGACTGATGATCACATCTCATGGATCATGGATAAGGAGTTATCAAGTCTTAAACATAAGTATGAATATTGAGAATAATATTTATACTGGATTGACCCGCTATGAGAATACTATATAGAATGTTATGCTAAGTGTCATAAGTTATTCTCATGGTGATAATGGTGTATACCACCCTTTGACCTGAAACCACTATGTACCATAGATGTAGAGTCGAGTGCCTTATTACTGATCAAACATTGTTCGTAACTGGATGACCATAAAGACAATTGATGGGTACTCCACGAAGCATGCTGAGGGACATGAGTGACCTAGATGGAATTTGTCCATCCTGCATAACAGGATAAATGTCTACGGGCCCAATATTGAACTAGACAAGGATGCCACGGTCTATGCCTTGTGTTCAATATAGACATAAGGGCAAAAGGGTAATTGTACATATAAGTATTATCACAAAATAATTTGTCAGATCACATGACATTTTCGTGTCTTGGATAACAGTGATGTGTTTCTAGATACCGCTCACTGTTTATTATGTTAAATACGTGATTTAATATAATTGCCGATGCCGCAAAAAACCTACAGGGTCACACACAAAAGGACGAATTGATGAGAGATAGAGTAACTAAGAAACACCGTAAGGTACGATGCACTTAAGTGAATTGTAGAAAATCGTAAGGTACGATGTACTTAAGTAGAATACGAAATATGGTAAGGTACCGCATATTCTTAAGTGGGCTTTTTAGCTTGCAGCCCACACAAGTGGTTCTATAAATAGAACCCTTGTGCAGAAGCATTAGGGTAGTTGAAATTCCATTTCTCTCTCTCTCTCTCTCTCTCTCTCTCTCTCACACACACACACACACACACACACACACACACACACACACACACACTCACTCAAAGCCTTCACTCGTAGCAGCTAGCACTGAGATTGAAGGAATCCGTTCGTGTGGACTGAGTAGAGGCGTTGTCACCATTCAACATTCGTGATCGCACCGTAGATCTGCATCAAAGGTTTCAATCGCCACAAGAGGTAACGATTTTATCACTGATCATGCCCATTCGTAAGGATCACTAAGGGAGAAGTTTTTTTTTTAAATTCCGCTGCATTTTGGATCGCCCTTCTCCTTCATAATCATCAACTATGGATATGAAATACCATGCACCTGAATTTGAAGGACTTATTACAGGCTCCCTAAATATCAACATGAGTGTAATCAAGGGATCCATGTGTTCTTTGTTTTCCTTTATTGAACTTCACTATGCAAGCCTTTCCAAATACACAGGGTTCACAAAACTCCAATTTTTCGACCATGTCACCACCTCAAAGATTTTGTTTCCCCAATTCGATCGAACCTCTTTCACTGACATGAACCAATCTCATGTACCATAGTTCTATCTTCGACACAGGTTTCGTGGATGCAAAATCTGCATAACCACTTAGAACCTCAACCTTAAGGGTATACAATTCTTGCTTATTTATGCCTCTCAAGACTTTCTTCGACCCCTTTATGACTCTCAGGATACCTTGCTCTCATCTGAAAACATATCCTTTCTTGTTGAATTCACCAAGAAAAATCAAATTTCTCTTAAGATCAAGTACATACCTGACACCAGTTAAAAAATTTATTGACTCATCATGGAGCTTAAATCTAACAAATACAATACTTGCATTTTTGCAGGCTTTGTTGTTTTCTAGCAACACTGATCCACCAACTTAATCACGCAATTCCTTAAATACGTCTTTTTTGGATTCATATACCAAGTACATCCTGAATCCATAATCCACTCCTTACTAGAGTTACTGCTTGAAACCACAAGAACATTAGATGATTCATAATCATCTTGCACAATGGTTGTGTTACGTTATCCTTACCTCCATGATTATTCAGACTTTCATGGCATACCTTTCTTGTATGACCCTCATTCTTATAGTGATAACACCTAATTACAGGAGCATCACCACCATAAGACTTTTGTTGGCCTTTACCATTCTTCTTCTCAAACCTACCATCATTCTTTTAGAATTTTTCCTTAATGGACAATCCTTTACCAAAAGGCAACAACTTTTACCCATTTCGTTCGTTCAAATCCTTTGAGTACAAAGCTAATTGAACTTCTTCAAAGGTCAGAGGCTATCTTCCATACAAGAGGGTTTCTTTGAATTTAGCATGAGATTTAGGTAAAACACACAACAATAACAACATTTGATCTTCATCATCAATATTAAACTTGATATTCTCCATATCAAGAATCAACTTGTTGAACATATGCAACTGCTCCGTCAAGACTCTGTCTTCACTCATCTTGAATGAATAGAAAGTCTACTTCAGGTGTAGACAATTGACCAAAGATTTGGTCATGTAAAACCCTTCGAGTTTTCTCCAAACACCTATTGTCTTCTTCTCCTTCAAGACCTGCCGGAGAACCTTATCACCAAGGTTCAATATGATGGAAATATGGGATTTCTTTATTATCGTTGTCTTCTCCTTCTCGGTTAGGGAAACATCCATCTTCTACGATCCTTTCAACGCTTCTAACAAACCCTGATGAACCATAAGATATTGCATCTTCAAGTGCTATAAACCAAAATCATTCACTCTGGTGAATATCTCAATCTCATACTTCATTGACGACACTTGATCCATGTTAACCACACCAAATTATTGTAATAAATGATACCAATTAACGATGTAAATTTGTAACTACTTGTATAATATATATCTAGAATAATATTATACAAGGGTTAATTCTTGGTACTGACCCAACATAAGAGCCTAATAGCATCATTATATAGACATGTCCAACTAGGGGTGTTCATGGGTGCAGGTCGACTCACGAACCCACTGACCCAAACCAACCCAACCCATAAATTACCCAAACTCATTCATTTACGGGTATACCTAACCCAACCCATAATAATCAGTGTAGTTTTGGTTTGTGTATCGGGTTTGAGTTTTGTAACCCGTTGACCCGTTGACCCAACCCATTGATGTGCCCATTCAAAGTGTTATGCTGAGTTGATGAATTTCATTAGATATTATATGATGTATTTAATTGAATTTGAGTGTTATAAATGAATATGATTTTATTGAGTTGTGTTATATCTTATTAGTTCATTCACCTAGTTATGATCCTAGGTTTCCTCACTCATCTTCATAAGATTTTAATCATGTTATTACATAAACCACAAAACAACAATTTACAATATAAAGCATGCATCATTATATAATTCATAACCTACATAAGGCACATATGGTAACATAACACATTACAAAACGATCAGGAAGTCTCATTCTAACTTATTCCATTTCTAAGCCTCATAACAAAATTTGTCTGATCATCCTATGGTGGGGGTTCATTGAACTTAAATGGAAAGATTCAGTGGAATAAGTCATATAGACATCTCTCTATGTTATAGACCTCTACGTTAGCTTCCTAACGCATCCATCCATTCATTATTACGAGTTATCAAACTCATTAATCAATCATTCTAACCTAATCAAGATTCTAGGTTAAAACACACACAAACTCATGTATTTCGACCGATTAATGTTAATCTAATGCATACACATTATGCTACAAGTTATGGTGCATCCCAGGTGGTTTAGAAACATGAAATAAATGGTTTAGGAAAAACAAGGTTGGACCAATCGATTGCATTGAGGTTCTGTAAAGTATTTTTCACAAAATGGACAGGACCAATCGATTGGTCTTTCATGTCAATCGATTGACATGATGAGATTTTCGTTTTTTCTTCACAAAATCATGAGACAATCGACTGTTTGACAGTTGGTTCCATAATCAATCGATTGGATCTATATCTATATGAAAATATGAGAAAATTTAAAAATAACTTTTTCTCGACACTATTCAAATTAAGTGATCAAAAGATTAGAAGAAATAGAGACTATTTATCACATTTTTATAGAATAATACTAATAACTGTAGTTTTTGCCACATTTTCAAATAATTAGAGGGCAAGTAACCTGCCTAACTATTAACTATTAAATTTGACTTCAATGTTAATCTTTAATATATTTCTCCCCAAACACTTAGAAACAAATTAACATGTACTAATATATTGCTTAATTATCTTAGTCGCCCACTTCATTTTGTCTAGATATTGATGAACATTTTCGGGAATATGGGAGAATTTGATTTTTTTTTTTTGTTGCTAAGTGCTGATTAAACCAACAAGTCCATTATGGAGTATTTTTTATATGCGCTGTGAGGATTTTCTTTGGTCATTCAATTGATATTTCTCATTATTAGTAAGTCACGTTCTTCTGGATTGCTTTTGTTGACATGTCAATATTAAACCATGCATCACGACAATTAAGCTCCTATTTTCAAAATTAATTGATTATTGAAGATAGCTTCTACAAATGGGATTGCTATTTTCTTTTGGTGTGACTAGGAAATTGGGATAACATTTTTTTTTGTTAAAAAAACTACTTTCTTTAGCCTTTAATAAAAGTTTTTTTTTTAATTTTATTAAATAATCTATGTATCTGCTAAGTATATTTATTATTATTCAATAAATTAAAAAAATTATAATAAAAATTAAAGAGAGTAACATTTAGATGTTTAAAAAAATAATTGGATATATTAAAGTTATTGAAAAGAAGATAAAAATAATAATACTAATAAAGAAAGGTAGCCTCCATTAATGGTCAAAGAGAAAGGGTGAACAAATTAATCTAACTATCAACTACTTTGATCCATCTCTTATGGAAAATAATCCAAATTATTGCATCATTCTTTGACAGTTTACATAAACTGTTCAAGTGTTTAAACTTAAAATAATGTAAATATCAGTACTTGGCCTGTTTGATAGTTGCATTAGATTTTTAAAATAATGTAAATTTCATTTTAAAAAAAAGAAGATAATATTTCAGAATCAAAAATATATTTGCATGTCACTATCAGAATATGCTTTCTTTTTTACTTTCCAAAAATATAGTAATAAGAATAAATAAATTTAACGTGTAAATCAAACATTACCTACCTACTTGAACTGCAACAAAATGAGTAGAAAAAAACTCTTAAAACGTGACAAATTTAATTTGAAAGACTGCATCAACCTATAAGAAAATTTAACGTGCTAGTTCAGTTTATAGATGTCGTTATCAACGTATAATGGGATATTCAAGGCTTACAGTTGTAGTAGGTGATAATGTTAAAGTTTTTTTTTTTCAGTTAGAACCATCCAATAGGGATAGAAAAAAGCTAGTCAAATTAAGTTTTTTTTTAATTCTGAATTTGATTTTTTTAAAATGGTTAATTGATCTATTAACCTAAATATATGATTGACTTATCTGAACTTATATAATAACATAATTTTTGTGAGATGATTTGTTTGAAAGAACTTATGAAAATATATTATGACATCATTTATAGAATTTATTTCAATTTATTTTTATAAGTTCTTTAAGATAATTAAATTTTACTTTTGCATTTTACTATAAAACCTTAAATACAATATATAAAAAAATTCATTCTTATTTATTAAAATACGATGATCGGATAGATTTATAAGGTTTTTTAGATGGTCTGTGGCCTAACGTATTTAACTAAATAGACTTATAAAAAATATAATTATTTTTTATTTAAAAAAAAGTTTGGTCTAACCTTAATCTGTGTTTCCTTCTGACATCAATATAAAATGTGTAGTTTTTTTCCTTAACTTTCCAATGCATATTTGTATAGCTCAATTAGATACTTATATCTCAAGTTATGATTCTCATAGTGAGAAGTTGTCAAAATACAGTTTATTCCGAAAATAAATAAAATCAAATTTAGCATTAACATTTGAAAACATACTAAAATCTATAAAATCAACCCAAGAAATTCTAGAATTGACATAGCAGAAACATGGTATATTAAAATGCACTTATCAAATTCTCTCAAACTTCGTTTGGTGGTCTCTCTGCAAGTGCACGGAAATATCAATTATACTCTAAAAATGTCGAACCCACAGAGACCAATGTCAACCTACGGTTATCTATTATTACTTTGTAAATCTAAGACTATCGAAAAGAGTTTTTGCTCAAACATGAATTAAAATAACTGATTTTAGAATTAATGGAAACAAAGTCCCTAATGTAATTTTCGGGTATCTTTGGGCCTCAGATAAAATTAAGCCCCTAAGTTTATTAAAAAATATTTTTGAAAGAATTATTAATTTAAAAATACTGCTCACTTTTGTGCCGTCTGTATCGGATTTTGGAACCGTAATTTCCCGTACGTTATAAGTTACATATTTGATTATTTTTTTTTAAAATTAATAGTCCTTAATTAATTAGTAATGCCGGCCAATGTTTTTAAAAATTAAATAATTAAATTTTAACAATCGGATATCTCTTTCACACTTTCGTGCTGAAACAGATATAACCGTATTATCGCTTTCGCAGTAAAATCTCAGTTTTTTGAAATAAAATTCATAACCAAAAATTAAGTTGTTACAAAAATTCACTGCCGATAATTTTATCGAGTCCTGTCAAAATGACGGTCTTCACATCCCGAACTCTAAAAACTTAGCCAAACATATCGATTTTAATTAAACTAATGTGATTTATTCTTCATAATAACTAAATTAGACATAAATAATGATTTAATTAATAAAATAGTGATTATATATATATATATATATATATATATATATATATATATATATATATATATATATATATATATATATATATGTGTGTGTGTGAGAATTTGCATCAAATATATAAATATGAGTGTAGTAAGTGCAGCAATCCAACATTCAAAATAACAATAATAGTAAAGCAAAGTGACATGAGTTATACGTCTTGAAAATTAAACACTGCAAAATCTAATAATGCGAAATATCTAAAATAATTTTCAAGAAAAATATTCCGGCAAGATTACACTACGAACAATTCAAATCTTTTTGGCAGAACTTCTGATTCTAACTCTAAAGTGCAGCAATTACTCAATGTGAGAACCAACTGTTTTACAAAAATGATTTTTATACCTATAATTACTCTAGAAAAACTTGGATTCCGAAAAACTGAAAACTAAGTCTATTTATAAAGTCAAAACAGATAGAAAATGTCTTGAAATCGTGTTGGAGAAATAGGAGAAAAATATGCAAATAAGGAGACTCTGAATCCACGTTGCTGCTATTTTTCTTAGCTCAAAGTCCATGGCAGACGTCATGGCCTCACAGCGAACGCCATGAGTGAAAAATGGTGAACATGAGGCTTTTCAGGTTCTTGGCAAATGCCATGGCCTCATGGCGAACGTCATGAGTGTAAAATTCATGATCCCTGATTTTTCTTATTTACATGGTGGCGCCCATTACTGCCACTTCATGGCAAGCGCCATGGTGAACACCATGAGTGCAGAATCTTGGTTTTTCTCTGTTTTTTGCTGTTTTCATTCTGTTTTCTCGCACGGATGCTCCTACATGGCAAATACTTGAAACAAACACAATATACCAGCATAACACAATAAAAAGGAGATAAAACAAGCCAAAATGTCACGTGAGTCGAGTCGGAAATGCAATGTATTTTGTGGTTATTAGCGCTCCAAGCAAAACTCTAACTTCAAATTTTAAAACAGAATAAAAACAAAAATGAGAACAAAAAATAGAACATGCAATTTCAAAGATTTTCAGGATCAACATCGGGGTAAGAAAAATTCTCATTCTGAGCTTCAATGAATATGACGTTAGTGAATAACTTCTGGTGACAATCAAAGGAAATAAGAGGATAATTTATCAAAGAATGAATCATAGGTGGCAAGATCCTCACGAGATATAAAAAATTCTCTTAACTCTCAAGTGTTTAAATTATTTATTTACACTCAAAGCATATCATGAAAGTTATCACTACCATAAACTTGAAAATACTCTAACATCCACACTTGAAATAAATGCACACAAAGATAAAAAAAGGTTTTATTCAGGATGTAACGTGACTAAGGTAAGAGTGAGATAAATCCTAAGGGGTACTTGCCTAAAATTTAAAAGGATATGTAGCACCTCAATTTTTTTGGGTCTAATTTTTCTTTCTTTTAGGTTTATTCCTCAATATGTATGCCTTAAGAAGAAAGATAAATTTTGAATTAATAGGTTATTACTTGATCCTTAATCAAGCAAAATCCAAAAAAAAAAAAACTTTATATTTTTTTTTCTTCATTTTTATCATTTTTTAAACAATTTTTTAGCTATTTAATTTATTTCCACCGAATTAAATAAAAATACAAAAAATATTTATATTTTACTAATCCTATTTTCTATTTTTGTTTAATATTATTATTATAATTTATTTTTCAAATTCCAAAAGTCAAAAAGTTAAGATTCCCCCAACTTTTTCACATTTTCTCCATTGAAACAAGTCTTCACTTCTCTTTCTTTTTCTCATTTTTGGTTTACTACCATTTTCATGAATCAAATTTTACACACTAGACAATGTATGGAGCTTGTTATCCTGCATAATTTGTGTCCTTTTTTCACCTTGAAATATACACCCCAAACCCTAGAAACATGAAACCCTAGTGCACCATTATGTAAGCTCACTAATGGTGGATTTGAGAAAAAGGAGAGAGGTGGCTAGTGAGGGTTAGAAAGATCAAAACTCAACAACAAAAACTATAAGAAAAACACCATAAAATCCATCAAACAATCAAACACACCATCATAATTCATCATCTCCCTCACAGCAACAACAACAACCACAATTACTCTTCCATATCAAACCCTGCCTTTACCTTCATCATCACAACTATACATTCTCCAACTTGCTTTAGAGATTGTAAGTGTTTCCTTTACTTTTGTTTCAAAGCTATATGTTTATAGGAATATGCATGTTCTGATAACGTAGTTTTGGAAATGTTCATGTTTGTACTTGTGTAAACATTGATGTAAAGGTTGTAATATCAAGTTGCTATGTTAGATTAGGAACTAGTTTAGAGATTGATGTTGTTGCATCTCAAAAAATATGATCCTCCGCAGAGCGCAAAAGATGTGATTCGAACAGAGTTGCCACCAAACAAGAAGGAAAGGGAAAATATCGATAAAACCCTTAAAAGAAAAAAGAAGATGGTTCTCGCAACCAAATTCGAATTCGGGAGTCGATTACGCAAGGGGAAGGTATTAACACCTCTCACGTCTGTTGTACTTAACGGGAACCTTTTAGTTAAAACTTACGATTACATGTTAGTTTATCTCAATTGTTTTCTTCGAATGATAAAATGTTCAAAAGAAAAATAAAAGGGTCGCAAAAATGTTTTTATTAGGGTGCTTGACGAGATTGTGGGTCTCGCTCCTATGTATCCTCAGGTACAATGAGGAACTCAAAGCTTCATAGTTCGGGGTAAGACAAAATATATTTTTAGTATTTTTTTATTAATGCTTGACGAGACGTTAAATCTCGCTCCTATGTATGCTTAGGTGCGACGAAGAACTCAAAGCTACGTAGTTCTTGAAAGACTAAGTTTTGTTGGATGGTTTGTTTTAATGAAAAAGTGTTTAGAACATATTATAACGGTTAAACATTGGCTTGCATGCTCGCGAAGGAGACTTAAGCGCTAGTCAAAGACGTGTGCGTCGGGACCGATCATTCGTAGATTTAAGAAATGCGAGACTCCAAGGGTCCTATTCTTTCGTGTTTATTAAGAAAAAGGTTTTAACGTTATGTTGATTTGGAAAAATATTTGACTCGCATTGAAACGAATTTAATTGGGTTTGAAAATGACACTTGGCGTTGTACCAAGGTTTTGAAAAGCCTACTTGGCATAGGGCCAATGGTTTTGGAATTTGTTAGAGGTCAAGTTACTTAATTAAATAAGTTGAATTAATCAACAGAAATGACATTTATTTTAGCAAAATTAATCAATTAAAATTTAATTCAATTGATTAATCAAGATAATGAAATTTAATTTGGAGAATTAACTAATTAAGGCAAAATTAATCCATTAATTTCACTAATAAAAATAAAAAGGATCTTTATTGAAATAGAAATAAAATGAAATATAACTGGTGGTGTTAGATTGGAATATGGATTGCAAAATGGAAACAAAACCCAAGTGACAAAGCCCAAAAGAGGAAAGTCAAAGTTGACTTAAGAGGGAGGCATGCTGGAAACAAGGGGGTATGCTTAAGTAAAAATAACTAAAACCCAAAGCATAAGGCCCAAATTCCATTTCTCAAACCCTAATTTAATTGAATAATAAATTAAATTAAAAAAAGAAAAAAAGGAATCATGAAATCAGGGAAGGAAGGCACTAGCTCTCATGTTCATAATGGACATTTTAACTTTTGGTCAAAATTAAATAAACCACCTAATACCCATCCGACACTTGGCATCAATATTAAATAAAAAACAAAATAAACAATAATAAAAGGAGAATGAGAAAAAACAAATCATCTTCCCCTAGTATCCTCACACTTTCGTTCTGAAATACAAAAGAGGAAAACAAGTTCCTCTCTCTCGTATCCCACTTCCATGAACAGACAACAAAAATTAGTTTAATTTCATCAAAACGAAAAAACTCTTTTTCCTTATTTCTCAACATCCCTATCATTGAAATCCTATCATACAACATAACATGAACCGTTTACTTCCAACAGTAAATGATCAAGACTAAGAAAATCTTACCTCGACAAAATTGGCTTGTTTTGTTGTCACTGTTGTCGAGGTTAATAGTGGAGGATAGTTTTCTCGTCCAAGTACTTCTTAAGCTTAATAACATGCTTGTTAAGATTAATGGTGGTATGGTCGTTATTAACAATCTCTTCATGTTGTGTGGAAATTAGGAGAGTATGGATACGAACCGGAATCATAACATTGTTTTCAATGTAATGCTCGACAACAACTTGTGGCTTGTCGTCCGGTCTCAGCAACGCACATCTACCATTCTCCCTAAACTCGATAAGACGAGCACCAAGTTTGAAGTTATGGTGTTTTAGTTTGGTCTTGTGGTGCGTTTTTCATAAGAAATGGAGAAGGTGGGAAGTGGAGTGTTGTGGTTGTTTTGGAAAGTTGTTGCGTGTTTCATGGTTGTGATTAGTTCTTGGGCAGTGGTGGAGAGGATGATTGAATGTGTAGGTTTTATGTTGGGTGTTCGAAGTGTGAATTCCATACGATTGTTAAGGGGTGAACACATTGGCCGGAGGTGGTTTATTTAAGATGATGGTGATGTGGGATTACAATAGAGATGGGTTATTGTATGTGAGTTTGGAGGTAAATGAAGGTGGCAGAGTTACGCATTTATGTAAAAAAATTGGACGAACGAAATAGTTTGTGGTGAGCAGAATAACTTATTGTAGGCTTATGGTGGATGTGCGGTGGTTGTTCGAGGTTGAAAGCGACCAGATCTATATGTTGGAAGGAAGTGGTGTAACCGATTTTGTGTGATTGATGGAAGCTTCGCCATTGGCACAATGGTTGTTACAAGGTGACAGTTGGATGGTTTGACAAAGAAGTTTGTGTAGGTGGTTAGCATAAAATGCACGTATGAGTTTTTTTCTAAAAAATGGATGAAGTTTTGGTGTGGTTTAAAAGAAAAAATATATGCAGTAGTGAAAGGAGTAGGATGCAGTGTGTTGTTGTTAGTGTGTGTGAGAGAGGACGAGGGTAAGAGAAGGTGTTGGTTTTTCTTAAAGTTGCAGATAACTTTTTTGGTTGTGGTAGAGGAAATAAAAGTGTGGAGATGAGGAATGAATGACTTGTTGGGTTTGAGAATTGCCGGAGGAGTTTTGTGGTCGGTGTTATGGTTTTGTTTGGTGATGAAGGTTGAAGAGTTTTTGAATGGTGAAGTGTAGAAATGGCTTTGTGTTTTCTCAGCATATAAGAGAAAGAAAGGAAATAAAAGGTAGTGGAATGTGTAAAGGAAAAAAGGAATCACGTGGTGTTGGAACAGTAAGGAGAGTGAAGGGCCCCTGGATGCGTGGCTATCATGCAGGGGGGAAAATTTTATTTTTCATTCACGCTTTACCCAAATTTGAGAGAAGAGAACCAATGAGCCACGTGTGTTACCTCATTGTTGGACATGGATCATCTGCAGTGGCTAAATGGTCCTGCTCCATCTCAACCACTCATTTTGGTCAAATATAAAAAATGATTAATATTAATTAATGTATGGATGGATAAGATTGGAGCAACATGAAAAACATGAGAGAGGGATTAGAAGAGGATCTAGGGGTGGCAAACGGGCATGCCCGCCCCGTTTAGGCCCGCTCCGCAAAAGCCTACAAAAAAATAGGGCGGGATGAGGCGATCATAGTTGAGAATGCGGGCCTAAAACTTAGGCCTGCCCCGTAAAAAAGTGAGTGCGGAGCGGGGAAAGCCCCGCAAACACTTCACTTTTTAAGCCTAACAATTCAAAAGTTCATGTAAATGCTCGTGGGCACAAAAGCCCGCGATGAAAACGGGGCGGGGCGGGGTGGACACATTAGAGGGCGAGGGCCTAAATCCTTGGCCCGCCCCGCACTAAAGTGTGGGAAAAATGGGGATGCCCACGGGCCGAGCCCGTTTTGCCACACCTAAGAGGATATGTTTCCCTCATTGTTTGAGGGATTTTGGACTCTTTCAATCAATTTGAGAGCCTATTCTTCCCTCTCTTTCCTAATTTCTTTTTTCTTTTATTTTTCATTCTTTTAATTATGATTGGTGGATAATGATAGTTGGGGATAACAAGTGTGGACCATTGATTAATCAAATCTAATGGCCAACGATCAACACAAAGAAACACACATTACCTATCAAATTAAAAATGTTCACATTACCCCTTCTAGATGATTTAAGAGATTAAAATCAATTAAAATAAATAAAATTCACACATTTTTAAGTAAGCACAATAAAATCAAAATGAAAATATGGATAATTCTATTTATTTTTTATGCACCATTTGATAATAAACAAAAATAAAAGGGATTAAAATGAATAAAAATCGAGTGTGAAATTGCTCGAAAAAATAAAATGAATGCACTAAAATGACCTACGCGAAATAAACTTCTGGAAAACAGACAATTTTTGATCAAATTTTGAAGTAAAAAATGTCTGGTTGAAAAGGCCCAGGCTGATTAAAATGCGGCCTCAAAAGGGGTCAAAAAAATGAAACGAGCACGCCAGGTTAAACTACGCGAACCGTAGATTAATAAAATTGGCATCTACAAGATGATCTTAAGATTTTTGTTTGCTAAGTTTATGCACTTTTGAGAATCAATTCAACCGGTCTATCTGTAGAAATGAAATTTTATTCTAAGCAAAATAGAAGTAAAGTTTGATGCATGAAAGTTTGAACTATCCAAACAAAATTGTGATATGAGAGATGTATGTAAATATGCTTGTATGATCTTGTTTACATGAATGTGTGTGTGTGTGTGTGTGTGTGTGTGTGTGTGTGTGTGTGTGTGTGTATGTGTGTGTGTGCGTGTGCGTGCGTGCGCGTGTGTGTGTATGTGTGTGTGTGTGTGAGAGAGAGAGAGAGAGAGTTAGAGTTATGAAAACTATGAAAAAACACAAGGTTAATCAATTAACCTTGTATAATAATCGATTAACATGCCTCTAGTGTTAGAGAAAATGAAGATGGACATGGGTTAATAGATTAACCCCTGGAGTCAATCGATTGGCTCCTTTATTTTTAGATTTTTTAGCTTCACGGAATTATGGTTAATCGATTAACCTATACTGGCAATCAATTAGCCCCTCTCTTTTTTCCATTTTCACCTATTTTACTATTTCAAAGCACCCATGATTGATTGATTGGTTGTGGCTTGATCTATGCTCATAGTTTAGACAATTTTTGACTGAGATTTATCATTTATAACTTTTGACTTTGTATTTTCATAAATAAACATGATTGAAAAAGGAATAATCGGGGGTACACCCTTCTATTCCCCGAATAATTGGGTGCGAGACATACACTTCATTTTAGCTTGAGAGTTTGTCTTCCATAAAGAAAGAGGTTTACTATTCAACACTTTTAAATTTGTATTTTCATAAATAAACATGGTTGAAAAATGAATAATCGGGTGTATACTCTTTCATTTCCTGTATAATCGAGCGTGAGGCGTACACTTCATTTTAGTTTGAGAATTTGTCTTCTATAAAAAATATACATACTAATAACAATCTTTAAATCTTTTTAGAAATAAAATCGGATTAAAAAGACCATAATTGGGTGCACACCCTTTTACCCTCGAGTAAACGAACGCGAGGCATACGCCTCTTTCTAGTTCGAATACTTGTCTTTCACATAAAAACAACCAAAATCAATCAAATTCATTTTTAGCTCATGCACAACCAAGCAATTTTTTAAACGAATGTTTACTGCCTAAACGTGAATCATTTTATTTCAATCAACAAGTATTTTTCCTCCATAGTGCGACTAAACTCATTTTACAATTAAAATCAACCAACCAACATATTTTTGCTACCAAGAACTACATAGCTTTGAGTTCTTCATCGCACTTGGGGATACATGAGAGCGAGATCCAACGTCTCGTCAAGCACCATAATAAAAAACTATTTTTTAGTTCTTTTCTTTTCATATTTTTAATAATTATAAGAAACCAAACATTTCATTCTAACATTTCTTTCAAAACTAATTAAGCGGTTCCTATTTGTTACAACAGATGTCGCGGGGTGTTAATACCTTTCTTGCGCATAATCGACCCCCAAACCTAAATTTGGTTGTGATGATCATATTTTTGTTCTTAAAGGGTTTTATCAATGTTTTCCATTAAAAAATAAAAATTCGGTGGTGACTTCATTGTCACTCGAGCGTTCATCTGCTCGAGCGTTTTTTGCGCAACGACAGCTGGTGACTTCACTGAGAGTGACTAGTGGGTCAAGCCTAGGTTAGTTAGTTTTAGGTTTTAAATGTTAGCTTTGTTTATATTTATTCTTATGTTTATATGTTTTCTTATTATCTTGCTTTATTTTTATTAATCGTATGTTTTGTATATTTCTGTATATATTCATCATGTTGTGGGTTTGGGATTGTTACTCGAGCGAGGCTTTGCCCCCAAGCCTGGAGTAAAAACCTAAGTTTAAGTTTTGATATTGCATAGTGTTAGCCCCGAAGGTGCACACCTTGTATGGTTAGCATGAATACTCCAAATAGAGTAAATGTTTTTCATGAATCTTGTCATAAAATGGCTAGCCCATTGATATTTTGTTCTTCATAGGACAAATATTGGACACAATTTCTTAAACAAGGTGTATCACAAAAAACAGTTTATAACAGATCATTACAAACTAAGGAAGTTAAAAGCATAAAGAAATAAAGAAAACAAGAGAATTGTTAGTCCAATTTGATGCAACGTCACCTACATCCGTGAGGCTTCCAACCAAAGAAAGGAAATTCACTCTCAATAGTATTAGTATAATTAGTCTTAGATGAATAAAACTTGTTCAATGCCTACTTCTTAATACTACAAATGTCTTTCTATTTAGGACTCCCCCTAAATATGAGAGCCCCTCTCACTTTCTTTCAATCAATACTATAGTGATTTATGCTTTCAACATAATAAATATGTTGGATTACAACTAAAATAACAATCAACCTCTATGCCTTGAATATTCAATTAAGGTTTCTTTAGAGGTTTACAATAAACAACAAAAATACAAAGACTCAAATAACAAAACCCTAGCACACTTGATCTTCAATACTTGCATGTTCTCTTTGTTAGCAATGAGCCTTCTTATATAGAAAACCATTTGTTGGGTCTGGACATTAGATTTGATGCAGAATTAGTTTTGATGCATATTTGATTTCCTTATTTATTAATGTCCACCAAGAGGTTTGATCTTCATTCAAATTAAATCTTCATTTAATTTGATTTTATATTACCAAATCTTCTTTAAAAACATATTTCTAAAAGATACAAAACATAAATGAAAAATCATCTTGGGATCAACCAAAAATGCGCTCAGATTTACTCACTGAATTTGTCTTCCAGATTGAGGACATACGTTGCACACATGCTGTAACATCTTGTCTCACACGTTGCCTCTTCAGAATAAACATCTTATTTCTCATGTTATTTTACGTAAAGCAGCCAATCACAATTCCAATTTCTCAATTAAAGGAATCAGAATAAAACTCTTGCAAAAAACTGAACCACACTTTAAATCATCTAATAGAGATTTGAGATTTTAAAAATAAATCCAACAAGATCTCTTCGTGGGATATAACTCTTCAATTAATATCTTTACGTATCCAATTTCAGCACAAAGTTGAATAAACTAAATCTGAAACAAATCTTCCTTCAAGGCATATTTAAATAAATATTTTCTTCAATGCAAATCCAACCAGATAAAATCTTATTATTTACACAAACTCCAAATATTCTCATTAAACCATATCCAATAAAATCTTCTTCAACCTTTATGGATTATGATTTAATAAAACCTTTTTCCAAACTGATTTGGATTAATAAATTTCTCCTAAAAGTAATATTCTCATCGTACCAGAATCAATACAGGATTTTTATCCAAATGCTATAGTGGACATTTAGTGCAATATGAGCAATTCATGCGCTAAGATATCACATAACATGTTCCAGACATTTTCCTTTACAAGTTGCTTACAACAAAAATTATATGTCAAGAACCTTCAGCAGAAACTTGGACTGAACAAATCTTGAAAGAAGTCTGAAGTGCATGAGAATCCAGTCAATGTAGTACTCACACCAAGATGTCACACAACATGTGCTGAATATCTTGCTCAATAAGTTTCCTACATAAATTAGTCAATTACTTAGAACAAAAAAACTCAGTCTAAGTAGTATGAATAATGCATGGGCCCGGATGTCAGGATGTCATATGACATGTCAAGACATCTTTCTCAATCAAGTTGCATAAAAAAATAAGCTAATCAAAGGAACAACACCCGTTATTATGGAAAAATTCCGACTAAGGTCCGTGAGTCTAGGAACCTTTTCGAACTGTCTTTCAATACATAAGTTGTGTAGTGTTATCCCCCAAGGTGTACACCTCTTATGGTTTACATGGAGACTCCAACTAGAATAGATATTTTTTTGGAGCGTTGACATATAATGGCTAGCTCGTAACTATGGCAAAATTTCGATTAAGATCCATGACTCTAGGTACCTTATCAAACAATCTAGAGCCAACCTTTGTGAGTTATTTAGGTATAAAGAACTTAGAACTATCCTAATACAAGGATCCTTCCTATTTAGATTATTCTACCATCTAACTACCATGCAATCCTAAATTCATGCCAACCTAAGCCCACACATGACTTTGCATTGCATGCTTCGTCATGAAATTTTTTCTTAGCATACACAATTTGGTTTTAGGGAATTATAAAAGCTAACATTATTATCAATCATATGTGAAAAGTAAAAATGGGTTTGGTAAATAGAAGAGCTTTTCAATTAAAAGCAAAGTTACATGAATTGGGCAGTTTGAAAGACCTTAATGTCGAGTGGACCACTATCCAACAAGACGCCTTTGTTCACAAGTACAGAAAAATACTCGACCTCTTGTTCACCGAAGTACAGACAAAAGTCTTCACTAATTTGTCTCAATTTTATGATCCTTCTGTTAGACTATGGCACGGATCTAGAAGGGGGGGTTGAATAGATCCCAATTAAAAACTTGAGTCGGCGCTACCAATTTAAAAATTGTTTTTGAAAAATTGTTTTAAGTGCGGAAGCGGCCGAGGAAAATTTTAGTCTAAAACGAACCGTTATTGGAAAACCGGATATGCGTTAAGCTAATGGATTAGAGATAAAGTGAAATACAAATCACTACACCAATTCCACAATCAATGATATGTTTCACTTACTAGGATTCCTAGTTCCAATGATCCAAAATACCAAATTAAACTAGATGCAAACTTAAGACAACTTTGGCTTATGCAAATTCACAAACACTTGGTGTGCATAAACACTCCAAGTGATATTTGAGTTGAGTAAGTAATTCAAATATACCTAGTACAATAAACTATTGTACTTTGTTATTCAAACAGGAGTTTTAATCTCTTACTCAACTTATACCAGCGTTTGGTAAAATTGCTTAAACTAAAATCACTTAATTTTTAAGCTGAAAAACACTTATGCAGAAAATTAAAGAAGACAGAGATTTGATGAGGCAGTTCCCTCGCCGTCCTCGCTTCGGGGTACGTCTGCCCTCAATTCTAAAATTAGAATTGAGATGATTAATTAGATATCACCTGTGAAATTTAACCGTTTATACAAGGATTGCAAAGCAAGTAAACAACAGAACTCCCAATGTGTTGAATGATGCTTCCTATCCTTGCTCCTTGATTCAAGATGAATCAAGATCTTCGATCGTTGTTGCTAGACCTCCTGTCATACCCCAAAATTTGCCCATTAATCTTGCAAAACATTTCTCGAAGTACTCCGACTTATTCTGCAAGGCACTGACATTAAAGGAAGAAAAGCCCAGCTCACAACAGGCCCAATCCAGAAAATGGCCCAAACTAGCTCGCTCGCTAGGCGAGCAATTCCTTCGCCTAGCGAATCCCTCGTTATGACACTCGCCCCAGCGAAGCACCAGATCCAGTGAAAGCCCAAACTAGCTTGCTCGCTAGGCGAGCAATTCCTTCGCCTAGCGAAGCTTGCGAATATCAGAATTTCTGGGCTTCATTCTGAGCCCATTAGGTCATCATAATCATTATAAATAGCCAAGCTTCAGCCACGAAAATGGACAGAGGAAGACGGAGGGAAACCCTAGCAGAGAAACCCTGAAGATCGACTCAGAGAATTCCGAGTAGAGAAACCCTGAAGGCCGCTCTTCCGCTCCGAAGCTACCGCCGCCCAACTCCACCCGATACCAAAAGTGGTCAGTCTCTCCAACACAGCAGCTTAGTGGCAAACAGGTTTGCGCATCATTATTGTTTTAGGCTTTTAATCGGTAATCTCTATATACATAAAGCATCATGATTGAAGTTTCGAATATGTAATTTGATTCCACATGCGAATTTAAATATGCTTGAATATCATGTTTGTCTATGATGTGCCTGTAATCAAATGCCATAAAAGTTCAGGTTTCCGGAAATCATGCTACTGTCAAACTCAAAATCTGTCGCCGCTCGCTAGCACATCGCTAAGCGAGCCTGGAGCGAGCCCTCGCTGAGCCTTCGCTAGGCGAAGCAGGGGCGAACGGGACAGTGGCTATTTCATTTCCTTGCTGTTCTATCTTATGTTTGCCTAATCATGATTTATTATAATTCTGCATCATTTGGCCTGAGTTCATGACTGTTGTGTTTATTCTATGGTGCAACTTTCAATTATACTTTATCTCGATGCGCTAATCTGTGTGTTGAATTGTGTAAAGGCTTATATGTTCTCGAAGAAACGGCCGGCTAGGTATTCCACCTTATGTGTGGGATACACTTATGGAGATTCACTTTGAATTACCCAATTGATTTTAATGTATTAATTTTTATGGCGAAGATCCTCCCAATGGCTTAATTGTTCTTAATGTATTGGTTTTAATATGGACTTAATTACCTACTTGATGACGGCTACCTAATTAATTGTAAAGCTTTGCCTTTAAATAAATGATCTCGGACCTCTCTTTGTCACCCTACGATATTACGATATTACGACATTACGGTATTATGGTCATGTCCCGCGAATGTGGGGATGCACTTAGCAAAGACCCAAAGACCCTTCGGTTAAATCATCATAGTCCCTCGAATGTTGCCTTTGTCCCTCGATGACCCTTCGGTATGGCCTACGGTTAAATGATGATAGTCCCTTCGAATGCTAAGGTATCCTCACAACTGTTGCCTTCAATGACCAATCGACGACCCTACGATGACCCTTTTACATCCAAAGGATAAAACTACTTGCTTCTCAATAGTAAGGACAGTTTTACCCTCATAAGGATAGGAAATGCCCGTAAAGACCTCGGACAGGTATAACCATTAATTGCTCATTCATAACCTAAAAATACTTTTCACACCTCACACATTTCAAACATCCTTTTTTTAGAAAATCACCACTTAGCATACATCCGTACTAGGATCATTGCCGAGTTATATTTTTCTAAACAACTTCCAAAATTAAACGAGATAACCACTTTGTATACATTCATACAAGAATCATTACAAAGTTAAATTCTCCTTTTCAAAACATTTTCTACCCATTTTTCAACATTTTTTCAAATAAAAATAATAATAATAAATGATTGAGCAATTAAGAGCCCATGGATAATCATGGATACAAAGGGTGCTAACACCTTCCCTTTGTATAATGTACCTCCCGAACTTAAGGATCTAAGTTAAGGTCTTTCCTGTTCTTTTCCACCTTTCCTTATTGGATAAAAGAAAAGTCGATGGCGACTCTTGCTAACCGCGACATTGCGATTAAAAACACAAAAAGTCAGTTCACCGTATGACAGAACTGGCGACTCTGCTGGGGAATACAAAGAGAGGTCACCTTAAAGAAATCATTTATGTTTTAAATTGTTCCTTCTTTTAAGGGTATTTTTGAGTGAAAGATCCTACACCCGGATCTAGTGTACCTTAGGTAAGTAGCAATAGATCATCGCGACTATCCGGCGTATACTGGAATGGTTAAAATGATGGCTACGGTTAATGTGACACTTTGGATGTCCTGATGTTCCTAATGTTTACTTGAGGAAAAATTTGGCATTCGCATGGTGTCATCAAAGCATTGACCAGACCTTTAGAACCCTAATTGACTCATCCTAGCCATTAGAAAGTAGTGAGATAACTGACTTCGGTTCCGACTGGGGTTGGTTGATACTCGATACTACACTCTTTGAGATTGGACTTTAGGGAAGCTTCGGTCAACCACTTGGTGTTGCACTGAAGTGGACTTAAAGAAAGGTCGATGATTTGAGATCCTTCTAGAACCCGGTTACTATTCTAGGACAGGTTGAACCAACCAAACTTCAATGGGGAGGGTACTTACCTATGGAACTCACGCAAGCCTTAAAACCTAGGAATGATTGTTGTGTGCTTGTTGACCGCATAACATCATAACATCATGACATCATGGCATTGTACTAACCATTTCAAGGACTTAGGAATTTAGCTTTGCTCTGTTAAACAGGTTATGGCTTCCAGGAGGACTATCCGGATTAATCTTGTAGCAATCTCTCCTCAACTCAAGGATTTAGTGTCAGAACTTCCCGATCATGCTCAGTTCAACAACAAACATGGTCATCTCCTCAATTTGGTTACCACTGGTTTCAAAGAAGATATGATAAGAGTTCTATTCCAGTTCTTCGATCCTAAACATCATTGATTTACTTTCCCAGATTATCAGTTGGTACCCACATTGGAAGAATTCTCCAAGTTGCTTGGGATACCTCTCTTTGATCAAATACCTTTCAGTGGTCTGGAAAAGATTCCGAAGTCTGAAGAAGTTGCCGCAGCTTTACACATGACAAAGTCTGACATTGAAACTAATTGGGTAACAAGAAGTGGAGTTAAGGGTTTACTTGCCAAATTTCTGATAAATAAGGCCCGAGAATTCCTAAAAGTTATGGATGTCCCTGCTTTCGAGGATGTCCTAGCATTACTGATCTATGGTTTGGTGTTATTCCCTAATCCAGACCAATTCATAGACGTGAATGCCATTAAGATATTCCTCACTCATAACCCTGTGCCTACCTTGCTTGGAGACATCTTGCATTCCCTTCACACCCGTACTATGAAGAGACAAGGGACTCTCATGTGCTGCATACCTTTATTGTCTAGGTGGTTTATTTCGCACCTTCCTCAATCAGTCTTGAAGAATGAGCAAAATCTGAAATGGTCTCAAAGGATAATGTCGCTCTCCCATTCAGACATCCGTTGGTGTCCTCATTTCAGAGAAAATGTTATCCTCATCGACCGTTGTGGAGAATTTTCTAACGTACCACTCCTGGGGATAAGAGGGGGTATTACTTATAACCCAGCTTTAGCCCTACGTCAGTTTGGGTATGCGCGAAGAGATGGTCCACATGAAATGATTATTCAAGGTACAGTGTTTGACTATGACAATGATTCTCAAAGTCTCCGTCAAAGGTTTGTACGGGCTTGGGGTATGGTGAAAAGAAGCACTTTAGGACAGAAAAACTCCATTCCTATGGAACCTTATCTCAGATGGGTACGCGTAAGAGCTCGTGAGCTTGTCATGCCATATCTTGCAGTCGGGCCATTAATTGTTGAACCAAGAGTTGAAGGAGGTACTTCTCAGATCATTCCTTATCCAGATATGCCTACCGATATTGAGGAATTGAAGAGATCCTGGACCCAGTTAAGAGAGGAAAGGGATACTTTCGAAGCTCAGTTCAATGCAGAAAAGAAGAAAGTACTAGAGCTCACCAGCCAGCTTAATGAGGAACGAAGACTCAATGCGTATCTTCGCCCAAAAAGAAGCCGCCCCTGGGAGACTTAAGCTTTCATTGTATTTTTATTGTTATTTCTTGTAACGAACATTGATTAAGAAATTATTAATAAAAATCTCTCTCTTTTGGTAGTTTACGCAAAGTTAAATTCCAAAAGTCCTTGAAAACATTTCATGCATGGCACAGCATAACATAACATTGCATAACAGGTATTCCAAAGGACCATATTCTCACGGTCTGCTTCTTAAACAGAAAAATGGCCCTCGAACAAACTGTCAAAGATCTCCAGGCTCAGAATGCTCAATTCCAGGAGATGATGCTGAGCTTATCCAAGGGGCAGGAAGAGCTGAAGGCTCTCTTGCTCGAGAAGAAGAAAGACCCGAAACCTGTGAGTTACATTAACCCGGGAAGGAGGCGTAAAGGACAGGCTGCAGGAATCAAGATTAGAATTCCGAATGGTCCAGAAGAGGGGACGGATTCAGAAGATGAGAATGTTGATCCTTCCAACCCTGAGGATGACGATGAAGACTATGAAAATGAGCAGTACTCTCCAAGAGATGATAAATACAAGTTGCTGGAAGAACGTATGCTAGCCATGGAGGGTTAGAAGGCGCCCGGTCTGGATTTTGAAAGTTTGGGTCTGGTCTCCGATGTGACCATTCCTCGCAAATTCAAGATCCCCACCTTCACTAAGTATGATGGGACATCTTGTCCTCAGATGCATCTGAGGGCTTATGTGAGAAAGATTCAGCCGCATACCACTGATAGGAAGCTATGGATCCATTTCTTCCAAGAAAGTCTGTCTGGCACTCAGTTGGAATGGTATTATCAGCTCGAAAGTTCTGACATTCGCACCTGGACTGATTTAGCAACAGCTTTCTATAAACAGTACCAGTATAATTCTGAGCTAGCGCCTACTCGGCTACAGTTGCAGAATATGGCTATGGGATCTAAAGAAAGCTTCAAAGAGTATGCTCAGAAATGGAGAGATTTGGCCGACAGAGTCAAACCCCCTATGACTGACCGAGAATTAGTAGACCTGTTCATGGGTACACTGACTGGCCCATTCTACAGCCATCTGCTGGGAAGTTCTTCATCAGGTTTCACTGAACTTATACTGACAGGCGAACGGGGGGAAAGCGGCATTCGAAGTGGAAAGATACAGGCAGCTACCTCTGCAAGCAGCAAAAAGCCCTATCATGGGAAGAATGAATCAAATGTTGTGTACAATCAAAGGAGTCGTAATAAGAAAAATGGTGACCAGGCCGTTGGAGCAGTTACAATTGCAGCCCCGCCAGCTCAAAACTTCCAGCACAGACAAGACAGACCAAGAAGGCAGTTTACCAAGATCAATATGACTTTAGCACAAGCACTGCAAAGTATGCTAAAGGCGAACTTAATCGCTCTCAGAGGTCCCCCTGCGAATGTCAACACTACTTCGCCTCGTTATAATCCCAATGCCAGGTGTGCGTATCACTCCGATAGCCCCGGGCATGATACAAACGATTGTTGGTTGTTGAAGAACAAAATTCAGGATATGATCGACGCTGGGGAAATTGAATTCGAGCCTCCGGAGACTCCTAATGTCATCACTGAACCTATGCCTAATCATGACAAGGCTGTTAATGCTGTCGATGACGATCTCCTCATCACTACTGTAGCGGACTTAACGTCTCCTCTCCTGGCCATCAAGAAGAAGTTGTTGCGAACTGGTTTATTTCCAGGTTGTGCTGAAAATTGCGATCTCTGTGTATTCCGACCCAATGACTGCCTGAAATTGAGGAATGGTATTCAAGAGCTGATAGATGATCGTACGATTCTCTTCGAAAGGATTCCTAAGGTGGAAAACACTGTTGAAGAAATATCTGTGATTGCAAGGTCCAAAGTTCCAGTGAAGATCACTGCTCCCAGAGTACCCGTGAAGATTATAGCTGAACCCAAGGTAGCTCCCCTAATCATTACTGCACCTGGCCCAATACCGTATTCTTCAAGCAAAGCCATTCCGTGGAATTATGGGGGTGATGTTTACATCCATGGCGTAAAGCAAGTTGGTAATTCTGCTAATCCTAATGACATCGTTGGGACTAGTAAAGTTACTCGAAGCGGAAGGATCTTCTCTCCAGAGATCTCACCTCCAGTCCCTGAAACTCGAGGAAAGGAACCAGTCCACCCTTCTCAGTCAGAGACACCGATCGAAGTTACTACTGAAGAGGTTGCCAAACAGGAAATGGAAGAGGTGCTGAAAATCATCCGCAAGAGTGATTTTGATGTGGTAGAACAGTTGGGGCATACCCCGTCTAAGATCTCGATGTTATCCTTGTTGTTATCTTCTGAATCTCATGCCCATGCCTTGATAAAATTCTTGAAGACTGCTCATGTACCTCAGGAGACCTCCGTCGATCAGTTCGAAAACTATGTTGCTAATCTGACTGTGGACGATGGCCTAGGTTTTTCCAATGCTGACCTGACACCAGCAGGGAAGAATCACAATAAAGCTCTGCATATCTCCATTGAGTGTAAGGGGATCACCTTGTCTCATGTGTTGATCGATAATGGCTCTTCTTTGAATGTGCTACCGAAAGCCGTGCTCGATAAACTTGACTGTAGAGACATTGAGCTGAAACCTAGTGACATTGTGGTGCGTGCTTACGATGGTGCGAAGAGTGTTGTCCGTGGTGAAGTGGTTCTCCCTATCAAGATAGGACCTCAAGTCTTCGACACTACCTTTCATGTAATGAACATTCGTCCTGCCTATTCCTGCTTGCTAGGACGCCCTTGGATTCACGGGGCAAGTGTTGTAGCTTCGTCTCTCCATCAAAAGCTGAGATACCCAATAGAGGGTAAGATCGTCACTGTGTGTGGGGAAGAAGAGTATATCGTCAGTAGTGTGCATACCTTCAGATACATTGAGATGGATGGTGAATTCTTCGAGACTCCGTCTTAGTCATTTGAAGTGGTTCCTCCTCCCAGTCTTGTCCTTAAGCCAACTCCCCTGGTGCCCGAGGTTGTTCGTGCTCCTCCTGCCATGATTTCTCTGAAAGATGCTCAAGCTGTGGTCGAAAAGGGTGGTCGTACTGGTTGGGGTCAACTGATCAATGTACCCTACAAGTCTGATAAATCTGGTCTGGGATTTAACTCTGAAAAGATGGTCAAAGATCAAATCAATGCTGTAGAAGATGCTGATAGCGATTGCGACCTGGATAGTTGGATTTTCCCAACAATTGGTGACGGACCCAATAATTGGAAGGCTGAAGACACTATCCCGATCACCTTTAGTCAGGAGTAATTGTTATTGTCTATTTAGTGTTGCAAATTTTAGTTTTTTTCATTGAACTTCCTAAGGCATTGTGTCTATGCCCGGGGCACAATAGCTAATTTGTTAAGGGTTTTGTCATTTTCATAAGCATATTCACATTCAATAAATCAATGGACGTTTTGCATTCAAATATCGCGCTCTTTATCTTTCTTGTCATCTTCCAAACAAGCTATGTTTTCTTACACACACTCACGTCACAAATTGCAGATCCATATCCACTCTGGATCCTATTGATGATAATTCCGCTACTGTTCATTATGACTTTGAAAATCCGATCTACCAAGCCGAGGATGGAAGTGAGGAAGATTGTGAAGTACCTGGAGAACTTTCCAGACTGGTATTGCAAGAAGAAAGGACTATACAGCCGCATGAGAAGACAATCGAAATTGTAAATCTGGGTACTGAAGTAGACAAGAAAGAAGTCAAAATAGGAGCAGGCTTGGAAAACAGTATCAAAGAAAGATTGATTCAGATGTTACACGACTATGTAGAGATTTTTGCTTGGTCTTATGAAGACATGCCAGGATTGGATACTGACATAGTAGTGCATCGTCTGCCAATGAAAGAAGACTGTCGTCCTGTTAAGCAAAAGGTTCGCCGCATGCGTCCTGAAATGTCTGAGAAAATCAAAGCCGAAGTTATGAAACAATTCAATGTCGGTTTTCTAGCCGTTACTTCTTATCCTCAATGGGTTGCTAATGTGGTACCAGTTCCGAAGAAGGATGGTAAGGTGCGAATGTGCGTGGATTACAGAGATTTGAATAAAGCGAGTCCCAAAGATGACTTTCCACTCCCGCACATCGATGTTCTGGTAGATAATACCGCTCAACACAAGGTATTCTCATTCATGGACGGCTTCTCAGGTTATAATCAGATTAAGATGGCACCTGAGGACATGGAGAAAACTACGTTTGTGACGCAATGGGGCACTTTCTGTTACAAAGTAATGCCATTCAGTTTAAAGAACGCCGGGGCAACGTACCAGCGCGCTATGGTGGTTTTGTTTCATGATATGATTCATCATGAAATAGAAGTATATGTGGATGACATGATAGCTAGATCTCATACTGAAGAAGAACATCTTGATCATTTATACAAACTGTTTGAGAGGTTGAAGAGGTATAAATTGAGATTGAACCCGAACAAATGCACCTTTGGCATAAGATCCGGTAAACTCTTGGGCTTTGTTGTCAGTGGTAAAGGAATTGAGGTTGACCCGGCTAAGGTAAGAGCTATTCAAGAAATGCCAGTTCCTCGTACAGATAAAGAAGTCAGAGGTTTCTTGGGACGTTTGAACTACATTGCCCGGTTTATCTCCCATTTAACTGCTACCTGCAAACCCATATTCAAACTACTGAGGAAGAATCAAGAGATGATATGGAATGACGAATGTCAAGAAGCTTTTGACAAAATCAAGAAGTATCTCCAGGAACCTCCAATTCTGATACCACTAGTTGAAGGAAGACCTCTAATCATGTATTTGACCGTGTTAGAAAGTTCAATGGGGTGCGTGTTGGGGCAACATGACGAGTCTGGTCGAAAAGAGCATGCTATATACTACCTTAGCAAAAAGTTTACCGACTGTGAAACAAGATACTCACTGCTCGAGAAAACTTGCTGCGCTTTGGCCTGGGCTGCTCGCCGACTAAGACAGTATATGTTGAATCACACCACTTTATTGATTTCTAAGATGGATCCTATCAAATATATATTCGAGAAACCTGCCCTCTCCGGAAGAATAGCAAGATGGCAGATGATTTTAACAGAATATGATATCCAGTATACTACCCAGAAAGCAATCAAAGGAAGCGTGCTAGCTGATCATTTGGCTCATCAAGCGGTAGACGACTACCACTCTATGAATTTTGAGTTCCCAGATGAGGATGTCATGCTTGTTACTGATCATGAAAAACCGGGACCGGATGAAGGACCCGGACTGGGATCCCGATGGACCATGGTTTTTGATGGATCTTCTAATGCATTGGGTAATGGTGTTGGTGTTGTAATTATCTCTCCCGGGGGGTACCATACACCTTTCACTGCTAGAGTATGTTTTCATTGTACCAATAATATGGCTGAGTATGAAGCATGTATTTTGGGACTCAAGGCTGCTATAGACCTGCGAATCAAGTTTTTGAGCGTGTACGGGGACTCAGCGTTGGTAATCAGTCAGATCAAAGGAGAATGGGACACTAAACATCCGAATCTCATCCCTTACCGAGAACGGGTGATGACATTAATCCCATACTTTGAAGAGATTACATTCGAACATATCCCACGAGAAGAGAATCAATTGGCAGACGCATTAGCTACCATGTCATCTATGTTCAGAGTCAGATGGGACAGTGAAGCTCCCAGGATCACCATTGAACGATTGGATGAACCAGCGTATTGTTATGAACTTAACACTGAGGGAGTACAGGAGAAACCTTGGTTCCACGAAGTAAAAAGATATTTAGAAGCTCAGGAATACTCTGAAGGGGCATCCATCAATGACAAAAAAATTCCTGAGGAAGTTCTCCGCTAAATTCTTTCTGAGTAATGGAGTATTATACAAACGTAATCATGATTCGACTCTGCTTCGCTGTGTGGATAAAAAGGAAGCAGAAAAGATTATGGACGACATACATGACAGTATTTTTGGGACTCATTCTAGTGGACATACGATGGCCAAGAAGATTCTGAGATCAGGGTATTATTGGTCTACCATGGAAGCTGATTGCCACCATCACTCCAGAACCTGTCACAAGTGCCAGATCTATGCGGACAAAGTACATGCACCTCCTGCTCCATTGAACGTGTTGACAGCACCTTGGCCCTTTGCAATCTGGGGCATCGATATGATTGGAGAGATTAAACCTACGGCTTCTAATGGACATCGCTTCATTCTCGTCGCTATTGATTACTTTACAAAGTGGGTAGAGGCAGCCTCATTTGCTTCTGTCACCAAGAATGTGGTGGCACGGTTCATCAAGAATAGTCTCATCTGTCGGTATGGCATCCCTGAAAGAATTATCACTGACAATGGTACTAACTTGAACAACAAGATGATTACTGAACTCTGCACGCAGTTCAAAATAAAACACCATAACTCTTCTCCGTACCGGCCAAAGATGAATGGCGCCGTGGAAGCTGCTAATAAGAATATCAAGAAGATCATACAAAAGATGACAGTAACGTACAAAGACTGGCATGAGATGTTACCATTTGCTCTCCATGGTTATCGCACTTCCGTACGCACTTCGACAGGGGCAACTCCGTTCTCTTTAGTTTACGGAATGGAAGCCGTTTTACCAGTGGAAGTTCAGATTCCCTCTCTAAGAATCATGAAAGAGGCGGGTTTAGACGAGGATGAATGGATTCAGACTCGGCTCGATCAGATAAATTTGATTGACGAGAAGAGACTTGCGGCTGTTTGTCATGGGCAGGTATATCAGAAGCGCATGACCCAGGCATTTAACAAAAGAGTCAAGAGACAGGTGTATCGAATTGGCGACTTGGTGATCAAGCGTATTATTCTACCACAAGGTGATTCCAGAGGCAAATGGACTCCCACATATGAAGGGCCATTTGTAGTTAAGAAAGTATTCTCTGGTGGAGCCATGATGCTTGCTACAATGGATGGCGAGGATTTCCCGCATCCCGTGAATGCAGACATAGTCAAAAAATACTACGCATAAAAAAGACCCGCTAGGTCGACGTACCTAGGCAAAAGTAAGGGCATCCCGGCGAACCAAAAGGGTTCGGGCAAAAATTAGGGATAAACATATAAAGACGTACGCCCGGCAAGTCGAAAACCTGAAAAGGCGGCTTGGGCAAAAAAGGGCATCTTGGTGGACTGAAAACCTGAAAAGGCGATCCAGGCAAAAATTAGGGATTAAAGCGTATGACTATGTCCCGTTCTCTGTCAGCTTCAACCAAGTTCAAGGGACTGAACAAGCTAATCACTTCCATTCGACAGCAAGGGATGAGATGCTTAAAGACATAATGACAGTAGTGGAATTAGAATCGATATGACTTTTTTTGCATAGCTTTCTCTCTGTTTTCTTGACAATTTCCTCTTACTAGGATTTCTGTCTCTTTGTACACAAATTGCCTGTTTATAGGCCCTTTTTCGAAATCAATACAATGTCATTTCCAAAAAGATGATTTTGTTTTCACTTTTTCTGTTTTGTTTGCGTAAACGTCCATTGATTTAATTTGAATTGATTTATGCATTTGAATATGATCAATGTTTACCAAAAAATGCCTGCCTAGAATAGTAATAGCAATTACTACACGACTTCAGGATCGAGGAGAAGGTCTAACCATGCCTCCCAATGTATCCGGTGCCAATTCGATTCCCCGGCAACGCCAGTTATTCTCCCGAAGAAATTGGCATCACTAGACCAACTAGTCATCTTTTCTACCCCGACCAAGCTCTGCCGAATGTTTCTACCATCAGATAAAAATCAAATACCCCCAGCTGAGACAGGGTCGTCAGTACAAATATCTCCGACCAGCAGACTAGATTTATTTCCCCAGTAGAATCCCCGGGAAGAACGTTTCAGACGCATATGCATTCATTACATCATTTCACATCGCATACCTGCAGACAATGTTCGCATTTATTTCATTCCGCATCATATACATTACACCGTTTCGTAGCATGCACATGCATACCACGTTCGCGGGCATAAAGCATCTCATGCACCATGACATTGCATGAAACTAACTTGATCTTTCAGGTTAATTACCCTCCTGATCACATTCAAGATTCGAATACATCTCTCGGATATAATCCATGTGACAGACTCTCTGACATTCTCCTAATGATGGCATCTTTAAGCCCATCCCAGATATTCATTGCAAGCATAACCACAAATATTATCAGATACAGCCTAACGTACGGTTCATTCTGATTCAGCCCAACATATGACTCCTTCAGCTCAGATACGATCTAACATACGATCCATTCTGACCTTCAGCAACTCCAATACGGTCTAACGTACGACCCATTTGGATACTCAAATCCTCAGATGCTGCCTAGCGTACGGTACATTCCGAGGTGTAGTCTAGCGTACGACTACTTTCTTCGTCAGATACAGCCTAACGTACGGCTCATTCTGCAACTCCAGTACGGTCTAACGTACGACCCATTTGGATACTCAAATCCTCGGATGCTGCCTAGCGTACGGTACATTCCGAGGTGTAGTCTAGCGTACGACTACTTTCTTCGTCAGATACAGCCTAACGTACGGCTCATTCTGCAACTTCAGTACGGTCTAACGTACGACCCATTTGGATACTCAAATCCTCAGATGCTGCCTAGCGTACGGTACATTCCGAGGTGTAGTCTAGCATACGACTACTTTCTTCGTCAGATACAGCCTAACGTACGGCTCATTCTGCAACTCAGATACGATCTAGCGTACGATCCATTCTGATCTTTCATCCCCAGCAAAGTCATCCGCCTAATGAACAACTCACTCTAGTATTCAGATATGATCTAGCGTATGATCCATTCTGATCCCTTATCCCCAGCAGTATATAATGGATGATTCACTATACAGTCTAGCGTATGACCCGGTATGACACCCATGTCTCCAGATATCGTCTAGCTTCCTGGATGGCATCTTTAAGCCCATCTCCATCAAGACTGGTTGACAAGTGCAAATTTTTGGGCATTCTAGTGTTCAATAATCTTCCACCTCCAGACCACGAACGGCATACTCGCCGTCCTAACTCTCTCGGTTCAAGAATATTGAACAGGGGCAGCTGTCATACCCCAAAATTTGCCCATTAATCTTGCAAAACATTTCTCGAAGTACTCCGACTTATTCTGCAAGGCACTGACATTAAAGGAACAAAAGCCCAGCTCACAACAGGCCCAATCCAGAAAATGGCCCAAACTAGCTCGCTCGCTAGGCGAGCAATTCCTTCGCCTAGCGAATCCCTCGTTATGACACTCGCCCCAGCGAAGCACCAGATCCAGTGAAAGCCCAAACTAGCTTGCTCGCTAGGCGAGCAATTCCTTCGCCTAGCGAAGCTTGCGAATATCAGAATTTCTGGGCTTCATTCTGAGCCCATTAAGTCATCATAATCACTATAAATAGCCAAGCTTCAGCCACGAAAATGGACAGAGGAAGACGGAGGGAAACCCTAGCAGAGAAACCCTGAAGATCGACTCAGAGAATTTCGAGTAGAGAAACCCTGAAGGCCGCTCTTCCGCTCCGAAGCTACCGCCACCCAACTCCACCCGATACCAAAAGTGGTCAGTCTCTCCAACACAGCAGCTTAGTGGCAAACAGGTTTGCGCATCATTATTGTTTTAGGCTTTTAATCGGTAATCTCTATATACATAAAGCATCATGATTGAAGTTTCGAATATGTAATTTGATTCCACATGCGAATTTAAATATGCTTGAATATCATGTTTGTCTATGATGTGCCTGTAATCAAATGCCATAAAAGTTCAGGTTTCCGGAAATCATGCTGCTGTCAAACTCAAAATCTGTCGCCGCTCGCTAGCACATCACTAAGCGAGCCTGGAGCGAGCCCTCGCTGAGCCTTCGCTAGGCGAAGCAGGGGCGAACGGGACAGTGGCTGTTTCATTTCCTTGTTGTTCTATCTTATGTTTGCCTAATCATGATTTATTATAATTCTGCGTCATTTGGCCTGAGTTCATGACTGTTGTGTTTATTCTATGGTGCAACTTTCAATTATACTTTATCTCGATGCGCTAATCTGTGTGTTGAATTGTGTAAAGGCTTATATGTTCTCGAAGAAACGGCCGGCTAGGTATTCCACCTTATGTGTGGGATACACTTATGGAGATTCACTCTGAATTACCCAATTGATTTTAATGTATTAATTTTTATGGCGAAGATCCCCCCAATGGCTTAATTGTTCTTAATGTATTGGTTTTAATATGGACTTAATTACCTACTTGATGACGGCTACCTAATTAATTGTAAAGCTTTGCCTTTAAATAAATGATCTCGGACCTCTCTTTGTCACCCTACGATATTACGATATTACGACATTACGGTATTATGGTCATGTCCTGCGAATGTGGGGATGCACTTAGAAAAGACCCAAAGACCCTTCGGTTAAATCATCATAGTCCCTCGAATGTTGCCTTTGTCCCTCGATGACCCTTCGGTATGGCCTACGGTTAAATGATGATAGTCCCTTCGAATGCTAAGGTATCCTCACAACTGTTGCCTTCAATGACCAATCGACGACCCTACGATGACCCTTTTACATCCAAAGGATAAAACTACTTGCTTCTCAATAGTAAGGACAGTTTTACCCTCATAAGGATAGGAAATGCCCGTAAAGACCTCGGACAAGTATAACCATTAATTGCTCATTCATAACCTAAAAATACTTTTCACACCTCACACATTTCAAACATCCTTTTTTTAGAAAATCACCACTTAGCATACATCCGTACTAGGATCATTGCCGAGTTATATTTTTCTAAACAACTTCCAAAATTAAACGAGATAACCACTTTGTATACATTCATACAAGAATCATTACAAAGTTAAATTCTCCTTTTCAAAACATTTTCTACCCATTTTTCAACACTTTTTCAAATAAAAAAATAATAATAAATGATTGAGCAATTAAGAGCCCATGGATAATCATGGATACAAAGGGTGCTAACACCTTCCCTTTGTATAATGTACCTCCCGAACTTAAGGATCTAAGTTAAGGTCTTTCCTGTTCTTTTCCACCTTTCCTTATTGGATAAAAGAAAAGTCGGTGGCGACTCTTGCTAACCGCGACATTGCGATTAAAAACACAAAAAGTCAGTTCACCGTATGACACCTCCGATTCCAGCCCCTTTGTTGAAGAATCTTCCGTTCTTCAAACCCTCGGCCCGGCTGATCTCAAACACAACGAATCGAACCCGAATCCTTCACTTCAATATCACTGAATCCGCTACTAGACCGATGAAGACTTCCTCTTCTCAATCACCTTCGCTCAGCTGAATATTGATGAAGCAATTCGTCCAAAAAACCCCAAACACAAACCGGTATTGGAGGACAAAACCCTAACGGTTTTATTCAAGAAAGAACCTGCCACAAGCTTCAACCCGAACCGGATTCTCCAATCACAGCTTCGAACCTTATCACCTTTAACCGATCACGAACCACATCAAAAATGATTGTGTGTAGTTGATGTGTTGTGAAATGTTGAAGATGAAGATGATGAATCTTGGACACCTTTTTCACTCTTTCTTGTTTCCTTGAACACTTGAATTCAAAATATGCAAATGTTAGTTGATAAAACTGTTTTGACTTCTATTTATAGTAACTAGCAAACCAACTAAAAATAACAGCTTTTCAAACAGTGAAAAGTACTCAGAAAACTGAGTTTACGCACGAGCGGTCGACCATAGGTCGGCGTGCGCTGACCCGTGGGAAATGCGCCGACCCCTATGGTCGACACAAGGTTCCATGCGCTGACCCGTGGATAGCCTTACTATGCCATGCGCCGACCTGTGGTCGACTCAAGGGTTTTATGCGCTAAGCCGTGAGCTATGCGCCGACCCTTATGGTCGACTCAAGCAAGTATGTGCTGACCAATCTCCAGTTTGTCTGAGTTATGCGCTGACCCGTGAGCTATGCGCCGACCCTTATGGTCGACTCAAAGTCTTCAAATCTGCAAAAATTTGTGTTTTGTGAGTTTCATGCATTTCGTCATGATCCCACTTTGTCCACATATGTTTTTAAGAATTATAACAGATTTTAGATAAGCAGGAAAGGATATGATAGGTAATGTGTTGCATTTGTTTGTAGACGTGCATGGTGGTCATTTGTCATCATCGAAACTTGCGGTCGTAAGTTGTCTGACTCTTTGCCTTTACATACTCCCCCTTTTTGATGATGACAACCTGTGCAAAAACCAACGCGATAAACAACATGCAGTATTGACATATTATGCACACTCCCCCTTTCTTTTGTAACCAGAGGCTAAATAAAAAATGACTGTTAGTCTGTTAGTTGTGGTGAACGTTTTGGTTGCCTGCTTTTGTACACTTTTCTCCCCCTTTGACAACATCAAAAAGAGACAAGGGAGTATTAGTCAACGTAACAAAAGATTCCACAGGAAATAACACAAACAGATAATAATATCACACCAATATCATTTCTGAGCGATAATCATTAATTAAAGGAACAAAGATAATAATTACTGTTGCACAAACAGGCAAAACAAAGAAAACAAACATGAATACATTCAAAATAACAAGCAACATGCAATGTGCAGATGAAGGTCTATGTCCTAATGACGGTGTCCTGGATGATAGCAGACGCCTGGGTTTCTGCTGGGGTCAGCCAGAGTTGATAGGTATTCAGCAACACCGCTCAGATGCTTGAGGCTCCCGTCGACCGACCGATCTAAGTCTACATACCATTCATTTAAGCTTGTAGATAGGGTGTCGAGCCGCTCATTTTGGGCTTGAATTTGACTGCTAATATGAGCATAGCGGTCATCCTGGGTTTGCATGAAGGATTGTTGAGCTAGCTGCATGTTTCGCATCATATCCAACAACTCGGAAGAGTTTGCATGTTATGGAGGAGACGGAGGAGATTCTTCATCATTCTGGTGATACGGCTGGTAAAATTGACGTTGAGTTGACCAACCCGTATGTTGCCATTCACCCCAGCCACCCCAGACGGGAACGTCTTCTTCCGTTGAATGTGACTGCTGAACCCAAGCGGAGTCGGAGTAGTCGTGAGTATCAACACGTGAGGGACTATTACCTTCACCATTGTGAGCAAAGGCTTGCCCGGCTTCCTCTTCATCATTTTCCTCTTCATCTTCTTCTTCTTCACTTTCATCACTGTCATCATCTGCTGCAACAGACGCCGGAACATTTCCTCTTCGAACAAATTTGTACATTCTCCGCTCATCACACCAATAATATCCCATCATGGACAGAGTTTTTGAGCTGAACTCTTTGTCAGATGAGATGGAAGTGTACGGGAAGGACGGATGATTAACGTTGGCTGCAGTAAGGACCTCTTGTATGAAAGATCCGTAAGCAAGAGCCATTCCTCGTCCGGAATCACATAGACTGAACATCCTACTGGCTATGTAGTAGGGCCAGTTGATTTTCAGCTTATTCTTCAGAATGTAAATGAGGTGAACCTCAGCCTGTTCAACTCTGGAGAGACCACCCTTCTTTGGTCGCAGAATGCGTGAGACAATCCACTGAAGAATCCGTTCTCCGGTTTTTAGCTTGCCGGCAGTGACAGTGCGTGGGAATGCATCACTGTTCACAAACTGATCAGGATATGGTCGCTTCAGCAGTCATTCAATGCACTCTTAAACTCGTAGCCATCTATTTGGTGAGAGTCAGTTACCTCAGGTAGAGGATTTTCAGCATCATCCACAGACATGTCAAAATATTGGTTCCAGATATTTGACTTAAGCGATACCTTTGTCGTGCCAATTCTAGAGTGACACTTGTGCCCGTGAAAGTTATCATGAAGGCCGGCGTAGAACACTCGGACTAAGTCTTCACTGTATTTGGTGTTGCATTCCAAGAAGTTGATAAATCCTTGATGTTGTAGCAGAGCCATGATTTCCACAAGGTGCATGCGTTCGGCGGTAAGCTTGTAGAACGCATGTTGTCGAACAACTCCTCTTTTACTGATATCTCTGTTGAAGGCTTCGACGCGAGCTGGTGGAACAAGCGATACAGCAGATATGGGTAGAGATGCGGAGGATGATTCTCGGGATCTCTTGCCGGCAGGTCTGCGTGATGTGGAAGCCATTTTGAGTAGGTTTGAAACTTAGTGTGTGTGGGTATAGAGTGAAGGTTTGTGAAGGGTTTTGAGAGTGATTTTGCTAGAGAGAGGTTTTTCCCTATTTATAGAGGAAAGGTTAGGGTTTTGGGAAGATGAGAGATCAAGGGACAATAGCCACTATGTAGATGCAGGTTACAAGATAGTGGGTAGTTAGAAAGATGATGGAGGGTAAATGCACACTTAATGATGATTTTTGAATGTAAATGCATGAAACGGTTCAAATTTTTCTGCAGAAAAACAAAATTTTCGAGCGATGCGTCGACCATAGCCCTGCATGCGTCGACACATACTGTTTGATTTTTGAGAAAATACATAAAATATTAAGCGTGCGTCGACCATAGCCCTGCTGCGGTCGACTCATACAGTCCAAATTTCAATTTTTCAATATTTTGCACATGCGTTGACAAGTTTGATGCATAAATAACAAGTCATACATCAATAAACATCCAAAGAGAGATATCATGTATATATATAAACAACATCATTATGAGGTATAACTATATTAATCATGAGACTTTGCAGAGAGAGAAAGAGAGGAACAGTATCACCTCGATGCCGGAGTGACTTGGTGAACGGTACACTTGTGCTTGCAACAACATTGATTTGTTAGAAGTACAAGATTAAAGTCTTATATGGAATAAGGTAAAATAGCAGATTATAGTGCCCGTTCCGAAATATCGAGAATGCCAAGTTCTCGGCGGATATGAAAGAAAGGTTCAGTGGCTAGCGGCTTTGTGAAAATGTCCGCTAGTTGATTTTCAGTATTAACATGTTCAAATACAATGTCACCTTTCTCTACATGATCCCGAAGAAAGTGGTGTCGAATTTCGATATGTTTGGTGCGTGAATGCAGCACAGGGTTCTTGGTAAGGTTAATGGCACTTGTATTGCCACAAAAAATGGGAATACGTTCAAGTTTGAGGTTAAAGTCCAATAGTTGTTGCTTAATCCATAGGATTTGGGCACAACAACTACCAGCGGCAACGTATTCCGCTTCGGCGGTTGACAAAGCAACTGAAACCTGTTTCTTGCTATGCCAACTGACCAAAGAGTTTGAAAATAAGTGACAAGTGCCACTGGTGCTTTTCCTATCCGATTTGCAACCGGCAAAGTCGGAATTGGAGAAACCTACCAATGAACAATCATTACCTTTGGAATACCATAGTCCATACTTCGGAGTACCGGATAGGTATCGAAGTATTCGTTTGACGGCTTTTAAATGGGATTCCTTGGGACATGATTGATATCTTGCGCACATGCATACGCTAAACATAATATCGGGA
Organism: Lathyrus oleraceus; assembly: GCF_024323335.1. Lineage (NCBI taxonomy): Eukaryota > Viridiplantae > Streptophyta > Magnoliopsida > Fabales > Fabaceae > Lathyrus > Lathyrus oleraceus. Next base: position 95,098,965 of record NC_066583.1, read on the forward strand.
CGAGAAGCAGTAAGATAAAGGAGTGAACCAATCATACCTCTATACCGTTTTACATCTACTTCCTTACCGTCTTCATCTTTGTTCAAGTTTGTACACGTAGGCATTGGGGTGTCTATGGCCTTAGCTTTTGCCATGTCAAATCTCTTGATAAGGTCCAAACAGTACTTTGTCTGGCTCACGAAAGTTCCTTCTTTGAGCTGTTTAATTTGCAGACCGAGAAAGTATGTGAGCTCCCCCATCATACTCATCTCGAATTCGCCCTGCATAAGGTCAGAAAACTCTCTCACAAGATTCATGTTAGTAGACCCAAATATGATATCATCTACATAAATTTGCACTAATATCAAGTGCTTTCCTTGACGTTTAATGAAGAGGGTTGTGTCAACCTTTCCTCTTGAGTATCCTTGATCGAGTAAGAATTTGCTTAGTCTCTCATACCAAGCTCTAGGAGCTTGTTTGAGACCATACAAGGCCCTTTTTAGTTTATAAACATGATCAGGATACTCATGGGATTCGAAACCCGGAGGTTGTGCGACATAGACCTCTTCATTTATGTGACCGTTAAGGAAAGCGCTCTTGACATCCATTTGGAATAGCTTAAAGTCTTTCGCACAAGCGAAAGCAAGGAGAAGGCGTATAGCCTCGAGTCGGGCAACCGGCGCATAAGTTTCCTCATAGTCGATGCCTTCCTCTTGGTTATACCCTTGCGCGACTAAACTTGCCTTATTACGGGTTATTACCCCGTTTTCGTCCAGCTTGTTCCTAAACACCCATCGGGTGTCGATTACTCGATGATCTCGCGGAGGAGGGACAAGGTCCCAAACCTCATTTCTGGTGAACTGATTTAGTTCCTCCTGCATTGATTAAAACCAGTGTTCATCGAGTAGGGCTTCTTTAGGGTTTTTAGATTCCATCTGCGAAACAAAAGCGAAGTGATAACAGAAATTACTTAGCTTAGATCGAGTTGTTACACCCTTTGAGATATCTCCGAGAATGTTGTCGATTGGATGGTCTTTGGAAGACTTCCAAGCTTGAGGGAGATCATCGTTTGAAGGCGGATGAACTACCTCGGTTTTCTCATGGTGTACATCTTTGTCCTCCTCAATTTTGACTATGTCGGGTTGATCAATCCCCGGCTCGCCACCTTTGAGTATGTCTTCGGTAGATGTTCCTGCACCATGAAAAACACTATCCTTTCCGACGTTTCTCGGATTGGATTCATCAAAAGTAACATGTACAGACTCTTCTACAGCAAGTAATCGTTTGTTGTAAATTCTATATGCTTTTCTAGATTGAGAGTATCCGAGGAAGATACCTTCGTCGGCCTTGGAATCGAATTTTCCCAAGTTTTCCTTTCCATTGTTCAATACAAAACATTTGCAGCCAAAGACATGTAAGTGAGAAATATTTGGCTTTCGTCCTTTTAAAAGTTCATACGGTGTTTTGTTTAGAATGGGGCGAATGAGCACCCTATTCAGAACATAACAAGCCGTACTAATGGCGTCGGCCCAAAAATATTTCGGTAAGCCACTTTCATTGATCATTGTTCTTCCCAATTCTTCCAAAATTCGATTTTTACGCTCCACAACCCCATTTTGTTGAGGAGTACGTGGAGCGGAGAAGTTATGATCAATACCATGGTTACCGCAATATTCTTCAAATAAGTGATTTTCAAACTCACCCCCATGATCGCTTCTAATTGCAACAATGTTTGTATTTAGTTTATTTTGGGAAAGCTTAGCAAATCGTTCAAAGGCGCCGAACGTGTCGCTCTTACTTACTAAGAAAATAGTCCAACAAAATCGAGAAAAGTCGTCCACTATTACGAAACCGTAATAGTTTCCTCCTAGACTTTTAATCCTAGATGGCCCAAATAAATCCATATGAAGAAGCTCGAGAGGTCTCGTTGTTGAAACGATATTTTTGGATTTAAATGAGATCCTCGTTTGCTTCCCCTTTTGACAAGCATCACAAAGGTGATCCTTGGTGAACTTAATTTTGGGGAGACCTAGGACTAGATCTTTTGAGACTACTTTGTTAAGTAAGTCAAAGTTAACATGTGCTAAACGCCTATGCCATAACCATGAATCTTCACTCATTGTTACAAGGCATTTGTCACTTGTTAACGATACTTCATTTAAGTTAAGCATATAGACATTATTCACACGTAGGCCATTAAACATATTCTTCTTATCATCATTATGTACAATTTTGCAACAATCTTTTGAAAACGATACATTGTATCCTTTGTCACATAATTGACTGATGCTAAGTAGATTGTGTTTAAGACCTTCGACAAGCAAAACATCAGAAATAGTAGTAGAGGAGGGATTACCTACACTACCTTTACCAAGAATCGCTCCACGGTTGTTGTCGCCATAAGTTACATATCCCTTCTTCTTAGCCACGAAGTCAATGAAGAGAGATATGTCTCCTGACATGTGCCTTGAGCATCCACTGTCGAGAACCCATCTTCTCTCGGTAGTCTCGAGGCATTGTACCTATGGCAATATAATCAAAAAGAGAAGGTACCCAATGGCTTATTGGGTCCTGAATGGTGAGGAACGAAATGGTTGCATTTGGGCATCCATTGATAAATGCCTTTAGGAACTAAAAATCTCCTAAATCTACATTTAGCAATGGAGTGGCCTTTCTTGCAACAATAGAGACAGGAGAGATTTACATTTAGATCGCTTTTGCTATCTTCATCCTTTATAACATATTTATATTTTTGATATGGATTAACCATACTTTTTCGAAAGTTTGATTTGTCGATAGCAAAAGTAATCTTGGGCTCAAGAGCCTTGTCAAGTTTGGCCTTTAGGTTTCTTACTTCACCTTGCCAAATGTAACAAGTATCACACCCAAAGTTCATCATTCTACTTCTAAGGTCCTCATAACTTGTTTTTGTGCTTTCCACTATAGAAGCTTTAAGTGCCTCAAGTTTCCTTTCGGATTGTTGAATTTTATGTTCCAAATGTGAAAAAAATTTCTTATTTGAGGCAAGCCTTTTAAAGGCCTCTTTCGCTTCACAGTGTAAAGTATCAAAAGCATTTTGCAATTCATGATGAGACATACTAGAGGATTTTTCATATTTAGCATGTCGTACCTGTTTCTTTTTGTTCTTTTGATGAGCAGAGAGACATAGGTTTGCATTTTCATCTTCATCACTAGAGCTTTCATCATCGGAGGAGTCGCTATCGCTTTCCCAAGCTATGTATGCCCTCCTTGGCTTTGATGGTTTCTTGTGTGATTTGTATGATTCTTTTTCTTTTGTCTTCTTGTTCATCGGACAGTCCGGTTTGTAGTGACCCGGCTTTCCACACTTATAGCACGACCCTCTAGTTATTTTTCCTTTTGAGTCATCATTTTTAGAGTACCTAGATTGCTTCCGGAAGTTTACCAAGTTCTTCTCGGAATGTTGGATGCCGTTCTTTCTCACGTAACGGTTGTAGCGTTTAACAAACAACCCCATATCTTCACTCTTGTCCTCTTCTTCTTCGTCGCTCGATGAATAATCACTTTGCTCTTTTGCTTGAGACTTTGAGGAGGAAGTCTTTAGAGCTATTGATTTCTTTTCACTCACCTTTGCTTTGTCCTTCTTATCTTTCTTTTCGTGTTGTTCCAGGCTCAAGAGAACTTGTTCGTGCTCTTGTAGTTTACCAAACAATGTTGTCAAGTCGAATGTGGTAAGATCATTTGCCTCTTTGATGGCGGTCACTTTCGGCTGCCATTCCCTGTTAAGACATCTTAAGATCTTATTAGTAGCAATATCATTGGAAACAGGCCTACCAAGTGAATGTAATCGATTGATGAGATGAGTGAATCTCTTTTGCATGTCAGCAATGGTTTCCCCTTGCTCCATGAAAAAGAGATCAAACTCTTGTGTTAGTGTATTGATTCTAGCCAACTTAACATCATTCGTCCCCTCATGGGCAATTTGTAGTGAATCCCACATGGCCTTAGCAGTAGGACAATGGGATACACGATAGTATTCATCTACACCTAATGAGGAGATTAGGATGTTTTTGGCTTTCCAATCATAATTGTATTTCTTTTCATCATCATCGGTCCATTGTGCTTCGGGCTTAGGCACCAATTCGTTGTTCTCATTGGTCATGGTTATTTGAATTGGACCATTGAGAATAACATTCTATATTTTTCTATATATGGAATTTATGTGCACCCGCATACAGTCTTTCCAATAACTATAATTTTCACCATTGAAAACGGGAGCTCTATTATAAGCCCCTTTTGGTTCGTTAGCCATTTTCTATCAAAGTTGTATTTTGAAGCACGGAGTGAACCAGAGCTCCTGATACCACTTGTTAGACTATGGCACGGATCTAGAAAGGGGGGTTGAATAGATCCCAATTAAAAACTTGAGTCGGTGCTACCAATTTAAAAATTGTTTTTGAAAAATTGTTTTAAGTGCGGAAGCGGCCGAGGAAAATTTTAGTCTAAAACGAACCGTTATTGGAAAACCGGATATGCGTTAAGCTAATGGATTAGAGATAAAGTGAAATACAAATCACTACACCAATTCCACAATCAATGATATGTTTCACTTACTAGGATTCCTAGTTCCAATGATCCAAAATACCAAATTAAACTAGATGTAAACTTAAGACAACTTTGGCTTATGCAAATTCACAAACACTTGGTGTGCATAAACACTCCAAGTGATATTTGAGTTGAGTAAGTAATTCAAATTGACCTAGTATAATAAACTATTGTACTTTGTTATTCAAACAGGAGTTTTAATCTCTTACTCAACTTATACCAGCGTTTGGTAAAATTGCTTAAACTAAAATCACTTAATTTTTAAGCTGAAAAACACTTATGCAGAAAATTAAAGAAGACAGAGATTTGATGAGGCAGTTCCCCCGCCGTCCTCGCTTCGGGGTACGTCTACCCTCAATTCTAAAATTAGAATTGAGATGATTAATTAGATATCACCTGTGAAATTTAACCGTTTATACAAGGATTGCAAAGCAAGTAAACAACAAAACTCCCAATGTGTTGAATGATGCTTCCTATCCTTGCTCCTTGATTCAAGATGAATCAAGACCTTCGATCGTTGTTGCTAGACCTCCGATTCCAGCCCCTTTGTTGAAGAATCTTCCGTTCTTCAAACCCTCGGCCCGGCTGATCTCAAACACAACGAATCGAACCCGAATCCTTCACTTCAATATCACTGAATCCGCTACTAGACTGATGAAGACTTCCTTCTCTCAATCACCTTCGCTCAGCTGAATATTGATGAAGCAATTCGTCCAAAAACCCCCAAACACAAACCGGTATTGGAGGATAAAACCCTAACGGTTTTATTCAAGAAAGAACCTGCCACAAGCTTCAACCCGAACCGGATTCTCCAATCACAGCTTCGAACCTTATCACCTTTAACCGATCACGAACCACATCAAAAATGATTGTGTGTAGTTGATGTGTTGTGAAATGTTGAAGATGAAGATGGTGAATCTTTGACACCTTTTTCACTCTTTCTTGTTTCCTTGAACACTTGAATTCAAAATATGCAAATGTTAGTTGATAAAACTGTTTTGACTTCTATTTATAGTAACTAGCAAACCAACTAAAAATAACAGCTTTTCAAATAGTGAAACGTACTCAGAAAACTGAGTTTACGCACGAGCGGTCGACCATAGGTCGGCGTGCGCTGACCCGTGGGAAATGCGCCGACCCCTATGGTCGACACAAGGTTTCATGCGCTGACCCGTGGATAGCCTTACTATGCCATGCGCCGACCTGTGGTCGACTCAAGGGTTTTATGCGCTAAGCCGTGAGCTATGCGCCGACCCTTATGGTCGACTCAAGCAAGTATGTGCTAACCAATCTCCAGTTTGTCTGAGTTATGCGCTGACCCGTGAGCTATGCGCCGACCCTTATGGTCGACTCAAAGTCTTCAAATCTGCAAAAATTTGTGTTTTGTGAGTTTCATGCATTTCGTCATGATCCCACTTTGTCCACATATGTTTTTAAGAATTATAACAGATTTTCGATAAGCAGGAAAGGATATGATAGGTAATGTGTTGCATTTGTTTGTAGACGTGCATGGTGGTCATTTGTCATCATCGAAACTTGCGGCCGTAAGTTGTCTGACTCTTTGCCTTTACACCTTCACTAAGAAGTTTCATCTTTCAAGACTTCCAGTTGACACCCACCTTGGAAGAATTTGAGAGAATCTTGGATCTTCCCTTAAAAGGAAAAAGTCCTTATAGAGGAATTGGGTATATTCCTAAAGTCGAAGACATTGCCAATGCCTTGAAAATCAACGTACAAGGTTTGGTGGCCAACGTGAAAAGAAAAGGAAATGTCAAGGGATTCTTAAGGGAATACTTAGAAGGGAAAACCTAAGAGTTCGTGAAGGTACAAGAGTGGGAAACCTTTAGTAATGTGTTAGCTCTCTTTGTCTATGGGCTGATACTCTTTCCAAATTTCAATGATTTCATAGACTCCGCCGATATAAGCATGTTCTGGTCTATTTTGAAAGAAAAGTAAAATCCCGTCCATGCACTCTTAGTGGATGTATTTCTTACGCTTCACTTACGACACGAGAAGATAGGTGGTATTATATTTTGCTACTTTCCTATGGTTTACACTTCGCTGACATCCCACATATTCAAGGCGGATGAATAGTCCCAAGGCTTAGTTTCCCTTACTAAAAGTTCTATCTTTTGGTATTCAAGGAAGCTCAATGTGAAGGAAATCATTTTCAACTGTGGAGAGTTCCCAAACGTCTCTCTCATAGGATCCAAGGGTTGCATAAACGATAACTCAATTTTTTCCTTAAGGAAGCTTGGACACCCTATGCTAGAGAAGCCCGAAGAGAAGTCCTTGGAAAGTTTGGTATTGCATGACATGGGGGCCAATGACCCATTTATGCTACAAAAGATCATTCAGGCATGGGATAGAGTCCGCACAAAAGGTAGTGACTTGGGAAAGAAGAACTGTGTATCCAAATAGCCTTACCGTTAATGCGTAAAGGAAAGGTTTCAAGAATTCAAACTACCATTCATCATTGAGCTCTCTGCTCAACTTAAATCACTTAAGCTGATCTCTATCTCCATAGAAGAGGCTAGCGAACTCAAGGCAACTATCCTAAGACTTGAAAAGGAAAAGGAAGAGTTGCAAACTATGTTGTATAAGGTCCCTCGAGATAAAAATGATTTAAGATGGAAAGCTATCAAAAAAGAAGCCATTTATTGTAGAAAAAAAAGGTTAAGGGTTGAAGAACATCAAGGACGGAAAGTATGAGGATTCCTAGGAGGGGAAAATTCTGAGCTAAATTTGTGAAATCAAGACCGAGATGGTGTTTTTGTTAGAGTCCACAAATCTAAGGAGTTTTGGAAGAAATCATATGCATATCAAAAGAACCTGAAAGAAGAGCTTGATGGCTTGAAACAAAAGCATATTGATGCATGAATAAGTTCAAAGATCATATTCAGGAAGAAAGGCTTAAAAAAGAAGAAGTGTGAAAGTTTCTTGCAAAACACCAAGAGGATTTAGAGTGAGTACTCAGAGACTTAATAGTGTTAAGAGGGTACCACGAGTATCAAGAGCAAGCTCAAGAAAATTATAGAGAAGAATTTAGGTGTTAGGAGAACCGCTACCAAAATTTGGTCAATCATGTAGAAGGTCACAACATCTTCCAAATGCTATAAAAAAGAGAATATGCGTTGGAATGAATATTTATCAAAGCCGGAAGGCTTAGCACATGAAGTAATTATAGACATCCCTAAGTATCTGAAGAAAGTTGATGTAACTACGCATCCCCTGAACACTCTATGAGAAGTTTATGACTTTGTTGAATTCTGCAAAATTATGCTAGGAGAATTTAAGGGAAAATAGATGTACTTTTAAATTTGTAATTCTAGCTTATGTAATTTTGTACTCTCTTTATCATTATGAATGAAAAAACCTTTTTGATTATTTTGACTTTTGGCATTGCATTACCCTCACAATTTATAGATGATTGAAATAAATCATAAGTCCACATGATTCCCTAAAAGAAAAAAAATATTGTTGATTCTAAGTGTTGGCAGCAATTTTGGTAAAAGAAAGAGTGTTCACAAGATGTTATGTGAGATGTCTTAACATGAGATATCCTATGTACCTGCTGAAGTTCAAGAACATGTGCATGCAGGATTGTTTCAGAATGCCATTTACAATGCTAAGGCTTCTGATATTGGATGTACCTGCTGGAGCTTGAATGAAAGACATGTTCATGCAGGATTGTTTCAGATGACATACACAATGTCATGACATCTGATATGGCTGTACCTGCTGGAAGTTATAAAAGGAATTATTGGATTATGCAGGATTTTTCCAGGATGTCAGACCCGATGTCATGACATCTTGTACACAGAACATTCAGTATGAATGTCTGGTGTTTTGTGATTGCATAATTAATGGCAATCTTTGGATGATTGAAGATATGGCTAGCTGGCGCATTCAATCATGGATTACAACCAGATTTACTTATTTTCCAAGGAGATCTATACAGTTGTTATAAAAAGATTTGATTGGAAAATAGATTTAGGGTTTTCGAGATGTCCAAGCCCAACTGGATGATTCTATAAAAAGGGACTTAGAAAACCTGTTTGAACACACAACCAAGACTGAGCGAAATAGAGAGAGAGAGCTAGGGTTTGTGTCTGTTTAGTCGTAAGACTTGTAGGTCATTCAAGTCATCCATTGATGATTGAATTGGACTGATTTGTGGTTGTAATTTGTCACTCTAAAGCTGTTAAGCAAGAGTGTGTGTCTTCTTGATCAAAGCTTTGAAGCAAGATCAAAAGTGTGTCTTCTTGATTGAAACTGTGAAGTAAAATCAAGAGTGTGTAATTGAAAAGTATTTTCTTTTCACAAGGGATTGTTGTTTAAAATCACGGGTGTGTGATTGTAAGGGAAGTGAGTGGGTTCTCATATCTAAGAGTGCTTAGGTAGAAGTTGCACGGGTAGAGATTAGGTGATAAAGACTGTAACTTGTTGAAGTGTACGGAGAGTCTTTGAACTAATTCTATTTTAGTGAATTTCCTTCCTGGCTTGGTAGCCCCCAGACGTAGGTGAGTTGCACCGAACTGGGTTAACAATTGCTTGTGTTATTCTCTTTACCATTCTGTTTTTGTTTATCCATTGTGTGTTAACAGATATTAGTGTCGTAACATTACCTTCGACATCTTATATTTGATACCAGAATTTCAATTGGTATCAGAGCAGGCGTCCTGCTCTAGTTCTGGGTGAGATCTAGGGGCAATACTTTCTGGTACAATGGAGAGAGATGGAGGATCTGTTCATAGGCCACCAATTTTGGATGGTTCTAACTATGACTATTGGAAACCTAGAATGGTAGCGTTTCTGAAATCCCTTGATAACAAGGCTTGGAAAGCTGTGTTAACAGGTTGGGTACATCCTGTCATTACTAAAGAAGGAGAAGCCACCACTAAGAAGCCTGAAGAACAATGGTCCAAGGAGGAGGATGATCTTGCTCTTGGAAACTCTAAAGCCTTGAATGCAATATTCAATGGGGTAGACAAGAATATTTTCAGGCTGGTGAACAACTGTGAAGTGGCCAAAGAAGCTTGGGACATTCTCAAGACCACTCATGAAGGCACCTCTAGGGTAAAGATGTCTAGACTTCAGCTGCTCACCTCCAAGTTTGAAAACTTAAGAATGAAGGAAGATGAAAATATTCATGAATTCTACATGAGTATCCTTGAAATTGCCAATGCCTCTGGAGCCTTGGGTGAGAAGATGTCAGATGAAAAGTTAGTAAGAAAAATACTCAGATCACTCCCCAAGAGATTTGCTATGAAAGTAACAGCCATAGAAGAATCTCAAGACATCTCAAATATGAGAGTTGATGAGCTAATTGGATCCCTCCAAACATTTGAGATGGGAATATGTGATGGAGCTGAAAAGAAAGCCAAGAGCATAGCATTTATGTCAAACACTGAAGAGGAAGATGAGGAAGGTGGTCAAGATATTGACAAAGACCTGGCAAAATGAGATAGCAATGCTGGGAAGACAGTTCAACAGACTGATAAAAAGGGTAGATGTGAGAGCAAATGGAAATGTCAAGAACATCACATCTGACATCAGTAAATCCAACAGCTTTGGTAAGAAACCAAAGTCTGAAGAAAAGCCCAAAGAAGTTCAGTGCTATGAGTGTAATGGGTATGGTCATATTAAAACTGAATGTGGGACCTACCTCAAGAAACAAAAGAGGAGTCTTGTGGCTTCGTGGTCTGATGGAAGTGAAACAGAAGAAGCCACAAACCATGTGACTACATTGACAGGAAGATGGGGGTCTGAGGAAGAGTCAATTGATGATGAAATAACCCTTAAAGAGTTGTGCCACAGAAGGTCAGGAGTGTGCAGACAAGTTGAAAGCCAGAAGAAAGTGATAGCTCAACTGGAAAATGAAAAGGAAAAGCTTGTGGAAACCATCTCAAAATTAAAGGTGGAAGATGTATTCTTGAATTCCAAACTAGATGAGATGACTAAGTATGTAAGAATGCTTAACAATGGATCGGCCATCTTAGACAAGATTCTCCAGACTGGCCAAAAAACAAGAAACAAATCTGGTATTGCATTCAAGGCTGAGTACAGTTACACTGGTTGCAAACCAAAATCTAAACCTAAGTGCAGCCATGCTAAAAGCAAACCTGAGATGTCACAACAGCAAAAAGGGAAGCATCAAAGATGGAAATGCCAATACTGTGGAAAATTTGGCCACCTGAAGCCCTTTTGCTATAAGCTATGTGGCTATCCTGACCCTGTTCAGTCTCAATACCAATCAAGGTCCAAACATCACAAGACTGTCAACAAAAAGCAATGGGCTCCTAAGACAAAGGTCACAAGTCGCATAGCTCACACTTCCCTCAGAGTTTCTGCCAAAGAAGATTGGTATTTTGACAGTGGTTGCTCCAGACATATGACTGGGAACAAAAATCTGCTAACTGAACTTCATCCTCATGCCATGAGTTATGTCACCTTTGGTGATGGTGCAAAGGGGGAAATCAAGGGAATGGGTAGGCTGGATTGCCCTGGAGTTCCTGACCTTAATGATGTCCTACTTGTTAACGGATTAACTGCTAATCTTATAAGCATCAGTCAACTGTGTGATCAAGGTCTGAATGTAATCTTCACTAAAACTGAATGTCTGATTACTAACAAAGAAAAAAAAATAATCATGAAGGGAGTTAGGTCCAAAGACAACTGCTACATGTGGAGCTCTCAAGAAACTGGATACTCCTCAATGTGTACCTTAGCCAAAGAAGAAGAGGTGAAGATATGGCATCAAAGATTGGGCCATCTGCACCTTAAAGGTATGAAAAGGATTATATCTGTTGAAGCTGTTAGAGGAATTCCCAACTTAAAGATTGATGAGGGAAAAATCTGTGGAGAATGTCAGATTGGAAAACAAACAAGGATGTCACACCAGAGGCTTAGACATGACACAACTACCAAAGTCCTGGAGCTACTTCATATGGATTTGATGGGACCCATGCAAGTAGAGAGCCTTGGTGGGAAGAAATATGCATATGTGGTGGTAGATGATTTCTCCAGATACACCTGGATCAATTTCATAAGAGAAAAATCTGATGTATTTGAAGTCTTTAAGGAGCTTTGTTTGAAACTTCAAAGGGAAAAAGAAAGTCCTGTTGTCAAAATTAGAAGTGATCATGGGAAGGAGTTTGAGAACATCAAATTTGCTGAATTCTGCTCTTCAGAAGGAATTCATCACGAGTTCTCATCCCCCATCACTCCCCAGCAAAATGGTGTGGTGGAAAGGAAAAATAGGACTCTTCAAGAATCAACCAGAGCTATGATTCATGCTAAGAAATTGCCCTATCATTTTTGGGCTGAAGCCATGAACACAGTCTGCTATGTTCACAACAGAGTGACATTGAAGAAAGGAACTCCCACAACCCTCTATGAAGTCTGGAAAGGAAGAAAACCCACAGTCAAATACTTCCATGTATTTGGTAGCAAATGCTATATCCTGGCTGATCGTGAGCAAAGAAGGAAGATGGATCCCAAAAGTGATGAAGGAATATTTCTGGGCTATTCAACAAACAGCAGAGCCTACAGGGTCTTTAATTCCAGAACTAATGTGTTGATGGAATCCATTAATGTTGTGGTTGATGACCAACAGACGGATGTCACAGACGATGTTGAGACATCTCTGAATGATTCTCCAATTGACCACTCAGACAAAAATAAGGAAGGAGAACCTCCTCAAGCTGAACCTGAAGATGACAAAACAAACAAGGGACCCTCTATCAGAATTCAGAAGGATCATCCCAAAGATCTTATCATAGGAGATCCAGATAAAGGAGTCACTACTAGATCAAGAGAAGTAATCTCACATGGCTGCTTTGTGTCAAAGATTGAACCCAGAAATATCAAGGAAGCCTTGACTGATGAGTTCTGGATCAATGCAATGCAAGAGGAGTTAGGCCAATTCAAGAGGAATGAAGTATGGGAATTGGTTCCTAGACCTGGAGGAGTAAATGTCATAGGAACAAAGTGGGCTTATAAGAATAAATCTGATGAACAAGGGGTTGTTACTAAAAACAAAGCTAGATTAGTAGCTCAAGGATATACTCAAGTTGAAGGAGTGGACTTCGATGAAACATTTGCTCCTGTAGCTCGCCTTGAGTCCATTAGACTATTGCTTGGAGTGGCATGCATTCTGAAATTCAAGCTGTTTCAAATGGATGTAAAAAGTGCCTTCCTGAATGGCTACTTAAATGAAGAAGTATATGTTGAACAGCCTAAAGGATTCACAGATCCAAATCTTCCACAACATGTGTACAGATTAAAGAAAGCCCTCTCTGGGTTGAAGCAAGCTCCTAGGGCTTGGTATGAGAGACTCACCGTGTTCCTCACTGACAATGGATACAAAAAGGGAGGTATTGACAAAACTCTGTTTGTGAAGAATGAAGGAGGAAAGCTCATGGTGGCACAAATATATGTAGATGACATTGTTTTTGGTGGGATGTCAGAACAGATGGTTGAACATTTTGTTAGACAAATGCAATCTGAGTTTGAGATGAGCCTTGTTGGAGAACTGACCTACTTTATTGGGCTACAAGTCAAATAGATGGAAGACTCTATCTTTCTATCTCAAAGCAAATATGCCAAGAACATTGTGAAGAAGTTTGGAATGGAAAATGCAAGCCATAAAAGGACACCTGCTCCTACTCATGTGAAAATCTCCAAAGACGAAAATGGTGTCAGTGTAGATCAGAGTCTATATAGAAGCATGATAGGAAGTCTCCTATATCTCACAGCAAGCAGACCTGACATTGCATTTGCTGTAGGTGTTTGTGCTAGGTATCAAGCTGAACCAAAAGTCAGTCACATAAACCAAGTGGAGAGAATACTGAAATATGTCAATGGCACCAGTGACTATGGGATGTTGTATACTCATGGATCTGGATCCATGTTGACTGGGTACTGTGATGCTGACTGGGCTAGAAGTGCTGATGATAGGAAAAGCACATCTGGAGGATGCTTCTTTTTGGGGAACAATCTGATTTCATGGTTTAGCAAGAAACAAAACTGTGTATCTCTATCCACTGCTGAAGCTGAATACATAGCAGCTGGGAGTAGTTGTTCTCAACTGGTCTGGATGAAGCAGATGTTGTCTGAATACAATGTCACACAAGAAGTCATGACATTATACTATGATAACTTGAGTGCCATAAATATTTCCAAAAATCCTATTCAACATAGCAGGACAAAGCACATTGACATTCATCATCACTTCATCAGAGAATTAGTAGAAGAGAAGATCATAACTCTGGAGCATGTTACTACTGAAAAGCAATTAGCAGACATTTTCACTAAAGCTTTGGATGCCAATCAATTTGAATGTTTAAGGGGGAAGTTGGGGATCTGTGTTCATGAGAACCTATAGCAGGCAAAGGAGTGTGTGGTTATCCCAGAGGATATTTCAGCCTAGGAAAACTGTGTTGTGACAGTCCTTATTGATAACTGTTATGGGCTCTTAAGGAGTTCCTTGGATTTGTTCATTATTCCAGCCATCACAGCTGTGTTTAATAATGGTGTGTACTTCCTGAATATTTTGTTTTAACATGCTTAATGTTATAACATCTGATCTAACATTCTCTGCTAGGCTAATAGACATTTATTTTGTCTAATTGGTCACCTTTGGTCAATTTTCACTAAAAAGGGGGAGAAGTGCTGATGTGGAAGTTGTATGTGGCTGGACAGAAGGACAACTATTATTGAAAGGAGTGCACAGGTGCTAAAACAGAATGTAATTCTGTTTGTTCACAGATGTCAAAGAGGATGTCTGATATGGTGCACATGTGTTGATGTTGAAGCAGATGTCAGTATGACATTCTGGCTGGTACAGGTACTGGAGTTCAGTAGTTGTTGTGTGCACAGATTTAGGGGGAAAAGGAGTACCCTTGTGCATTGTGCATTTGTGTGTCTTACTAGTTGCATCCGTAACTAGTAATTCTGTTTGTTGCACAAATTTAGGGGGAGGAGAAGTACCCTTGTGCATGTGTGTATTACTAGTAATTGTTTTGCTTCTGCTGCTGATTAAACTTCTGTTATGTTGTTTAAACTGCTGATAGTTTACCTTGTGAACAAAAAGGGCAGATATATGTTTTAGCCAAAATTTGTCAAAGGGGGAGTTTGTTGATTCTAAGTGTTGGCAGCAATTTTGGTAAAACAAAGAGTGTTCACAAGATGTTATGTGAGATGTCTTAACATGAGATATCCTATGTACCTGCTGGAGTTCAAGAACATGTGCATGCAGGATTGTTTCAGAATGCCATTTACAATGCTAAGGCTTCTGATATTGGATGTACCTGCTGGAGCTTAAATGAAAGACATGTTCATGCAGGATTGTTTCAGATGACATACACAATGTCATGACATCTGATATGGTTGTACCTGCTGGAAGTTATAAAAGGAATTATTGGATTATGCAGGATTTTTCCAGGATGTCAGACCCGATGTCATGACATCATGTACACAGAACATTCAGTATGAATGTCTGGTGTTTTGTGATTGCACAATTAATGGCGATCTTTGGATGATTGAAGATATGGCTAGCTGGCGCATTCAATCATGGATTACAACCAGATTTACTTATTTTCCAAGGAGATCTATACAGTTGTTATAAAAAGATTTGATTGGAAAATAGATTTAGGATTTTCAAGATGTCCAAGCCCAGCTGGATGCTTCTATAAAAAGGGACTTAGAAAACCTGTTTGAACACACAACCAAGACTGAGCGAAATAAAGAGAGAGAGCTAGGGTTTGTGTCTGTTTAGTCGTAAGACTTATAGGTCATTGAAGTCATCCATTGATGATTGAATTGGACTGATTTGTGGTTGTAATTTGTCACTCTAAAGCTGTTAAGCAAGAGTGTGTGTCTTCTTGATCAAAGCTTTGAAGCAAGATCAAGAGTGTGTCTTCTTGATTGAAACTGTGAAGTAAAATCAAGAGTGTGTAATTGAAAAGTATTTTCTTTTCACAAGGGATTATTGTTTAAAATCACAGGTGTGTGATTGTAAGGGAAGTGAGTGGGTTCTCATATCTAAGAGTGCTTAGGTAGAAGTTGCACGGGTAGAGATTAGGTGATAAAGACTATAACTTGTTGAAGTGTACGGAGAGTATTTGAACTAATTCTATTTTAGTGAATTTCCTTCCTGGCTTGGTAGCCCCCAGACGTAGGTGAGTTGCACCGAACTGGGTTAACAATTGCTTGTGTTATTCTCTTTACCATTCTGTTTTTGTTTATCCATTGTGTGTTAACAGATATTAGTGTCGTAACATTACCTTCGACATCTTATATCTGATACCAGAATTTCAAATATCACACATTATCATCTGCATTAATAACCGTTTCATGCCTTTATGTTTTCATTTGAATGTATTTCATTTGAATCATCAGCAAATCAACTAAATAAAGCTAATCCCCTCACAATCTCTTAGTACTCAGAACAACTCTTTGAGAATTATGGATAAACTTAAGTGAAGCCAAGAAAGGTTAAGAAAGGATGTTAACCAGTTGAAAAAACAAATGGGGAAGGTCTTGTAAGCCTTACACGATTTATCTAAGAGAGCATACAACCTTCCACCAATTACTTCAGCGGAAATGGTCGCTCCTCTAAATCCACCCGTTTTCACCCCAGGTCCATGACGAAACCATATGACGATATCTCATTTCCCAATGCATGGTCTTCCTTATGATAATCCCTCACTACCAGTGAACTTCATTGGAAGTTCTTTTCGCCCACCATCGAAATTTTTCTATCCCTTGAATTTGTAACAATCGCCACCTCTCATGCCTGACTCCTCATGTTTGTATGGTTTGACATTTCCATATCTGCAACTTTTTCCTCCAGTGAATTTTTACCAACTACCACTGTCTATCCCTTAGCAGAGTCGATGGAACCAGACATAAAACTAAAGTCGGTACAAGGAAATGAATATCCAAGAGGGAAAGCGTCCCTTTAGTTAATCCTTACGAATGATGCATGATTAGTGATATAAAGATTACCTCTTGTGGTAATTAGCACCTGTGATGCATAATCAGAGGAATGATCACGAGCATTGAAGGAAGAATAACTCCTATACTTAGTCCACACAAACAGAGTTCCTTCAATCTCAGTGTTAACTGCTACGAATGAAGACTTTGAGTGTGTGTATATGTGTGTGTGTGTGTGTGTGTGTGTGTGTGGTGTGTGTGTGTGTGTGTGTGTGTGTGTGTGTGTGTGTGAGAGAGAGAGAGAGAGAGAGAGAGAGAGAGAGAGAGAGAGAGAAATTATGGTCAGAGTTTCACAAACTGAATTTCATCAAGTATCTAAGCTTTTTCACAAGGGTTCTATTTATAGAACCATTTGTGTGGGTTGCAAGCTTAAAAAGGCCCACTTAAATGCACCATACCTTATGGTGCTCCATTTTCACTTAAGCACATGGTACCTTACTATATTCCGTATTCTATTTAAGTGAACTGTATCTTACGGTGTTCTACAATTCAGTTAAGTGCACCGTACTTTAAGGTATTCCATAGTTCTCTTAAGTGCATCATACCTTATAGTGTTACTTATTTATTCTATCTATCATCAATCTGTCATAATGTATGTGACCCTGTAGGTTCTCGTGACATTGAAAATTATATTAAATCACACATTTAATATAATAAATAGTGAGTGGTATTTGACAACACATCACTGCTACCCAAGTCATGTAAATGTCATATGATATGAAAAAATCTTTCAGTGACAATACTTGTGTGAACAATTACCCCTTTTTCCCTTATATCTATATTGAAAAAATATAGGAAAGAGGTCATAAAAAATACTTGATCTAAAGAAAAATAGATGACCTCCATCTAAAAAAGAAACCTTGCTAGCCACTATATCTTCCTTTCATCTATCACCTTTATAACCATCTTCGATCTCTTAAAAACTGAATGCATGTGTTGAGTTAATTGAATAAGGAATGAAGATAACTAGAAGGATAAATAGGGTATTTTAAAGTTGAATTTTGAGCCTTAATATTTTTGTTCAAAAATCGTGAACCAAGCCACGTTACGACCCCTAAAATACCTAATTGAAGCAAAGTTTAATTAAGAACATACTACAGAAAAATTATGGTAGAATAAACTAGCACAAAAAACTTTCTAATCATCTTCAAAGCATGTTATGCTTTCGCATTATCCCCTTTTTCACTTTGAATAAACCAATCTTGTACTTTTATTGTCGATTCATCCATCACATGTCACAATATTATCCAATTAACATCTTTTTTTAAAAACTTGCATGAACATTGCATTAAAACTACCATCATGAATATACAATTTTATTTGCAAGTTAATATTCAGCATCAAGTGAATTTTGACAATGTGCTATCAATTATGGAACTTGATTATTCACAAGTGGGCGTACTGCAGAAAACCACTGGGGAAAACCAATTCTAGATAATATCATAACAAAACACTTCAAAGCTCATGTCGAGGAAAACTAATTCAAGACCCAAAAGACTGGGGCAGATAAGTTGGATAAATGATAGGGCCAGTTCTTTCCACATCTCAAGGTACCCAAACAAGTCCCACAAAGTCTCAGCGACCACTTGGGCTATATGATTTTAAAGCGAGTGTTTAGAGTTTGAGTTAGCACGATTTTCTAATATGTAATTTCCATATGGATGTGAAATTGTCGCAAAAGACAATGTATTTATTGATGACATGTCATATGTGCGTTTTACAAAGCATCCAAGTCATCACATAAATAAATGGAGAGCACTCAAATTGATATGATGTGTTAATCATGTTTGCACCAACTTTGCATCAATCATATTAGCATTGCTTTAGATATAAAATCATGATCTCACAATAGGACAACATGCGTGAATTTGAAATCACGTTTGTTATAAGGATCCAAAAGCATTGTAATACAAGCAAAAAATCAAATAACCAAAGTCCAATTTTCATTGGCACTTATCAAAGCCAAACCTCGTTTGGCACACCCACCAAAGTCCAACCTTGCTTGGCAAACCTACCAAAGGTCCAACTTTCATTGGTACTTACCAAAGCTCAAACTTACTTGACACATCCACCAAAACACAACCTTGTTTGGCACACCTATCAAAAGTCCAATGTCCATTAGCACACCCCAAAATCAACATATTACACACATCGATCGGCCATTACACTTCATAGTCCATGAAAATTACATGAATTTAAGTAGCTTAAGTATGTGGTTGAATATTCCCTCTGATCTATGATTAAAATAAGAAGCATTCACATACAACCTCTCATATAAAATAAGAAGCAAGACCTATCAAAGCACCATGAGATACCTATCATGTGACAAGATAACTAAAATAAATAACTTCTAATAATTGATATAAGAAGTAAGATAATACATCGACGCAACAACAATTCCCAAATGCCATTTTTACTTATACACACTATCAGTAAGTAAAAGTATTAGAGTAATAAACTAGATATGAATTACATCAAAAGAATTTGAAACTTCTACAAATTCTTGTCGATCAAACATTTAGTTGATCAAATAGTGTACCATTCCAAAGACCTAATTTAAATATCTAAACCATAAAATCAATAGAAAATGTAAATAAAAAATTATTTTTACTTTGCTAGGGTATATTTATTCTCTCACGCTAATAGGACTACCCTAATGTACAAAATAAATTGGAAAACCATGGCTTCTAAGCTCAAACAATGAAAAATAAAACTACAAAACAACACAAACTTGAAAGGTTCAAATCAAACTAAATCGACAACTTGCAATGAAACATAATACATCCTATTAACTCAATATAAAAATAAAACCAAAATAAAAAAAGAGGTGGGGAATTGAATTAAACCTTAAAGTGACTAGCATTAGTTGAAACAAAAGAAACGCAGATTTGAGAGTGAGAGAAAACGCTAATTGTTTGAACCAGTCGAGAAATAAAAAATAAATTCTTGAAAAAGATGGAGAGAAGAGCTTATAGTTGAAGTAATTTTTGGTACAAATCATTGTGAGATAGGTGAGGAGAGAATGAATTGAAATGAGAAAGTATATTATATTAAGAAGTACCTGAATGAAGACATAAGAAACTGTATAATATAAGGTCTTTTACGAAAAAAAATTATTCTATACTCCACAATTATTCTCCTACCCCAAGAATTTTATAAATATTTCAAGTTTATTTTTATTAATTTTACTTTAATTTTTTATTTGTTACCATTCGTCCAAGTCATTTGAAATAAACTATCATGTATCCCTATTTTGCGAACCAGATAACTTGAATTAAAAACATATAGTATTTTAATTCTCAAACCGAAAAACTATAAGTAATGATTTTCGATTATATAGTTACTACACCGGATAACATGTTGCCTAGTTACCCGGTTAACAAAGACAAATCAAATAACTTCATCATGTGTTTTTTGGTTTAATTTTTTTACTAACTGGATATCTTACATGTAAGAGTTCTAGTGATGGATTTTTTACTAGTCGGATTTGTTACTTATGAGAGTTCTGGCACGTTTTTTTTTTGTTTTTTTTAAGTTTTATTAATTTTTTTACATATATATTTAACAGGTATGGATATGTCTTTGATCATATGCGATAAAATTTAGATATGTGTAGATATCACTAAGATATTCTCAACTGCAGAAAAATTTGATACACAAGAAGAGGTGACAAGGTGGATTAGGGAGGCTGGAATCAGGAATAGAGTGACAATTATAATAACTCATTCGGATATCAAAACTGGTAAGAGAGGAAGAAGTGACAAAGTTATATTTGATTGTGGTAAATATGTAAAATATAAACAAGGAGATAGTGTAAAACAAAGTGCTACTAAGAAATGTGGTTGTCCATTCAAAACTAGGTCAACACCATCAAAAGATGGTTCTGGTTGGAAGATTGATGTAAAAAATGAATTTCACAACCATGGTTTATCAGATAGATTTGAAGGCCATTCGCTTGTAGGTCGACTTAATGCTGATGAACAACAACATATTATTGATTTGACAAAATGTCATGTTCTACCAAGACACATATTGTTGTCATTGCAATAACAAGATCCGTAGAATGTGACTCGGATCATGCAAATATATAAACATAAGAGTAAGATTCAAAAAGATATTAGGGGTCCTAGAACAGAAATGCAACATTTGTTTAAGCTGATAGATGATTCAGATTATATTTATTGGAGTGGAAAAAAAGACGAGTCAGAAGTAGTGAGAGATACCTTATGGGCCCACCCAAAATCAATGAAGTTATTGAATATGTTTCCTAATGTGTTGATTGTGGACAATACGTACAAGACAAACAAGTATATGCAACATTTATTTGAAGTAGTTAGTATAACATCATCTGAGTTAATATTTTTTGTTGCATTTGCCTATATGGAATCTGAGCAGTCATAGAATTTTGGTTGAGTATTGGATAAGTTGAAATAATTGTTTACTAAGCAAGGGTTATGGCCATAAGTGATTTGATTGATAGATATCTTGCTTTGATGAAAGCAATTGAAAAAGTATTTCCAAGGACAATTAATTTGCTTTGTCGATTTCACATCAACAAAGAAAGTGAAATCAAAGTGCAAGGAGTATGTTGTGAACGATATGCGAGAGCTAAGAGAGAAACTATCGTATAAACTTGTAAGGACTAATGATGAGGTGGAGTACCATCAACAGTTGCAACAGCTTGAGCACATATGTGTTGATTTTAGACCATTTTTTGATGATATGAAAGACACATGATTGACTCCTCATATGCATAGATTTATTGGAGCTTGGATCAATCAAGTGTTGCATTTGGGAAACACCATGACTAATAGGTATGTTTTATTTTAGCCATAGTTTATTTATCTCAATATTAAGGACACTGATTTGTTTTTTTAGGGTTGAGTTTGCGCATTAGAAACTAAAGCAGATGTTGGATAACAACTTAGGCGATATGTGCAAATGTAGGAAGGATATGAATGGAAATCTCAAGGTACAATTGGGTAATATTAGAGCTTCATTTCAGCAGAGTTTTTATGAACTTGAGCACGCGCACACTAGTCCATTTTATAGGAATTTGTATAGATCAGTATCAAGAGCTGCTTTGAGACACATTATTGAAGATAGGTTGAGGGTTGACATTATGGGTACAAACATCCAAATGTGCGGGTGTACTCATAGAAAAGTATATGGGTTACCTTGTGCTTGTGAGTTAGGAAGATACACATTGAGTGGTGATCCAGTACCAATTGATGATATTCATATCCATTTGAGGAAGCTAAGTGATGGCAATCTGTCAATACACATATTTAGTCAAAGAATCAGAGAAAATAAGTAAAAGTCGAGCAAATATGAGAAGGAATGACCAAAGAATGAGGGGAAAATAGCTAAGTGTGCAAAGTGTGGACTTAGTGAAAATTTGAGTGAAAAAGGATAAAAAAGAGTGAAGCTTCGAAAATAATCACATCCACCATCACGCAACATCGTGCATGCGATAAGGCATTAAAAGATGCATCGTGCGCATGATGGTCACTTTTCTGGGCCTTTTTCTGATGCATTCTAGTCCATTCTGATTTCTGACACCTTTAAGAGGGGAAATTTTGCACTTTCACAAGGGTTACGAAATTTGGTACTGGGAGCACAATTTTACAGCATCAAAGGGTGATTTTGAGAGCATTGGAAGTCATTGGAGGCCAATCCTTCAAGGAAACTTATATGTTATTCTTCTTTATTCAATTGGTATTGTAATTTTTATTATAAGTAGCTAAGCTTCTCTAGGTTAGGTTGTGTGGTGATGGAACTTATTCAATATTGTTGGCATTATATGTTTGTTTGACTTTGTATGAATCTTTTGAATTATAATCTTATTCAATTGTTTCTTAATCTTAAGTCTTTTTGTTTGAGATAATTTGTTAATCTGATATTAGACACATAGAGATTACCGACCCTTAACCTATGTGTTGGACCTAGGGCAACTATTCTACTTACGCTGGTTGAATTGGGATAGGAGACCTCGAGTAGTGGTCTAGGGAATTAACGTTTTATACATCTTCTAACCCTGCTTACGCTGGAGGACTAGGGATAGAAAGCTTTGAGTAGTGGTTAATGAGTTATTTCGTGAGGGATCGACTATAATGATTTTGTTAGTTTGCCTTGAGGTTATAAGGATTAGACCTTCATACAAGGCATCATACATCAACAAGAGAGGATAATGGGATTCTAATACATAACCTAACTGTCTTAATACTTCTGTTTTAAACTCGTAATTTATTTTTCATTCTAAAACCTGACCCCCCTACCATTTACTGTTTTTCCTTTATATTGCATAATTGTTGGCTTGTTCAAACACAATCCCTGTGGATTTGATCTCTTATTACCGTGACACTATCAGTACACTTGCTAAGAATTCGTCATGGTTTTCACTCGGTTGTCGGGGACTATTGATTGCAATAGGGAAACACTTTGTGCAACGTATTTTATTTTTCTTAGTTTTCATTGATTTTTTGTTTATTTTCTTGTTTATCGTAGTGCTACTGAGGTATTTTATGTTTGTGTATTCGCAATTCAGGATCATCATTACTATCATTTGATCCATAAATTGAAATAATTACACGTGCTCTAAGAAAAACAACTAGAGAAGCGAGTCTGTTTGAAGGCGACCAACCACAAGTAGACCCATCAATACTTTCTTTGAATTCTGAAGAGGAAGATATCATGGCAGCACCAGCACCCCTCTCTATGGGGGATTAATGTAAATAGATTGATGAAGGACATGTTTCTAGAGGGTTTGTACAGGTAGACCCTTTAAAGTTTGATATTAAGAATTATGTGCATTCAGGTCTAAGAGACAATTTGTTCGACGGAAATGCTATCAGAGATCCATGGGCTCATCTTACACACTTATACGAAACCGTTTTGATGTGCAAACTTGATGATGTCACGGACGACCAGGTAAAGTTACGATTGTTTAGATTCTAAGTCATTGGAAGTGCAAAAGATTGGTTACTATGTCTTCTAAATGGAACCATTCAAACATGGAAGGAGCTAGAGGATAAGTTCTTGGAAGTATTTTTTACCACTAGCCAATTTACTGAGAGGAGAGCTGAGATTGTCAATTTTGAGCAACAAGAAACGGAGTCACTGTATGATTCTTAGGGGAGATTCAAGTTACTACTACACCGATGCCCCAATTATAATATGAACAATATGGAGCAAATGCAAATTTTCATTATAGGCCTCAAAAGTCAGACACGTATGTTGCTAGATTCTTCACACTGAAGCCTTGGTTGGTTTGAGTTAAGCCTTTATCCCATTACTCACCATCCAAGTAATCACAATAGAAGTAGTGTGTGAACAACAAGAAGAAAGTGGAAGAAGAAAAGATGATTAAGATCCAGAAGCATAAGGAAAGAAGTGAAAGAAAGGAGAAAAGGAGAGCAAGTAATGTTACCTGAGAGTTACGCCTTGCCGAAATCTTCATTGGATAAACTCTTTCTTTGATTTGGTATATCCACATATTTATTTCGTGTTTTATCGTTTGTGTTGATGTCATGTTATGATTTGTGTTGCTTTTCCTTTTCTAATTTTGTTGTATGATGTTGGTTTGTTTGAATTTAGAGTCAGGGTTTTCAAATTATGTGAACTTTGATCCGAGCGTGTGTTGTTGTTTTGGATGATTCTGATGCTAGATTAGTGTTTATGGGTTAATTTCATCTAGGGTTTATGTTTTAAATTTTGGGATTTTGATTTGGGATTTTTTTTAGAAATTTTGATGAACACCGATGAATGTTCATCATGTTCATGAAGAACACGGTGAATATCCACGACGGATGATGGTGTTTTTCTAGGCTTATACAGTGGCTTAGGGCAGGAAGGAAGATATAGATAAGAGAGAATGCGAGAGTCTTAAGGGAAGTGAGATAAATTTTTTTGAAAATGAAAGGCTTCAGCATGAAGTCCCCCTTTAATAATCTCTCTCTTTTTTCACTCTCCCGATGAAGCCATATGGCTTCATCAAGGACCCTTAGATCTGGTCCCAAAGGGAATTATGTGTACGCCTCCCTATATTAGAAAGAAGATCATGGCCCCTGATTTTTTATTAGAAGGCCCATATGGGTTCTCACTTGAACCCTTATTAATAAAGCTTGGACCATTTGATCCTGATCAGATGGTTACCACGTGCTCTTTCTCCTTTCCCTTGTGTTTTTGGGCCTCACTAGTTGAACCAAGAGTCCTTCTTTGGACTCATACCTATACTTCATGGTTTCACCCCCTTTGGTTTTTATTTGTTTGGGCCTTAAGCCCATTTAGATTTTTCTTATTCTCATTCCACCATTTAATTGATAGTTCACCCCTCTCTTTCATCTCGTGTTTTTTGTTTTTATTGGCTATTAGTTGAATTAATAATTGTTTATTCAAAAACATAAAAGGCTAAATAAAATCAATATTTTTTTCAAAATAAAAATACAAAACACTTGATCAACATCAAGTTAATTTTCAAAACAAAAACATTTCATCGCTCCTTCATCAATTTCAAAATCACTTCACCATCAAACCATTTCATCATTAAATCAATTTCAAAAAAATGTGAATCAAACACTTGATCAACATAAAGTCTTTTTTAAAACTCAATCAAGAACGTTTCAAAATCTTTTTCTCAGAAATATCAGATGAAAAAGGATTTATTGGACGTGATATCCATCCTAGTCCTCAAGTATTTGGATGATAGCCATAATAACTTACCGTTCGAGTATTAGTCTTCTGTTTAAAACATGATAATTCAATAAAATTAGTTAGTTCCGATTTGGATGAAAATGATTAGTTGGACGTAATATCCATCCTAGTCCCCAAGTATTTGGATGATAAACATAATAGCTTACCGTTTGAATGCTTGTCTTCCATTAAGAGATCATGACTTAATTCACCTCACAAATTCCATAAACAATTTGGACAAAAAAGAATTAGTTGGACGTAATATCCATCCTAGTCCCCAAGTATTTAAATGATAGCCGTAATAGCTTACCGTTCGGATACTCGTTATCCACCCATATATAAACTCAACGAATCAAATTCATTTTCCCAAGCGCAATAAAAAATTAAACCTTTTCGCAAATGAACAATACTTTATCTATTATAATGCGATACAAACAAACACTTAAGCCTCCCATGTGCGAGCATACTAGCAACGTTTAATCACTAGAATACGATCAATCATGATCCGTTCTACTACGACACAAACAAACGTTTAAGCCTCCCACACACGAGCATACAAGCAACGCTTGACTGATAGAATGTGAAATAAGCACCGTTTACTTAAAACAACCAACACACACTCATTTACTACCCAAAACTACATAACTTTGAATTCCTCATCGCACCAGAGGATACGTAAGAGCGAGATTCAACGTCTCGTCAAGCACTATAAGAAAAAATCCAAAAATATATTTTTCCTTCCCAAACAACTACATAGCTTTGAATTCCCCATCGCACCAGAGAATATGTAGGAGTGAGATTTAACATCTAGTCAAACACTATAATAAAAATTGTAAAAAAAAATCTTTTTTCTTGCTAAGAACTACGTAGCTTTGAATTCCTCATCGCACGTGATGATACGTAGGAGCAAGACTCGCAATCTTGTCAAGCTCCATAATAAAAAACTTATTTTTAGTCATTTTCTTTTTCCTTTCAAACTTTTAATAACTAGAAGAGAAGCAATAAATGAAAGCTAACACTCCTATTCGCAAAATTGACTAGTTGGTTCCTGTTGAGTACAACAGATGTGATTGATGCTAATACCTTCCCCTCGAATAACCGACCCTCGAGCCAAATTTGGTTTCGATGACCATTTTATTTTTTTAAGGGTTTTATCGATATTTTCCATTTCCTTTTGGAATAAATAAACTTTGGTGGTGACTCTGTTGTATTTTGAGCATTCTTTACGCATGGTTATTTTTCGCACCACGACATTAAGTCCTATGGCTTTGGTGCTTTTATGACTTCTATAAAGGCTTCTCACGTTGTACTTCACAAGTTCCCTAGAGCTCTTCCTTCTAAGGGGCTCTAGTCCTCTCAAAAGGTGCGGACTTGTCGAGTAAGATGATACTACATTCAGGGTCTCTCTACACCAACAAGATTGAAGTGATGGCTGAGAGTTCTTACCATGTGTTATGTGGCACTTCTTTGATGACCTTGGCGGTTGCTGGCTAAGGTGAAGTATTTTCCCTTGGTAATTTAACCCAAGATAAGGAACAATGGATGAGTAAGTTTGAGCAGCTATGTATGAAGAGACTAGCCTCAATGGAAAAGTATTGAGACTCTGGCAGTTCCAGATGTAAGCTAAAGGTTGGAAGAACGAGGTTCAGAGATTGTCAGGACTTAAAAAGGAAGTGGAGACTCATGGCGCCCCATCTGACCTGACAACTAGGAATATCAATTTGTAGGAGACGCTGGTTGACAAAGAGAAAGCTTTGAACGAAGCTCATATTTTTGAAAGGAGCTATCCTCCCAAGTGACCGCTGCCAGGAAGGTTCTGGAAGAGGAGAAAGAATCCCGCTAGGAGTTGGATAAAGAGTACAACACTACTATAAACAATGGCATCCATGGTGCTCTTAATGCTTTCCATATGGCCATCAAACAAATCAAGATCCTTTTTCATAGGGCCATCATGAGATCCTAGAGGAAGGGATCTTGTATGTACAAACAAATCTTCTTCAATCACACTTATTACGAAAGTTGATGAAGGACTCGATCAAGAAGATTCTAAGACCGTGGCCATATGAACGTGACTATCGAATTGGTTTAGAAATGAATCGGGAAAAATATGATTGAATTAATAGAAACTTGATCGAGTTAGAATGTTGACTAGATCAGAGATCTAATAGTGGAAATTTGTAGGAATCAATTGTCGATTCCCACAGACGACACCATCGTTCCGCATTGGAACCAAAATTGGTGATGTAGGTCTTTGAAGTGATGACACACGTTGCTCCGGTGCACTTGCTAGGTGACTTGCGTCGTTCCGATACAATTGCGTTAGAGTGGACATGAAAGCTTAACACTTTAATGATTAAGTCAATATTTTAGTAATGGAGATGAAAAATCGTGAATTGAATCATATGTGTTTCCGCGCCAACGATTTTATTCATATGATATGTGAAATTGAGCCTTTATAATTTTGAGTTTGAGATCGCCCCAAAATAATATGGAAAGAAGAAAAATGGTGAAATGTATTTAAATATAAAATTTCATGTAAAATACTCTTGCAAACTAACCAATAGATTTTGAATTTTGAAAGATTTTAATAAAGAAATTAAATAATAAAAAGGTTGACAAACCCCAACCACTCACCACAATCTTTCAATAACAACAGTACACATACATCACGCTTTCTCTTTTCTTCATTTCTGCAACGCTCATCGTCATGATCCAATTGTTAACCAACTAACACCACCATGTCTCCATCGTTTGTGAGTTTCGCTGGCTTATACAGCGGATATCTCCGTCGTTGTTTCACCGGAGCAGGTCTCATCGCTCAAAAAATCGACATAGACAACGAAACAACTCTCCATGTTTGGAGACCAACAAATCAAGCCACACTAAAACCATCGCTCGTTCTGATTCACGGATTCGGTCCTATGGCTATATGGCAATGGCGTCAACAAGTTCAGTTTCTAGCTCCACATTTCAATCTCTATGTTCCCGATCTAATCTTCTTCGGTGAATCAACAACGAGATCGAAGGAAAGAAGCGAGCAATTCCAAGCAGAGTCGGTTGGAAAACTGTTGGAGAAGTTAGGTGTGAAAAAGTGCCACGTGGCAGGCACGAGTTATGGCGGTATTGTTGCTTATAATATGGCGAAAATGTTAGGGAATGAGAAAATTGATAAAGTAGTTATTGCTAGTTCTGGTGTAAATATGACAAAGAATCATAACGTGAGGTTGATGGAAAGGGCTGGAATGGATAAAATTGAGGACCTTATGTTGCCTTCATCTACCCAAAATATGAGGAAAATGATGAAACTTGCAGTGGCAAAAAGAACGTCTTTCATTCCTGATTTTCTATTGAAAGACTTGTTAAATGTAAGTGCTGTTTTTCATTTATTTGTTTTCTATTCAGGTTAGTATTTATTTGTTTTTAAATTGTTTACTTTTTAAAAATATTTGAAATTGTTCAAATTTAGTTTTTATGAATACTATCCGACTAAATATTTGATATAGAAGTCCGCAAATTTTAGCTCAATTGACAAAAGTCAATATTGTTAAGTTGAACGTCATTATCAAGATTCGAATCCTGATACTCATGATTGTATGTGTGAGTTTCTAGTGATTATTACCACTTCATTTAGAAATTATTTTTTAAAAAACTTTGATATATGAAAGATGTGCATATTTGTACTAGTATAATTTTATTGATCTCTAAGAAAGAGAGTCCATAATTGTGCGATATAAGCTATACCCCATAACATTGGGTGAGTGATAAACACATTATGACAAACCGCTCGAACGAGGAGTAAAGTAGTCTAAAGAAGAGTTCCAAGTTGCCTGAAGAAGGGCTAACTCGCCTTGTTGGGCTTGGACTAAGATGTCTGATTCAATCCACACTCCATTAACAATTTAGTAGGCAAAACACGTGGCACACACATTGGTCCAAAAGACGGTTAAAGTGAGGTGGAAAACTGTCCTCCCTATTAGCGGGGACGAAATGGCTCTTCACTAAGGGATTGATGGGAAAGGTGGAGGAAGTGGACTTGACTTTCTCTATTGTCCAGCCCACGGAAACTCCTATAAATACCTTAGCCTTAGAACTCGGGAGAGATCTTCAATTTCCCCATAAACACATATACAGAGCTTCTCATCACTTTATGTGAGATATCCCTAAATATCGTATAAATATCCAAAAACACCACACACAATCCTACAAACACAGGGCTATCCTCATTGTACTTTTTTAGCAAGTACAATATTCTTGCTCTTTAATTGTGTTTTGAACCGGCCAAAATAGTCCCATATTGTTTGCAAATCGAGGATAAGGATAATTTACATATAACACACACATACCTTAACCCAATGAGGTTCCTTTTTTAAAGGACAAAGCTCTGATAGTTCTAACACCCAAAGCATAAAATACCATGTAGCCACAATGACACGAACTTTAGGTCGACCGAAACATTGGTACTGTCTGTGGGAACTCAAAGTTCTTGTCGTACCCCTTAGTCTTGATTATGGGGAAATTGTTTTGGGATGACCAAAATAGTCTCACATTGCTTGGGATTTGAGGTTAAGGGTAATTTATATACAACACCCGCACACCTCAACCCAGCGAGACACCTTTTCTAAAGGACAAAGTAGTGAGAGTTCTCACACCCAAAGTTGACAATAACTAGTAGCAGTAGTGGTGCAAACTTGAAGTCAATCGAAACATTTTCCCTCATTCTGGAACAATTTATCCCCAATCGAGACTAAGGTGAACAATGTAAAATTTGAGTTCTCACGGACCCCCTCACGACTTTGTCCTTTAGAAAAGGTGTCTCGTTGGGTTGAGATGTGTGAGTGTTGTATATAAACTACCATTTACCTCGATTACCTAGCAATGTGAGACTATTTTGGTCAGTCTAAAATAGTTTCCTTAGTTGAGGCTACAAAGCACGATGCGAAATTTAAGTGGCCATGGACGACGCTGATGCTCCAATCGACCTCAAGTCCGCGTCACTGTGGCGACTAACTATTGTCTGCTTTAGGTGTGAGAACCCTCACAACTTTGTCCAATAGAAAAGGCTTCTCGTTGGATTGAGGTGTCTGAGTGTTGTATATAAAATATCCTTAGCCTCAATTTCTAAGCAATGTGTGACTACTTTTGCCATCTAGAAACATTCCCCCCATTGAGGCTAAGGGGCACATTAAGAACTTTGAGTTCCACATAAACGACATCAATATTCCGATCGACTTCAAGTTCGTGCCACTGTAGCTAGGAGGTATTGTTTGTTTTTGATGTGAGAACCTTCACGACATTGCTCTTTGAAAATTCCCCTAGTTGAGTTGACGTGTGTGTTATATATAAACTAATCTTAGCCTCGATTTTCAAGCAATGTGGGACTATTTTGACCAATTCGAAAGAAATTATAATATATCTAATCTTAAAAGAAAAATATAAAACGTATTTGATTTAAATTTGAACTAAATACATTTTAAGTTGAATAGGATTAACAACACTTTCTTTAACACACATATTTCAACTCATTCTCATTAATAAATTTATTGAATCCACCATATGCAATTTTAGGGATCTCTTAAAAGTATCATTTTGATAGTGTATGAAAGGATTCTTTCAGAAGCATCATGTTTTAGAAGAATCCTTATGGAGTGTATGCTTATAGTCACAAATCAGTCTCTTTCTCCCCCCTCCCAATTCTGAAATTCATATTAAAAAGCACACCCCCCCCTCCCAAAAAAAAAAAAAAAACTATTTTCATCAAAATCAAATGCTCGGACCTACAACTTCTTGCAAATCATCAAACAATCTATCACATATGCTTACATTTATAATCTATTTGTTATTTACACAATTTGTAAGGATATTGAAAACCATATGTTAGAGCTCATTGTTTCCATCATGTATCCGTAAAGTACCTTATATATCCACCTTTCAAATTGATCTTCATGAGTCATGTAGAGTTCACTCTTGAAGTCATCTTCTGAGACCATCATCTCAGAGTCTCAATTTTTTCAGTCTCATGTGTTGAATTCATTAGCAATACGGTGTAAAATATAGTTTCAACCATTGTTGCATTTGAATGCTCGAACCCCTTATAGTCTTATTGTTTCTCTGTTGGATATTTGTAAACTTGTTTAATATTTGTTACAATATCGAACTTTTTTTCCCAAAGTCATGAGTATGTTTTTTGACACAATCATGTTTATTGTAATCTCAACAACAATGTTTTTCTCTTCAACATTTAAACGACAAACAATTGGATGACATGCTAACTTGTGATCCAATTTATGATTGTGTACATCACACATCATTTAAATTTCTAAACAATTTCCATCATATAGTATCCACACAGCCTGAATGGACATCCACAGTCCCTTGACCTAGTATCATCATGTTTCAACTTTCTATTTGTTTCTTTATACTTACCATTTCTTTCACAACGCATACCAACATAAATTTTTATCATATTCAAACACAAATCATACCTCTCGTTAGTCTAAGTATAAATTATTTAAATAAATAAGTTTTAAAAATAATTTGAGTCTGACCTTTTAATTAATTGAGATAGGTCAAGTCTTAAGTGGGTCAAACCATAAGCTTCTCTAAGACAGTCTCTCACATTCCCACCCATAATTCGAATTCACATGTGTCCCATGAAATTGTGTAAATTCTGCATAAATTTTTATTAGATCTTTATAATATTCTAATAAATTTAATTTATCATTAAAATAGAAAATTTAATTTATCATTAAAATAGGAAAGTTAATTTTTATTATCTTTATATGTTTGTGACTCACAAGATTTCAATTTTATTCACAATTCTTTAAGGTTTTGTTTGGGAGTTTTGAGGGAAATGGGTATGACAACTTTGAAAAAAGGGAATGATTGAGTGAAAAGAATATAATAATTTAAGTTGGGAGGATTTTAGGGGAATTTCTTTTATTTAAAAACCAAAATCTCTCTAGTTTAGGGAAAATAAAAAGTTGTATTTGATGAGGGATTTAAAGGGTTTTTGATGGCTTTGACAAAATTGTTCAAATGTAATTTATGTTGTTATAGTATTTCAAAAATTAAAAACATGTTAATGATAAACACTCTTTTATCATTCTATACAAAATATTTTTTTTTTCAAAAAATATTAAAAACTTTTCTATATTTTTTTAAAAATATCGATTTTCGAAATCTTCTCTTTCCCTCCCCTCCAAACTCCCAAACAAAGTCCAAAATATAACTTGGTAGTAAGTGAATTATGTGAAGGATATATTGATTGAGTGATTAACAAAGTGAGTTACATGTGAAATCTATATATATAATTCGAAGACGACTAATCCTAACTAATTGCATAGTCTTAAGTG
The DNA here is from genome assembly GCF_024323335.1 of Lathyrus oleraceus. Taxonomy (NCBI): domain Eukaryota; kingdom Viridiplantae; phylum Streptophyta; class Magnoliopsida; order Fabales; family Fabaceae; genus Lathyrus; species Lathyrus oleraceus. Next base: position 95,131,571 of record NC_066583.1, read on the forward strand.
TTTTAACTGACTTGTGTCGCAAATAACTAACTTGAAACACAAGTAAACTCCTATTAACTATGGCTTACATTCAAAAAATTCTTCCTAAATCATATCTTCTAGCCTTCTCATTCCTATAAGTTCATTCAAGAAATTAAACCTTGTTTCATCAATGGTTTGGTGAATATGCCTGCAAGTTGTATTCTCTAACTTGTTTTTGTTCACTTAGTTTCTCAAGAAGTGGTATTTTCTTTCAATATACTGGCTTCTACCATGATTCATTAGATGATTAGCCAAATTGATTGTTGATTTGTCATCAACCAACAATTTGATCTTCAATGATTTAATAATCTTTAATTCTTCCTATAAATTTTCGATCCAGTGTGCTTTAACAAGTTGCATGTAAAGTTTCTACATGCTCTGTTTCACGAGATTATATAGCCATTATTCCTGGTTTCTTGGAGCTCCATGAGATTGGAGCTACTCCAATCATGAAATGATATCCTATTGCACTTTTCCTATCATTTTGATCTTCTCCCGAATCTAAATCAAAGTAGTCGTATGTCATTGTATCTTTGATAGTGTTCTTCTTGTTTGGTATATGTATATCATGATTTGGTGTACCTTAGAATCCTTTTGCCGGCTAGTAGGTGGCATGTTCTAGACTTCTCCATAAATCTACTTACCAAGCCAACACTTTGACAAATGTTTGGTCTTGTGTTACATAGTTACCTTGGTGATCCAATGATCTACTTGTACATGATTACATCTACAAGCTCGTCTTTTGTTTCATTATTCAACTGTATGCATGTTCTCATGGGAGTGATTGCATGGATTACATTTTCTTATTTTGAATTTCTTTTGGATGTCTTATGCATATTTCTTATAATGAAAGAAAACTCCATTTCTTGGGTTTACAAACTCCATTTTTAAAAAATAAGCCAAATTTCTTAGGTCTGATATTTCGAAAACAAAGTGATCCAAAGATTCTAAAATGGCCAAAACTTAGTTTTATATCTGTCTAGTCTTCATAGGTGTCTTGCTCATCACCTTCTTTGTTGGACACCTATTAATGACATTCACATCTATTGAGGTTGCTTCTCCCTAGAAATTGTTTGTAATTTATCTTTCTTTGAACATTCTTCTTGCCATATTCAATATGTTCATCTTATTTCTTTCACCAATGCTATTGTGTTGAATTATATATGGAGCTATAATTTCACACTCAATACATTCTTTCTCATAGAATTGTGCAAGCTATTCGAAGTATATTTAATAATAAGGTTTTGAAAGGAAATAAAGAGAGATGAGAGAATAACATTTAGGTAAGTGAATTATGTGAAACATATATTGATTGAGTGGTTAACCAAGTGAATTACATGTGTAGCTTATATATACAATCAGAAGGCAACTAACTTAACTAGATGCATCGACCTAACTTTTTTTTTTGTAAATGCCAACTTCATTAAGAGCACAAGAAGTGCTAAAAAGAACACCTTAATACAAGACAAAATCACAACAACACCAAACTAGACCAGATAAAATAAATAGCTCCCAAGCCAGCCTAAAAGAGTTAAGACAGAGAAAAAAATACACAGGTGAAACCGATAACAAACACAACTCCTTTTGATTTGTGGCGAATCCATCTCCAAGACAGGATCTTTGCCTCTTCAGATAATCTTTCTTCCTCCAAATCCTCCCCTTTAAAAATTTTGTTGTTCCTTGTTTTCCAAACAGTCCAAACAATTGCGGTCCAAATACAAGCTATAATCGACCTAACTATTTTAACTTGTGTTGCATGTAACTAACTTGTAACACAATTAAACTTCTCTTAACTATAAATCACATACACAATAAAAAATAAAAAAAATTTAAATGTTAAATTCTAACTATTTGACGATGAGTATATTTTATATGGAGTCTCAGTTTCGATTCATCACATTTTTTCCGCATATGTATTTATGGGAATATGTGTATCACTTTGTCAAAAAAAAATTATCATATAAAAATATTTTACATTTTTTTTATCTTTTTGCTACAATTTTTTAAATGATAACTTTTTAAAAATAATTAAAATTAAAAATTATTTTGAATATTTCTCTTATATATTATTTTTAAAAGATATCTTTTAGTAAAAATATAAGTTTATTTTATGATTTTAAAATATTTATCGTTGAATATCTAAATAATTGAAATATCATAATTATTTATTCAATTTATAAAAAAACTAAATTTGAAACAACTTCCACTATTTTGAATATTTTTTTCATTAAATTAATCATAAAATATTAATTAAAAATAAATTTTAATTATATACACAATACATACATATTATGTGATTTGAAATTTTTATGGAAAAAAGGGAAGAAATTAATGTATAAATTTCTTTGAATGATATATAAATCTGTCATATTTCAGAAATTATACATGGAAAATAGGAAGGAAAAGATGGAGCTTTTAGGTGGCTTGTCCCTCGGAAAGATTGACACTTCAAACATTTCACCTCTTCAACAAGTAACTCTCTTTACTTAATATTTTAATTACATACAACTCTCTATAATTGAGCATTATTGTGGGTGATTAATAAACAATTATCGTAATTATCAGGAAGTTCTCATAATTTGGGGGGAAGATGACAAAATATTTCCTGTGCAGATGGCCCATGAACTGAAACAGTCTGTATTCAAATCCTTCGCAATAATTAATTTGTGCATTTTTAGAGGCTTAGCTTAATGCTTGAGAATGTGTTATATAACTAAATTATTAACTTATTGCAGGGTAATCAGTAAGAAGGCAAGTATAAAATTGATAAAGGAGGCATCTCATCTGCCTCAAATTGAAAAGCCAAAGAAATTCAACAATATTATCCTAAAGTTCTTACGCTCTGGCTCATGAATCCTTTTTATGATTATGTTTCATATAATTACTATTTATTTTTTTTGAAACTATTATAATGATTATTGAATAGTAAATTTAGTAATAATTAGCCTTTATAGAAGTTAATATACTAGTTATACAATATTACTATTTTAAATTGTTTTGTTGCCACAAAGGACAAAGCCACAACTATCCAAATATAAATTATATTCTAAGTATGAACAGCATGAAAGTGGATATTTATGGATGGATAGAATGTTATCCATATCCGATAAATATGATAGATGTATGTGGCTTATTTCGTGTGATTATTTATGGATTTTAAAGTATCCATAGATATTTATGGATAATTTAGAATCACTTTTCTAAAAAAAAATTCAACTTCAGAATTCTTTTTTATTACATAACAACATACAATTCGCTCTTAATTTAAGAAAAAAATATAATACACTAATTTTCTTCTTTTTCACAAAAATATAATAATATTCCAACATAATATTCAAATATTTCATTTTTAACCAAAACAAATGAAAGATATTGTGATTGTGAGTTATGATAGAAGGACGGACGGATGACAAAGAAGTAGGAAGAGAGGCCGTGGCTGGACAGATGAAGGATTGTACTGGTTGGTTGAACCGTAGAATTGTTAAAATGATGTATAGGGTATAGAAGAAGTTTAAATATGAAATGACTAAATAGAATTTGTATGGAATGTGAAATATTTTCTTCAAAGAAAATTTAAAAAAAATGAGAAGATTATTTTTTAGAAGATGAAAAGAGAGAGTATAATAAATTAATAATATTTAAATCATTTTTATAATTTATTAACGGATATGAGTATCATCAAGCCTGCGTTTGTATCAATTAAAAAACAGGTATTTAAATATCCATTCATTTAATCTGCAAATATCCAATAAGCTACCCGCCACGTATCTGTGACTGATTTTTTCTGCAGATACCAGCAGGTACGAATTTTTTTTCCATCCTTAAACCACTTACCTCCTGGTATCCATATCAGCTGACGAAACCATGTTACCCCCTTCGAGGTCGTAACGAGACGATAGTTCACCACAAATCACAGTTCCAGTGGCACCAATATCTAACATTAGTTGCCTTCACATTGAAACATCGTTGAAAATCAGAATCTACGACAAAATAATCGATCCTGATGAACATAAAGGTCTAGAAAAGTGCAAACTATTCTTTCTCACTTTGAAGCCTGAAGCCATGACATGGTTCATGGGACTAGGAAATAAATCCAATGCCTAGTGGGGAGAATTTCAAACGAGGTTTACCGCCCATTTTACAACATCTAGAAGGCAACCAATTTCAGTGGAAAGTTCGAGATCGATTAGGAAAGAAAATGATGAATCATTGCAGTCTTACATCGAGAGGTTAAATGGGGAGGCTATTTTGACCAAAAGCAACGACGAAGAAATGAAGAAGTACTTGTTAAGCCTCGAAATCAAACCAAGATCCAGGTTTACGGAAAGCACCGCAATGTAAGCCACGAAAACTTTCAACAGCTTCCTAGCAAGAGCTAAAAAATACATTAAGTATGAAGAGAAACTGATCGCTAGCATATGTTAGGGAAAAAAGCAACTGAAGAGCCAAAGCACAATATAGAGTGGAGGAAAAAAATAAAGAATAATACATAGAAAGGAGAGAAAATAGAGGCTAACCCTCTTCCAAGTATTAGAACTACACACCTTTAAACACTTCAGGAGAACACATTATGCAAGAATGCGTCAATGTTGAATTTTGGGAGGAACGGTAAAAACTCCAAAATAGATCAGGGAGAGCCCCACATCTATATATCCTAGTATTTTCACTTTCATAAAATAAAAGACCACAATACCGAGTAATGTGTGCAGCTGAAATATGGCATAGAATTCTTGATATGTGAGAGAAGAGTAATGTGTGCGGCTGAAATATGGCATAGAAGTCTTGATATGTGAGAGAAGACTATCAATATTTTTCAACTAAGACAAAGACATTCCTAGGAAAGAAAGACATGATAAAGAAGATCACAAAGGAAGAATGGAGAAGTGTCCCAAGTTGTCAAAAAAGAATAAAATTGATGAAGAGGAGAATAATGAGATACCAGTGGTGTATATTATCGTCGGAGGAACTTTTTGTGATTAGGAGAACCTCCCCATTATAATGAATGTTTAATGAGGAGTATTACAATCTTGGGAGGAGCTTCCCATTGATACTTGAGTAAAATGTGGACAAATAATAATTCGCAAGAAAAACAGAGTCATACATGACATAACTTCACCAGAATGGAAAACCACATCGGTGGCTTCGTCCACTCTAAGGAATCCTCTTCGCATAGATTTCAAAATCAAATTTGCAGAAGTCAATTTTATTAATTCACGATTCGCATAGTTTAATCAGGCATGCTCGTTTTAATTTCTCGATTATTTTATTGATCGCATTTTGATCAGCCTGAGTCTTTTAACCGATCATTTTTTATTTCAAAATTTGATCAAAATCAGTATGTTTCCAAGAACTTTATTTCGCGATATTCATTTCAGTGCATACATTTTAATTTTTCGAGCACTTTTGCACATATCTTTTATCCATTTTGAGTCTGTTTATTTTTGTCTTTTTATCAACATGTTCGTAATAATTAAATAGAATTTTCTATATCTTCGTTTCGATTTAATTTTGATTATTTAGGATAGTATTAATTTATTTTAATTTATCTTTTTAAAATTCATTTCACACCAAAACTATAAGATATGGTCTTTTTCTCTTTTTAAACTAAAAAAATCCTAGTATATAATGGTGTTGTGCATGAGGAGAGCATGAAGATGATTTGTGGGTAACAAAACAGGTTTCTTTTTCTCTTGTTCATGGTTTGCTACCACTGTTAAAGTAAATTTCCTTCTTTCTAACCCTCACAACCTCTTTTCAGCATACTCCATCAACCAAATATTACCACCTTAAAACACATATATTATATCATTTTCTTCCTAAAACAACATTTCACTAAAACAATATAAACTCTCATAAACCACTTTCTTCAAATTTCTTGCGACCCTTACAACTTCCATCATCTCATCATCACATAACACCATGTAACTTTCATATTCTTCACATGAGTAACAACTCAAACTTATCATTTTAAAGCCTTGCTGCATAAACTAGCAACAAAACCATTTACACACTCAAAACATAAGAAGCATTTCATGTTAAAAATCATCTTCCATTTTTGCACTCTTCAAAACAACTTCAAATCAACCTCCATCTTCTTCTCCCTCGAGCAATAACACAAATCTCCCACAAAAACCTCTCCTCTCTCACTTTTCACCCTATATCTTAATCCATACTAACAACTTACCTCACGAAACTCACAACTCCTACTGCTCATCATCATCTTTCATTAACCAAACAAACTTCCTTCCATAACCACTACTCCCTCTTCCATTCATCACCAAAGCTGCTAAGAACCAAACACATCCAAACACCTTTCTTCTCTTCCAGTCTCCATAACGCACTAACCACATCATCTTCTTTTAACTACATCATTGCTGCACTCCGCGAACAATAAAGCCTCCACCACCATCTTCTTTTAACAACCACAGCCCAAATACTTTCCAACATCATCGTCCCAAGCTCCACCCGCGCCTGCATAATCCATACCAAACCATTATCCCCTGCACACTACGACCACCAACAGAAACCTCATTTAACTCACTCTGGCAATAACCTCAATGCACCAACAAACAACTCCGGTGAACTTCCAAACTTCGCCACCGCTTGCCTATCTTTGCATTGCTTCTAGATTTAAATGGTTGGGTCTAGTTTAGATCGAGTGTTTCTTAATTGAATTAGAAAAAGAAGTTCATTTGTTTTCTTGATCCATGAAGGAGAAATAGAGATTATAAATTGGATTGACATAAGTATGTTGGAAATAATTTTGGACATGAGTGAGACTAAATAGTGGACATTGTGAATGAAAAAGAAATTGGAAACGTGGCTGAGAGTAGACCATTTCTCTTTTAATTTTTTTTAATAATTATGCCACGCGTTACATGATCTTTGGACCCTTTTGAATTTAAAAATAATAAGAAAGATTAAATCGGAAGCAAAACAGGGGTGGTACCTTCTTTCCTTTTATGGAGTTTTTTTTTTAAAATATATATATATATATATATATATATATATATATATATATATATTTTTTTATCATTTAATAAAGGCTTAATTCAAATTAGGGTTAGAATCTTTTGATTTGGGGTTTGGATTGTGTGCTTTGCACACCCCATATCCAACTTGTACCATCTCATGTTTGCTCATTTATTTTTGTTCTTTTAATTTTATTTTGATTTTATTTTTTATTTCTTTACTATTTAATTTAATCGAATCTTTTTATTCTTTAATTTAGATGTTAATTGTTTATATTAAATGATAAGTAGATTATTTGATCGATATTTGTGTTGCGATCTTAGAGTTAAAGTTCAATTTAACCTCCGAAAATCGTTTGGATGCATAGATTGTTGCTCAGCTTATTATAGAGTGATTCGTACATGATTTCACTCTAAGTTATCTTAAAGCGCTAAACTCGTTGCTTTCGATTTCGGTTGACTTTCGCTCTTGTGGCTTACTCTTGGACCTTCTTACAATGAACTCTTTTCTTTTGTGTGTTTGCATCTACCTGTCTGATAGCTTGCACTTTAATAGTTTCACTATATTCCCCAATTGTCAAGTGTATCCCCCACCATTTGTTTGTAATTGTTATTTATTTTTGTCACTTTTATTTCCATTAGTTAGATAATAAATAATTTAAAATGAATAACAAAAAAAACATAAAATCAATCCTTTTTAAAAAAGAAGTCAAAAATAAAATAAACACTCTATCTAATTTCGAGTATTTTTATCAAATCAAACCACTTGAATCTATTTCCACTATCCCCATATTCTCAAACCCTTCACATTTAAATCACTTTTCAAATCCTAAAACCACTTCAAACCTTTTTTTATAACCATGAATAAACGCTTGATCCAACATCAAGTTTATTTTCTCAATCAAATAAAAAATGACTAACCATTAACAACTTTGACTGTTTTTATAACAAAATTGGAAGAAAAAGATTGCATGGGTGAAAGGTCCAGTCGTAGTCCCGAGTATTAGACCCAAGTCGTAAAAGCTTACAAGTCACATATATTCGTCTTTCAAACCCAAAAATACATCAAACACATTCAAACATTTTTTTCTCTTGGCAGAATTTTCAAATATGAAAGACATTTTGTCTCAAGATGATGCAAAGTAATGCTTCGTCCTCACCTGTTTCGGGTAAAACAATATTTTCCGTCGATTGATACAAGATAGCTTTCGCTAAAACCGACCAACAAACATTTTCCACTTAAAACTACGTAAGCCTTGAGTTCTCTATTGCACCCGGAGATACGTATGAGCGCGATTCAAAGTCTCGTCATGCACCCTAATAAAAAAATAAACCTTTTAGTCCTATTCTTTTTTACTTTCTTAATAACTCGAGAAGCCTGATATTTCTAAGCTAACACTAACGCGCACAACTAACCAAACGGTTCCCGTTGAGTACAACGGACGTGAGGGGTGTTAATATCGTCCCCTTGTGTAACTGACTCCCGAACCTTGATTTGGTTTCGACAACCAATATCTTAGTAATTCTTTTTGGATTTTATCGATATTTCCCCTTTCCCTCTTTGGGAATAAATAAAGTTTAGTGGTGACTCTATTAAGTCCATCCGTAAGCATGCAATTATGCTTCACGAGCATCGTGTTCTCATTTTTCGCGGTGCGATAGATGAAGACTCTGCTGGATAAACCTCCCTAAGTGAGTCAAACCTAGTTTTTTGTGTGCTTATGTTTGTTTACCTGTGTGGCTTTTTTCCTTATTGTTTTTATCTTCATTGTTATATTGATGTATCCATTGTTGGCTTCCTTGGATTGTTGGTGCTTGGATACTCTAATTGCAAAAACCTTGTGGGAAAGACTCTCTACCTGAGTATAGAGTGAAAACATGAGATATGAAAAGGTTGAGTAGTACGGGTCCTCAAGATGAATTTCTCGTTGGGTCCATACGAGAACCTCGCTTAGAGTAGATCCTTTTGAGAATATTGTCGCCCGGGAAGTAATTCGTTGTAAGCTTCAATGTTTTCATTAGGGTCCATGACTCTAAGGACCTTTTGTATAACCTTAACCCCTTGGCCAACTAAGATTGATGGTTGCATAGTATGGGTAAGCGAGATGAATTTCTCGTTAGGTCGATATGATAACCTCACCCAGAATAGATTCTCTTGATAGAGTTGACGCCCAACAAGTAAGTTGCCGTAAGCGGAGAACATTATTATGGGTCCATGAATCTGGGAACCTTAACTAGAATTCCAAAGTCGGTTGTTATGTAGAATGGGTCTGCGAGATGCATTTCTCGTTGGGTCGATACGAGATACTCACCCAGAATAGATTCCCTTGATGGAGTTGACACCCGACAAGTAAGTTGTCGTAAGCGGAAACAGTCTTGTGGATCCATGACTTTGGGAACCTTTGTAGCCCTATATCACACTTGGTGATAACCCTTTTTGTGAAAAGTAATCAGATTCATCCGTTACCTCAGACCTATGCACCCATGTACCAAAAAAATGAATAAAAAAATACATGGAATCGCATTGCATCCATTCCCATATTGCATTCGTCATCATGCATTGCATATCTGTAAAAAAGAAAAAAAAACTCATTCATCCTTTGTCCATAACCCGCAACTGATTTCCTAACACCTATATCAGACTCGAAGCAACTTTCGGAAGATAATGGACCCTGGAGAGCAAAATCAGACTGTGTTAAGGGAAAATGTTGATCTGATGAAAAAGTAGATAAACCAAATCATGAAGGCTATGATAGCTTTGACAAATAGAGAGTCCAAAATTTAACATATTGTCATCATTGAAAATGTCACTCCACCTCAAGTGAACGATCAAGCTCAATCTCAGCATGTTCGGATCCCTGTTGAGAACCCTGCTATACAGGAGCATCCCATTGTCCTAGATGGACATTACTCACCTCATGATGCTATTGAGTATCACAGTTTTGCATTCTCAGAGACAAATTCTCAAAAAAACCAAGACCAGTGGCGAAGACCAAGAACCCAGAGGTTATTGAGATTGCTCAAAAATATAGTATGTTGGATGAAAAACTTAAAGCTATAGAGGGGCATGATGCTTTTGATCTAGATGCTTTAAACATGTGTTTAGTGTCTGGCCTGGTATTACCCCCAAAATTTAAAGTACCCAACTTTTAGAAGTACAAAGGGGATAGATGCCCAAAGCACCATTTGGCGATGTTCTGCCGAAAAATGAATTCCTATGCTCTCGAAGATAAGCTAATGATTCATTGTTTTTAAGATAGTTTGAGTGGGGCATCATTGAGTTAGTACATGGAATTATAAATAAGCCACATTCAGTCATGGTCGGACCTAGTTAACGCTTTTTTGAAGCAGTACCAATACAATTTGGGTGTGGCTCCCAGTCGCTTTCAATTGAAAGATCTATATCAAAAGAGTAACTAGTCATTTAGGAGTACGTCCAAAGGAGGAGAGAGTTTGGTGCTCGTTTTCAACTGCCACTCTCAGATAAAGAATTGGTGGATATGTTTATGGATACCCTAAGAGCCCATACTTTGAAAGGATGGTAGGAAGTGCATTAACAAGCTTCTCAGACCTGGTGAAAGTTTGAGAACGTGTCGAAAGCAACCTCAAAAGTGGAAGGCTCCAAGGTTCCTTAAATATGAAGACCGTTGAGAGTGAATCCCTTAGTGATTCCCAAGAGGAAAAGGAGGATGAAACTGATTCAACCTCGGAAACTCTCTAGGCTCCATAAACTCCGTCTCCAATGCCCTATTATCAGCATCCATATGCAACAGTTGTTCAATTCCAGCAACCATTACCTCCTGGTCCTCAGTACCAGCAATCATGGAAAGGTACGCTGAATCATCCAACATAGGTTCCGCATCAACGTCAACATCAGAATCATCAGGCTCGAAATCTAGACAATCAACATTGGCGTCAGAATCAACGTAGACCTCTAAACCGGCAGGAAAGAGAGACTCGTTAGATGGTCCTGATCTCAATGACATATAGTCAATCATGGTCTCAGTAGGTCAAAATCTCGTCGATAGCTCCTAGAGAGACCATATCCATGAAGTTTCCATTCCTTCATTGGTACAATCTGGATGTCCAATGTGAGTTTCATGATGGAGTAGTGGGACACTCAATCGAAGAGTGTAAGGTCTTCCAAGAAGAAATGCAAGATATGATCGACAAAGGGAAGTTAATTTTCGATGGCCCTAATGTGGTGAATGGTCCATTACCCTAATGAGAACGTAGAGTCTAGGAGGTACTTCCTAGAGCCAGCAAGTCAAGCAGAAAATATTATCCCCAACACTACAAATCATTTGGATGTTTCAGCTTTTCATTTGTATTTTCTTTGCATGTTAAACGTTGTTTTCTTTTAAACATTGTTGTTTTTAATGGTAATATTAATGAAGTGAGCATGCACTTTCTGAATCGATCATGTCGTATTCACTCGTTTTTCCATTTATATAAAAAACATTTCTCCCATTCATTTTCTTTATCAAATTGTTGTTTTAGCAAAGATTTGATGGAGGATGATGAAAATGAATTACCCATAATTGTTGTGGTATGCTTTTGAATAGAACTTTTCCAATGATGTAAGGATTTGTTTCAAATCTCCAAACACTGAAGCGATAATAGGTTAGTCTCTAGTCAACCACTTTGAGCCTATAAATTGGTGTTTCTTTCAGATTTAAAAACCCTTAATCTTAACCAGGGGCAGGATTATTGTGTTCATATAGTTTTATTGTGCATTCGATCTTCAAGAGAATTTGTCCATATCTACACATCATCCAAAGAGGTTCAACCACATGCTACTCTTTGCATGCATCATGAAGTGTCGAAGAAGTCGTAAAAAACCAAAATTTACAGTGGTTGATCCTCATCCACCAATAACATGGTAGTCACAATTTTTCAGCAAAATAAGAAAAAAAGAAGAAAAAAAAGTCCGCTAAGTCGAACACCACAAAAGACGACGTAGGCAAAAATCAGGGCATCCCGGTGGACGGAAAGCTTTAAAGAAACAGTTTAGGAAAAATTAGAGATAAAAAAATCAATCAAAAGAGGACATCAACTCTTCAACAGAAACAAAGCAAAACAAAATAAGGTGACTGCCAGTGCAAGAAAATCTCACCTCAAATCCTCATTTTTACCATCACATCTTCGAACCCTCTTGGAAGTTGAATGCTTGCTAACTGAACGTAGGACTGGAGATCATCAAGAAGAAGGGGTGGGTAAAAATTAAATTTTGATCCTTATATCCATTGTTTTCAAAACCGTGAACCATGTCTTGTTACAACCCATAAAAGACCTAATTGAGGTAGGATTTCTTTTGCAAGCATACTACAACAAGGTTGTATTAACCTGACTCCAAACGATCTTTGTTTATCATTTGTGTTTATCGCACCACCTTCCACACCGTGAATGGCTAGATCATCCTTGTGTTTTGATCCTCGACCCATTCACTGTATTTCACCTTGTTGATATCAATAAATTTTGATTTTAAATTTTTGCATAAGCACTACATTAAAATTACCATTTTGAGTGTACTGTTTTAATTTCAACTCACTATTTAGCATCAAAGGAATCCCAAACAACACAGTCAGTTGAGGGACTTAATCAAGTGAAAAGTCTAGTCAAGGGAAAACTACTTTGAGCATCGGTTAATCTGAGCCAATCACCCCAAGAGTCGGTTAGTCGAGAGAAAATCCTTCCAAGACTCAAACAGGGGAAAGCCACCTAAAGAGTGAAGTGAGTCTAACTCTCCAAAGGTAGGTTAATCAGAAGTCTACCACTTTAAGGTTCGGTTAATGAACAACCACTACAAGATTCAAATATTGGGGTAAGCCACCTCAAGGTGGTGGCAAGCTGCTTCCAAACTCCTTTCGAGGTAGATCTTTTCAAAGACCCAATATATTGGGGCAAGATATCCACCGAATGGCAAGTCCTCTATAGACTTTCAAGCTACTCAAGCAAGAATTCTGCTATGCATCAATAACTGTTGAGTTTGAAATGAGTGTCGGGAAATCATATTGGAAATTACCTCCCATCAAAATTCCTTTTCCCTCGACAAGAAACCATGTTGCAAAGGAAGTTTTTCATCCATTACCCAGCACATGGGCATTATTAGAAACCTTAAATTCATTGCATAAATCATTGTCATGCAATAATCATGTCGCTTCACTCTAGCATCATGCCAGACATATCATCATATTCATCTGACATATTCTCATAGAAAAAAACCTTGAAAAATAAACATTTGCATTAAATTCCAACCTTTCTTGGCACCTCTCAAAGTCCAATTCTTATTGACACGCATACATGCATTACATTTTATGCGTCATTACATGTGTGGTATACCCACAAGTATGGGGCACTACACCGAGTAACCATAACATTACATGCATCGATCAAAATGCACATCAAAGCATATTCAATCATAAGCATAACATGAACCATGTCTCATCCATATATAAAGACAATCATTTTAACTACAGTCAATTCCTATATGTTTGTCACCAGAATCTCGCCAGAATGATTTCCTGGTTGATCTCCGCAGAAGATTTCACGTTAAACCTCGACCACAAGTATTTTTCTCATTAAACCTCGGTAGTAGATTTTCTGGTTGATTTCGGCAGTAGATTTCCCCGTTAAACCTCGGCAGAAGGTGTTTCCCCATAAAATCTCAGTACTAGATTCCTATGGCTAATCTTAGTAGAAGATTTCCTAGTAGACCTCGACATTAGGTATATCTCTCTCAAAGTGAATCTCGATAGTAGATTCCCTGGTTGATCTTGGCAGAAGATTTCCCAGTAGACCTCGACAGTAGGTATTTTCTCAATAAAACCTTGGCAGTAGGTATCTCCCAGTGAGTCGCAGCAGTAGACTCCCTAGTGAGTTTTCTTCTGAATCTTCCCCAAGGAACCTCGACAGTAGTCTTCCTCGGTGGAACTTCTTTGGAAGATTATTCTCGAAGATCATGCAAGCAGTCAGAGTAGTTAATCACTTCTCTTCCTAATGATTCCACCTTGCATTTCAATTCACCAATAAAGGCATCTCGTCAAGCCTCATTTCATGTCATTTCATGAATGTCAACATTTGCATAAAAGCAAATTTAAATCATTGCATAATCGAAGAGTACTCTGCGCTCATTTTTCATTGACCCAGGTCTTGTTGTTGATCCTATATCCCTTGACCTAAAATGTCCAATTCTGATTTGGCACCCTTAAAACCAAGTCCAGTCTTGCCTGGAAAACTCCGTTTGAAGCCGATATATATTTACTGGTCCAGTCTCTCCTAGAAAAATTCGTTTGAAGTCGGTATGTATTTTAATGATGCATATTGTTAAAGTCGACTCTTGTCTGGAATTTCATTTTAAAAGTCCAACACCGTCTGGAATTCTTGCATTCTTTTCTCTAGTAATTTGTTATCCCTAGTGAGTTTTCACCCATTTTTCTGTCATTTCCTGTGGATAACCATTACACATATTGTCATCATTCCCCACAGGTAAATTTGCATTCTTCATCCATCATAAAACATCATGCTCAGGTTCATTTCATATCATATCCCTAGCAAACCAACTCAAACAAAAAAAGAGTCATTCATGCATTCATAACATGTCATCTCATTTCATCTACATTCAAGGACAAAATCCGGGTCTTTTAGTATTTAGCTATCTCCCACTGCAATCATACGAAGATTAACATTCTTCATATTCTCTGGTTGAAGATACTTAAATAGGGGCAACTATCATACCCCGATTTTGTCTCTCATTCAATAAACTAATGCATTCATCGAGTCCTTAACATCATCTGCATAGCATAACATGCATTTCATTCCGCATAATTCCTAAATTGTCAATTGGAATAACTTTTCGAATCTACAGACAGGGCGGTCAGACTGATTTTCAAATATATGTGAAATTAGTGGGCAGAAAATTTTAAGATCGAGCTTGCAGACGTCAATTTTATTAATCTACGATTCGTGTAGTTTAACCAAGCGCGCTTGTTTTAATTTTTTGACTACTATTTTGGTCCATTTTGATCATCCTGAGCCTTTTAACCGATCATTTTTTATTTCAAAATTTGATCAAAACCTGTATGTTTCCAAGAATTTTATTTCGTGTTGATCATTTCGATGCATTCATTTTAATTTTTTGAGCACTTTTGCGTGCATCTTTTATTCATTTTGAGTCCGTTTGTTTTTATCTTTTTATTAACATGTTTGTAATCATTAAATAGAATTTTCTATATTCTAGTTTCAATTTAATTTTGATTATTCAAGATAATCTGATTTATTTTAATTTAGCTTTTTAAAATTCAATTCCCACCAAAACTATAAGAGAAGGTCTTTTTGTCTTTTTAAAATAAGAAAACCCTACGATATAATGGTGTTGTGCAAGAGGAGAGCATGGAGACCAATAGGCACTCTTACAGCGGCGGATATCACCTCACTCTCTCTTAATCAAAAAAATCATAAAAAGGGAAGTCTAAGTATCAACACCAATGAGCATTTTTTTATTGGTAATAAAAAAGAAAAAGACAAGGAGAGGAACTGTGGGTAACGAAACATGTTTCTCTTTCTCTTGTTCATGGCATGTTACCATTCTTAAAAGAAATTTCCTTCTTATTGATCCTCACAACCTCTTTTCAACATACTCCATTAACCATATATTACCACCTAAAAACACCTCTATTATATCATCTTCTTCCTAAAACAACATTTCACCAAAACAATATAAACTCTCATAAACCACCTTCTTCTTCAAATTTCTTTCGACCCTTACAAATTCCATCATCTCATCATCACATATCACCATGTAACTTTCATATTATTCACATGAGTAACAACTCAAACTCATCATCTTAAATCCTTGTTGTATAAACTATCAACTTCATGTTCTCTTCTCTAAAAAAAACCATTTAGAAACTCATAACTCAAGATACATTTCATGTTAAAAATCATCTTCCATTTTTGTACTCTTCAAAACAACTTCAAAACAACTTCAAAACCACCTCTATCTTCATATCCCTCAAGCAACAACACGAATCTCCCACAAAAACCTCCCTTCTCTCACTTTTCACCCTATCTCATAATCCATACTAACAACTCACATCACGAAACACACAATTGTTGGTGTAAGCCCTAGAGGCCAATACTTTTGGTACTTGTATCGAATTATTTAAGGTTTTTTCTTTATTATGTTTGTTTAATAAAGTCCCTAGAATAGCTAGTCCGTTTAATGTATCAAGTATGACTTAATCATGAGATCACATTAAACATAAGGACAATATTCTTAAAGTATCCGTAGTCGAGCTTTATTGTGAAGTGGGATAACATTAAAGCATTAAGACTATTATGTTTGTAGACTGATGATCACATCTCATGGATCATGGATAAAGAGTTATCAAGTCTTAAACATAGGTATGAATATTAAGAGTAATATTTATACTGGATTGACCCGCTATGAGAATACTATATAGAAAGTTATGCAAAGTGTCATAAGTTATTCTCACGGTGATAATGGTGTATACCACTCTTCGACCTGAAACCACTATGGACCCTATATGTAGAGTCGAGTACTTTATTGCTGATCCAACATTGTCCATAACTGGATTACCATAAAGACAGTTGATGGGTACCCCACAAAGCATGCTGAGGGACATGAGTGACCTAGATGGAATTTTCCCATCCTGCGTAACACGATAAATGTATATGGGTCTGTAAGACCCCAATTTTGTCCCTAAGATCCCTCATGACATCATATCATATCATATCATTGCCTCAAGGATCATTGTGCACTTTGCCTCCCTCCTTGTGGGTGGGTTGTCTTTTGAGAGTGATTCTTGATCACCAAGCATGTTTTGCATTTGTATATCATTGCTTTTCATTTGTTTACTAACCAAAAGTACAAAAATATGTCATCTAACCTTGTTACTTGCAGATGAAGCAATCACCAGTCAAAGGCATTCATTGAGCAATAGATGGTGGCCATTCTTGAGAATTTGGGCACCATGGTCATTCACAAGAGTTCATATGAACCATGATATCATTTTGAATCAAGATCCCAAGTGGAAGAGGCTTGAGTTTCATCTGAGCATAGCCAGGTCAACTGAAACCCTAGAAAAGTCAACACAAGTCAACTGTGCATTCAATCATGGATTTGAAGGTGGGAGATGGTTAGAGAGGCCTCATTCATGTCCATACAAGTCCCATTTGACATTTCAAACATCAACAATGGAGAATTTGAGGTCAGATGAAAACTTTCCAAAAATAGAAAGTGACCTGTAATTCAAAATTGCCAAAAATGGAAAGGTCTTCCCCTCAATATTACATCATCAAGAAATCTTCAAATGAAATTTTGTCCAACATGAAAGTTGAAGATCTTGTTCTCCCCTTTCCAAAAAGTCTAAGAACATGAATTTCTCATTTGTGGTTAAGAAGATATGGATCAAACATGGCCAAGCAAATTTGAACTTCAAGCATGCATAACTTTTGAACCATAAGGCCAATTGAAGTGGTTCTTTTTGCAACTTTTCTCTCTTGATATGCACTATCCAAAACATGCATCACATACCATGCATTTTGATCACAAAAATTTTGGCATTTTCATTTGAATTTTGGAGGGAAATTCCAAATTCAAAAATTAGGCATTGTTTTCATGTTCTAGCATTGGCCTTGGCTTCCTAACAACATTTGAAGTGGATTTAACTCAGAATTCGAGCACTGTAGCATTGCATTACACATATAAGGGTGCTTTGGCCAATTTGCAAAAACACTTGAATTTCACTAATCCCTTGGCATTAGCTTAAACATGATTAACAAGCATCATTAGGAGAGCATATATAATCATAATTCTAACAGAATTCAGGGAGAACATTTCACAAATCTCAGATCTAGAAATTTCTCTCCAATTTTCTCTCAACTTTTTCATCCAAATTCTTCATAAACATTGCCTTGTTCTTGATTTGTTCATCATCCACAAGCATCATTGAAGGTTTTGGAAGCAAGATCTAGAAGAATTGAGTTGATTCGAGGACTGTTGAACCTTGCATCCATTAATGGCAGTTGAAGATTCAAGTGAGATCAAGCACTGCTGAGCTATTATCCTTCATCCATTCATTCATCTAAGCATTGGAGATCATCTGTTTCAGCTTTCCAGGACCTGAATTGAACGATTTCACTTCTGTAGCTTCATTAAGGTCAGAATTCGATGCTCATAATTCATAAAATTGATGTATGCATGTTGTAGATCCTTTAATGCTGATCACGCTGAACTTTAGATCCATGAAATCCATGCAGAAATGAAGTAGTTATGATGATTATAAGTTTGATAGGTGAAACTTTTCTTGCTCGAAACTTTGAACATAGGTTGAATTAGGTCAAAATAATCATTGATCCGTGTTGTATGTTGAAAGATGAATCCATTGGTGTGCTCATTGTGAATTTCTGTGCATGTTTGTTCTTGAGGATGATGAACACGTATGAACATGATGAATATCCTAGGGTTTCTGTTTCCAGAACTGGTTTGATCTTCATAAGCGTGTGTTTGCATGCTTTTAGTTGTTAATGGACATGTATTGGTCCACGTAATGCTGGCTTGGCATAACGATTGGACGAGAGCGCTTCCCACTGCTAACTCAGTTAAGTGAAACGGTGCGTTTCACTTAACTGGCGCTCAATTTGAATTCCTCTCCTGTTCGATCCCTGGCTCGTTCATTTTCCATTTTGCCTTGCTTGATTTATTTCCATGTTCCATGCCATCCATGCCATGCTTCATTCATGTGTTTTTTAATTTTTCACTCACTTCCAAAATTCATAACTCCATGAATAATCATCCAAATGGCATGAGATTTTTTGCACTTTGTTCCTCATGATGTCTACTATTTTATGAGTATTTTTCCAGAATTTGTGCTCGGTTGGAATTTAAATTTGCCTAGGGTTTGTGTATGCATATGCTATCTTGTACCTTTCTTGCCATTTTCTTTGTGAAATAATGATGGTTAATCCAATGAATGTGAAATTTGTCATGCTTAAACTAGACATCTTTCTGGTCATTTTGGTGTTGAGTTTAAATTTTTAGCATTTATGGTTGTTGAGATATGATCTGGTTAATGTAGGTATGACAATGTGTGTCACACCTTTGCTTGCTCAAATTGTTGATTTTCTTTGCCATGCCAAATAAATGCCAAATGATGTGATTTTTTGCATGATGTTTCTTCTGGATGTTGAGATTGATCATGAATTTTTGTGGAATTTTTGGATCCATTTCTGATTTGTTTGAGATTTTTCTTGCTGGATTGTCATGTTTGGACTTTTGAATAGTCATGAACTTCAATGATTTGTGAAATGATGGTTGTTTATCCTATGAACTTGAAATTTTGCACATTTATTCTAGACACTTTGAAGTTTATTGTGGCTTTGATTGGAGGTCTTTATCATGTTCCCATTATGTTTTAGGCTTATGCTAAGTTAGTGCATCAAATTGTGCCTCAATTGAGTTTGTTTGTGATTACCATGACTTGATGAATTTAATTACCATGCTTAAACTTGTCCAAATGCCTTGATTTTTGGTGTGTTGATCATGTGATGTGTTCTGTTTAGCCATGATTTTTCTTGAGATTTATTGAACCATTTTTGAATTAATGTGCATTTGTTCATTCTTTTGCTTCAATGTGGTTTCAACTTGCCTATCTTGACATGTCTTGATTGTGAAATGAATTTGGTTGATGATATTGACATGAGACCTCTTGTATTAGTTTCTTATTTGATTGGAGTTGATTCATGTTAATTTTTAGCTTCTGTTTTAAATTTTTTCTCCATCTTTGACCCTAGGCTTTGACCTAGTGGTTTGCTTCTCATCTTTGAAGTTTTGTTTCAGGTTACACATACAAGTTACACAATTGATGATGCCTCATCTTGAGAGCATTTGATATTTGCTTTTGATTACTAATGTGTGTTTTGTAGGTTGATGTTGACTCTCTTGAGTTTGACTTGTGGCTCATGCCTTTGCCTATATTGGTTGTCTGTTGCACTAACTGTTGGTTGTTTGTCTGTATAAGTGTACTGATTTGTTTGATGTTTCACAGGTACATTAGTTGCTTAAGTTCACTTTGAACTTGCTTTTGCTTGGTTGCTTAGCCACTTAGGTATATTTTCTCTTCTTCATGTAGTCTGGAAGACCTGGCCTGTTATGTGGCCAGGCACCTGTCTGAAGTCCTCCTTAAGAGGCAATGCTTGTGTTTGTTTACTCTTTGTGCCAAGCAGGAAAAGTCCTCTTATGAGGCAATTGGTAGATAAAAGAGATGTGTAGTCCATCTCTTACTATTCAGTGTGTCATCCCTTTGCTCACATAACATGTTGATGCATTGTGGATATTAACCCAAGATCTATAGAGTCATTCACTTGTGGAGAGAGTTCCTACTTTCTGAACTCCCACACATTCTATTATTCAAAGCTCTCCCAGGCCAGGGATAAGAGCTATGAGGCACACCCCTCATCTCCATTTCATCTGCTTTACCTTAACTCTCAATGTTAAGGTTAAGAGCACAACTTACCCCATTCCAGTTGACTGTAAAGTCTAAACCCTGCTTGAGCCTAATTGCTTGTATATAGTGTGTGCTAATTGACTTGTTTGTCTGATTGCCTGATTCATCTGTGCATACTTGCTTATGTGTGCCTTTGTGCATTTATCATCATTAATTGCTCATTATTGCATGATCTTTGTTCATATCTGTTATGACATCTTTGATTGTTCATTGAGGAATCAATTGTAAGTCCATTCATTGGCCTTTGTTCCTATGATTTGGTAGGAGTCGAGTGTAAGACCATTTATTGGCAACTTGTTTCCTTTTGCTTGTTGCTCTTGTTTGCTTGTTGTATGTGAGGATTCAATTGTAAGTCCATGTTGTTGGCATTTGTATTCCTATGATCATTATTTGGAGATTGGAGTAAGTCCAGATAGATTGGCATTTGATATCCATATCATTGTTTTGTTTTAGGAGATTGGTGTAAATCCATTGATTGGTATCCGGTATCCATGTTTGTTTGTGAGACTAGTATAAGTCCATTGATTGGCATCTGGTATCATTGTTTGTTTTGTGAGATTGGTATAAGTCCATTGATTGGCATCCGGTATCATTTGTCTTGTTTAGGAGATTGGTGTAAATCCATTGATTGGTATCTAGTATCCATGTTTGTTTGTGAGATTGGAATAAGTCCATTGATTGGCATCCGGTATCACCTTGCTTTGTTCATTTGCTTACTTGCATTGTTGCCTCATTCCAAAGGAATCACTTGAATCATCTACATATGATTTCAAGAGGTGAACACCTAAGAAGTTTTACTTCCTCACCCTTCCATTCTTGTGTGTGTTTTCAAAACTCCCTTTTCACATGTTAATTCAAAAACTTTGAACTATTGTGCAAACATTGCCATCTCTTTTCAAATTAGAAACCTAGGCATTAGGCCTTTGATTTTTCAAAACTCCATTTCATAACACTTCTTTCTGAATTGAATTTTAATTATACTTTGACCATATTTTGTAAATACTCATAATCAATTAACTTCACCCATTCAATTGTTTTGTGGCTTTGTCCATTCTTGATAAGTTTTCCTACATTAGCCATAGGTTTGATTTATCCTGGTTGGTTGATGTTAATCTCACCTTTTGTCCTTAGTGATTGAATTGTAAGACTTCCTTGCTTATTATAGGGTTAACCCCTCACTAGCAAGTTGAAGCTTTTCTCACATGGTGGACTCGTTGTTTGTATAAGGTTGAGTTTTCTCCCGTGGATAACGAAAGACCTTAGGGCTTTTGTTTTAAAATGAACCCACTCATATTTGGAAATTTTTTAGCCGAACTACGGCGTTTTGATCCTTACCTTCCATGGAAAGGTACGTAGGCAACGGGTTCATCCGTTCAAACACAAAAATAATAACTTGTATATTCTTTTCTCATCTTCCCAATCATGTTTTCACAATACGTCATAAACAAATAAAAATTTTATACAACAAGTGTGAAAAGGGCTCCCTAGGAGTACCTAGGACGTTTTGGGTGCCTAACACCTTCCCATTGCGTAATTTACCCCTTACCCAGACTCTCTGAACTTTTCATTAGTTTTCTATGTGTAAAACTTCTTAGGCTTTTGTTCGCTTTTTAGCCATTCCTTTGGATAAATAAAAGTGCGGTGGCGACTCGATTCTTTGCATACTTTGCTTTTGGTTTAATCAATAAATCATAAAGTGACGAATACACCGCTACAGGGCCCAATATTGAAGTGGACAAGGATGACACAGTCTATGCCTTGTGTTCAATATAGACATAAGGACAAAAGGGTAATTATACACATAATTATTATCACAGGAGGACTTGTCAGATCACATGACATTTTCGTGTCTTGGGTAGCAGTGATGTGTTGCTAGATACCGCTCACTGTTTATTATATTAAATACGTGATTTAATATAATTGCCAACGCCGCGAAAACCTATAGGGTCACACACAAAGGACGGATTGATGAGAGATAGAGTAATTAAGGAATACTGTAATGTACGGTTTCCTTAAGTGAATTGTAGAACATCGTAAGGTACGGTGTACTTCAGTAGAATACGAAATATGGTAAGGTACCAAATACTTAAGTGATTTTGGGCATATTATAAGATATGGGCCAAAATACACTTAAGTGGGCTTTTTAGCTTGAAGCCCACACAAGTGGTTCTATAAATAGAACCCTTGGGTAGAAGCAATGTAACTATTGCTTGCAATTTCATTTCTCTCTCTCTCACTCAAAGCCTTCATTCGTGGCAGCTAGCACTGAGATTGAAGGAATCCGTTCGTGTGGACTGAGCAGAGACGTTGTCACCGTTCAACGTTCGTGATCGCCACAAGAGGTAACGATTCTATCACTGATCATGCCCATTCGTAAGGATCACTAAATGGAGAAATTTTTAAATTTCGCTGTGCCTTGGATGGCAATTCTCCTTCAGTGGTATCAGAGCCACTAACGAAACCATGAATCTGATAACTGTTTATTTTCTGTATTAATACGACTAAAGACAGAATGAATCAAAGATTAAATTGAGATCGATCAAGTTATATATATATGATATAAGTAATCCTGATACAAAATACATTATATATGATATAGTGTTCTCGTTTCGTTCATTCAAACACTCAATGGTTATTTTCTTTTGAGCGATCAATGGTCGTTTGCTTCTTGATCCGACATTAGTATGGTGAAGCAATGATGTGTTGATCAATCATACTGAATCAACAATCGAGATGTGTTTGACGGTCTGAAATTAGTGCATCAGGGTTAGTGACGGCACAAGGGTTGTGTTGTCAGTGAGTTATGCGATTGGGGTTGTGACTGCACAAGAGTTGTGCTTTCTAAACACTTTTTCGAACAATGTTAACCGGTTAACGCATATGGTTAACCGGTTAACGCAAGACGGAATACTGTTTTCTAAAAGGAATTTCAAACAGTGTTAACCAGTTAATGCATATGGTTAACCGGTTAACGCAAGATGAATGACTGCCTTTTTAAGAGATTTTCAAACAGTGTTAACCGGTTAACGCAAGGCAGAAAACAATTTTTGAACAGAATTTCAAACAGTGTTAACCGGTTAACGCATTTGATTAACCGGTTAACGCAAGACAGAAAGAAAATTTTCTAACAGTTTTTCAACAGTGTTAACCGGTTAACGCATTTAGGTTAACCGGTTAACGCAAGGCAAAATTCACCCGTTCGGCTAACTCTGCATAATGTGATCGTTCGTCGAAATTTAATTTGGTTTTAATTGATTAAAAGAATTAAAATTGATCATAATAATAACGTGTTTATTATTGTCTTGTGGTGATCGGTTATGGCCTTAGTTTTCCTTTATTTTGTTTTGGGTTTTAAAATACGACATGCGTGTCGTACCTCTCTTTTAATCTCTCAATGTAACTTCTTTTCTCATCTCACTCCATCGTATGTAAAACGAGTTTCTTTATGTAATGTAATGTCATGAAGAAAGCAAAGAAGTCAGTGCCAAAGGAGGACAACCTTGAAGATCTTGCTTGGGGAAGCTTAGATCGTTATTAGGTTAGCTTAGGTTCTCTCATTGGCTTGGGAGAACAATTGCACTAGGGGCCATAACTGTTTCATTATGTATGTATGTATGTTGATGCATGTGAATGTATGTTGATGCATGTGAGAGACGATTTATATGATAAATAAGCCGGTGAGATCAGAAAAATTGCAATTCCCTCAAATTAAATATTAAGTTTATGCTTTCCAAGTTTTAACACTCATCAAGACTAGTATCGGATAATGTAGGTTTCGCCTACGCGAAGTGCATGTTCTATATTAGTAAGGTGCGATGGGATAATTGTAATATCCAACTGTTAAAACAATGGGTCAAACTTAACTAAACAAATTATAATAATATTATATATGTTTGCTTTCCAAGTTTTAGCACTCATCAAGACTAGTATCAGATAATGTAGGTTTTGCCTACGCGAGGTGCATTTTCTATATTGGTAAGGTGCGATGGGATAATTGTAATATCCAACTGCTAAAATGATGGGTCAAACTTAATTATAATAATATTATATATGTCTAGAAGCAAGAGTTGGAAATGATCCATATGATGGATTGGAATAAGGAGTTATTCACCCAACTGAAATTTTTGAGAGTTGTATGAGATACAATTGGAAGGAGTTCCTACCTAAATAACCTAGTTTTGTGTAATCCGCCTACGCGGACTTAGAACGAAGTGAAATATGGATCTCGACCCACTTGAAAATCTTCCAACGGGATTTTCCGAATTAAATGATGAGGGTCATTTGTTTTGAGTAAAATAGTGGGAGCATATTTAATTTAAGGCCTAATTAAATATGTCAATGATACTTATATTTTCATTAATCCTTATGTAGATTACTATGACAACAAACACCTCTAACAACATCTTGCGATCAATCCTTGACAAGGAAAAATTGTCTGGGGCAAATTTTTTGGATTGGCACCGAAACCTGAGGATTGTCCTCAAACATGATAAAAAGTTGTATGTCTTGGAGAAACCCGTTCCTGAAGAGGAACCTCCTAGTTCTGCACCTAAGGCAGAAAGAAATGCTTATAAGAAGCATGTCGATGATGCCAATGAAACTGCTTGTCTCATGCTAGCTACCATGAACTCAGAATTACAAATACAACATGAGAACATGGCAGCGTTCGATATGATCGAACACCTGAAGATGCTCTATCAAGAGCAAGCAAGGCATGAGAGGTTTGAAGTTTCAAAAGCCCTTTTTCAAGGCAAGTTAGCTGAGGGAGCCCCTGTAGGTCCCCATGTGCTCAAGATAATTGGGTATGTGGAAAACCTTGAGAGATTGGGGTTTCCCCTCGGAAAGGAACTTGCGACTGATTTAATCTTGCAATTGTTGCCAGATGAATTCAGTCAATTTGTCCTAAATTTCAATATGAATGATATGGACAAATCTCTTCCTGACTGCTAGCCATGTTAAGAACTGCTGAGCAGAATCTGAAGTCAAAAGGGAAGTCCATTATGATGATCGGAAATGGAAAGAGACAGAACAAAAGGCCCACCAAGCAGGGTGATAAAGGGAAAGGCAAGGAATTTGCCAAACCCAAACCCACTGTTGCTGCTTTGAAGCCTAGTGGAGGCATAGCAAAAGAAGGCACCTGCTTCCATTGCGGTAAGATCGGACACTGGAAGAGAAACTGCCCAAAGTACCTGGAAGATAAGAAGAATGAAGTAGAGACTTCAACTTCAGGTATTTTTGTTATTGAAATTAATTTATCTACTTCTGCATCATGGGTATTAGATACTGGATGCGGTTCTCACATTTGTACAAATGTGCAGGGACTAAAAAGGAGTAGAGATTTGGCAAAAGGTGAAGTCGACCTACGAGTTGGCAATGGAGCAAAGGTTGCTGCTTTAGCCATAGGAACTTATGTATTGACTTTACCTAGTGGTTTAATAATTCAATTAGAAAACTGTTATTATGTACCTGCAATTAGCAGGAATATTATTTCCGTTTTTTGTTTGGACAAGTTTGGTTTTTCATTTATAATAAAGAACAATTGTTGCTCAATTTATTTGAATGATATATTCTATGCTACTGCACAAATGAACAATGGATTATATGTCCTTGATCTTGAAATGCCCATTTATAACATTAATACTAAAAGGATGAAACCTAATGAGTTAAATCCAACTTACCTTTGGCATTGTCGATTAGGCCACATAAATGAGAAACGCATTTCCAAACTCCATAAAGATGGACTCTTGGACTCCTTTGATTATGAATCATATGAGACATGCAGATCTTGTTTAATTGGAAAGATGACAAAGTCTCCATTCACAGGAAAAGGTGAAAGAGCTAATGATCTTTTGGCCCTCATACATACTGATGTATGTGGACCACTGAACATACCAGCCAGAGGAGGTTTTCAGTACTTCATCACATTTACTGATGATTTCAGTAGATATGGTTATGTGTATTTAATGAAACACAAATCAGAGTCCTTTGAAAAGTTCAAGGAATTCAAGAATGAAGTACAAAACCAACTAGGTAAGAATATTAAAACTCTTCGATCAGATCGAGGTGGTGAGTATTTAAGCCTAGAGTTTGATGACCATCTGAAAGAGTGTGGGATCCTATCCCAACTTACTCCTCCTGGAACACCCCAAATGGAATGGTGTATCTGAGAGAAGAAATCGAACCCTGTTAGACATGGTCCGATCCATGATGAGTCACGTCGATCTTCCAAACTCCTTTTGGGGACATGCACTATTGACAGCAGCTTACACACTTAACCGTGTTCCATCCAAAAAGGTTGAGAAGATACCATATGAGATATGGAGTGGTAAGAAACCACATATGTCTTACATGAAGATTTGGGGTTGCGAAGTTTATGTGAAACGACAAATTTCAACTAAGCTTGAGCCCAAATCTGACAAATGCTTATTTGTGGGGTATCCTAAAGAAACAATAGGGTATCACTTCTACAATCCTTCTGAGGGCAAAGTGTTTGTCGCTCGAACTGGAGTTTTCCTAGAAAAGGATTTTATTTCCAAAGGAATCAG
Organism: Lathyrus oleraceus; assembly: GCF_024323335.1. Classification (NCBI taxonomy): domain Eukaryota; kingdom Viridiplantae; phylum Streptophyta; class Magnoliopsida; order Fabales; family Fabaceae; genus Lathyrus; species Lathyrus oleraceus. The sequence continues at coordinate 95,158,637 of NC_066583.1, forward strand.
TAGGAGGAAAGTAGAGCTTGAAGAAATTCAAGAATCACAAAGCATTGATACACCTATGGAGGAATTAGAGCAGGAAACACAAATAGTTGTGTAAGAGCAATCTGCTCAAGTAGAACGAGACCAGCAGGTCAGGCAGGATATGTCACCTACCTGAGAGATATTGATATCTCATAACTGATCAAGGTGATGTATTACTCATGGATCAAGTATGAACATGAGCCATGTGTCTACAAGAAGGTTAGTGGGAGCATGATCGTTTTCCTAGTATTATATGTAGATGACATATTACTCATTGGAAACGATATCCCTACCCTGCAACAAGTAAAGTCTTGGTTGGGGAAATGCTTTTCTATGAAGGACCTAGGTGAAGCAGCCTATATATTAGGAATCAGAATCTATCGAGATAGATCACAAAACTGCTTGGCCTAAGTCAGAGTACATAGACAAAGTGCTGAGATGCTTTAATATGAATGATTCCAATGGTTATGTGTTTTGCTTAAATGGTGGCGCTATGAGCTAGAAAATTTCAAAGCAAGATACAGTTGTTGATTCTACAACCGAGGCCGAGTATATTGTTGCCTCAAGTGCAACAAATGAAGTTGTTTGGATCAAAAGTTCCTTAGTGAACTTGGCATAGTTCCTGGCATTGTGGATCCCATTGGTCTCTATTATGATAACAATGGTGCTATCGCACAAGCTAAGGAGCCTAGATCTCACCAACGATCCAAACAGATACTTAGGCATTATCACCTCATACGAGAGATAATAGATATAGGAGATGTGAAAATATATAGAGTACCAACACTTGACAATATTGCTGACCCACTGACAAAGCCTCTTGCGCAGCAGAAGCATGATGGTCATACTAGATCTATGGACATTAGGGGTATGCCTGATTGGCTCTAGTGCTAGTGGGAGATTGTTGGTGTAAGCCCTAGAGGCCAATACTTTTGGTACTTGTATCGAATTATTTAAGGCTTTTTCTTTATTATGTTTGTTTAATAAAGTCCCTAGAATAGCTAGTCCGTTTAATGTATCAAGTATGACTTAATCATGAGATCACATTAAACATAAGGACACTATTCTTAGAGTATCCGTAGTCGAGCTTTATTGTGAAGTGGGATAATATTAAAGCATTAAGACTATTATGTTTATAGACTGATGATCACGTCTCATGGATCATGGATAAAGAGTTATCAAGTCTTAAACATAGGTATGAATATTAAGAGTAATATTTATACTGGATTGACCCGCTATGAGAATACTATATAGAAAGTTATGCAAAGTGTCATAAGTTATTCTCATGGTGATAATGGTGTATACCACTCTTCGACCTGAAACCACTATGGACCCTATATGTAGAGTCGAGTACTTTATTGCTGATCCAACATTATCCGTAATTGGATAACCATAAAGACAGTTGATGGGTACCCCACAAAGCATGCTGAGGGACATGAGTGACCTAGATGGAATTTGCCCATCCTGCGTAATAGGATAAATGTCTATGGGCCTAATATTGAAGTGGACAAGGATGACACGGTTTATGCCCTGTGTTCAATATAGACATAAGGACAAAAGGGTAATTATACACATAATTATTATCACAGGAGGACTTGTCAGATCACATGACATTTTCGTGTCTTGGATAGCAGTGATGTGTTGCTAGATACCGCTCACTGTTTATTATATTAAATATGTGATTTAATATAATTGCCAACGCCGCAAAAACCTATAGGGTCACACACAAAGGACGGATTGATGAGAGATAGAGTAATTAAGGAATACTGTAATGTACGGTTTCCTTAAGTGAATTATAGAACATCGTAAGGTACGGTGTACTTTAGTAGGATACGAAATATGGTAAGGTACCAAATACTTAAGTGATTTTGGGCATATTATAAGATATGGGCCAAAATACACTTAAGTAGGCTTTTTAGCTTGAAGCCCACACAAGTGGTTCTATAAATAGAACCCTTGGATAGAAGCAATATAACTATTGCTTGCAATTTCGTTTCTCTCTCTCTCACTCAAAGCCTTCATTCGTGGCAGCTAGCACTGAGATTGAAGGAATCCGTTCATGTGGACTGAGTAGAGACGTTTTCATCGTTCAACGTTCGTGATCGCCACAAGAGGTAAAGATTCTATCACTGATCATGCCCGTTCGTAAGGATCACTAAATGGAGAAACTTTTAAATTCCGATGCGCCTTGGATGGCAATTCTCCTTCAACAATTCCTACTGCTCATCATCACCTTTCATTAACCAAACAAGTTCCTTTCCATAACCACTACTCCATCTTCCACTCATCATAAAAGCTGTTAGCAACCGAACACAACCAAACACCCTTATTCTCTTCTATTCTCCATCACGCACCAACCAAACCATCTTCTTCTAAGTGCACTGTCTTTGCATTCTGACGAACAATAAAGTCTTCACCACCATCTTCTTTTAACAACCATTGTCTGAATACTTGCCAACATCTTCGTTCCAAGCTCCATCTGTACCTATATAATCAACACCAAACCATTATCTGTTGTACACTACGACCACCAATAACAACCTTATTTAACTCATGCCAAAAATAACCTCACTGCACCAACAAACAACTCTGGCGAACTTCCAAACATCGGCACCGCTTGACTATCGTTCCTCCATTACCAATAACCATCATCGTTTTTCCCATGCGGATTCTTCATTGATTAGTATTCTCTTCCCCTTTTCTATTTTCAACTTTATTCTTGATTCACTTGGTTTTTGCTTTTCATTGCTTCTAGATTTAAATGGTTGGGTATGGTTTAGATCTAGTGTCTCTTGAATTAATTATAAAAAGAAGTTCACTTGTTTGGTTCATCCATGTAGGAGAAAGAGAGATTATAAATCGGATTGACAAAAGTATGTTGGAAAGAATTTTGGACATGAGTGAGACTAAATAATGGACATTGTGAATGAAAAATAAACTAGAAATGGGTCTGAGAGTAGACCATTTCTCTTTTAATTTGTTTTTTTGTGTTTAATAATTATGCCACATGTCACATGATCGTTGGACCCTTTTGAATCTTAAGAAAAATAAGAAAGATTAAATTGAAAGCAAAGCAGGGGGTACCTTCGTTCCTATTGTGGATTATATATATATATATATATATATATATATATATATATATATATATATATATATATATATATATATATATATATATATATATATATATATATATATATATATATATATTCGTTCCTATTGTGGATTATATATATATATATATATATATATATATATATATATATATATATATATATATATATATATATATATATATATTATATATATATATATATTATCATTTAATAAAGGCTTAATTCAAATTAGGGTTAGAATCTTTGGATTTGGACTTTGGATTATTTGTTTTGCACACCCCATATCCAATTTGCACCCATCTCATGTCTGATCATTTATTTTTGTTCTTTTGATTTTTTTTATTTCTTTAGTATTTAATTTAATCAATTTTTTAATGTTTAATTTAGATGTTAATTGTTTGTTTTAAATCATAATTAGATTATTTGATCGATCGTTTGTGTTGGGATCTCGGAGTAAAAGTTCAATTTAACCTCCGAAAATCTTTTGGACGCATAGATTGTTGCTCGACTTCTTATAGAGTGATTCGTACATGAGTCCACTCTAAGTTAGCTTAAAGCGCTAAATTCGTTGCTTTCGATTTTGGTTGGCTTTCGGGCCCGTGGCTTACTCTTGGGTATTCTTACAATGAGATCTTTTCTTTTGTGTGTTTGCATTTACTTGTCAGATAGCTTGCACTTTAATCATTTCATTATATTCCCCAATTGTCAAGTGTATCCCCCACTCTTTGTTTGTAATTTTTATGTATTTTTGTCGCTTTTATTTCTATTAGCTAGATAATAAATAATTTAAAATTAATAACAAAAAAAACATAAAATCAATCCTTTTAAAAAAGAAGTCAAAAATAAAATAAACACTCTATCTAATTTCGAGTATTTTTATCAAATCAAACCACTTCAATCCATTTCCACTATCCCTATATTCTCAAACCTTTCACATTAAAATCACTTTTCAAAACCTAAAACCATTTCAAACCTTTTTTATAACCATGAATAAATGCTTGATCCAACATCAAGTTTCTTTTCTCAATCAAATCAAAAATGACTAACCATTAACAACTTTGACCATTTTCATAACAAAATTGGAAGAAAAAGATTATCTGGGTGAAAGGTCTAGTCGTAGTCCCGAGTACTAGACCCAAGTTGTAACACCCTTCTAAAATACCCCAATAATTAATTCAACAATATATAAATCAGAGTAGATATGCAATTTAAGGGTGTCACACTTGACACTTCACACCATTCACCATAATAACTTGTCATGCTCATTTATTAATCAAAATAAAACATTGCACAATTCGCAGCGGATAGAGATCTAATCAATCATGCAAACCATGTAACACATTACATGTAAAGTTGTTCAACAACCAAAATGCAAACAAAGTAAAACATCCCGTCCCGATGTTACATCTACCAGAGCATGACCCACTAAGGAACTACACTAGACTCCAAGCACTAGCTTCTACTCAATCACTGCTCGTTACCTGAAACATAGTTGTAAGGGTGAGTTCCTCAATCGATATAATAAGCATTATAAAATATCATGTAATGCTAAGTAATTTAACACATTTCATCACCCAAATCAGATCACACATTCAGCAACGACAACATCAACTCAAAATCATAATCATACTCAACCCAACACAAAACACACGTATAATATTGGAATACATCCATTCATATTATACGCCATACATACATTATGCAATGAGACTCCATGCATGCGGTACCGACTATTCGTGAACACATAGTTCAACCTCACCGATCAAACCCAGATACGGCTACCAAGCTCACTAGTCCCACTCATTTGAGACCTAGTGACTCACTCACTAATTCCTCACCATGGGAATTAGCTACCACCCCAAGGGCTATGCTATGCACGCTAAATCACCTAGCATGCAAACATCAACAACAATCCACAATAACTCACTCACTAATTCCTCACCATGGGAATTAGCTACCACCATAAAGGCCATGCTATACACGCTAATCACCTAGCATGCAAACATCAACAACAATCCAAGATAGACATATGCTCACACTCTAAGCCATAAACAGTCCATTCACAATTGCATACATAACAGATACATTCACAGCATTATGCATACCATCATACATCATCAGCATATTTATCACAGAATCATATTCATATCATGCCAAATAATAAATCACAGTATTAGCACACTCTACTAATACCTATACTGCTCAAAACAACGGGAAATGATCCCTACTATATCATACACCAATATAGGACAATCATCAAATATGTACACAATATTTAAATAACAATTTTTCACTTTTCAAACAGTGTTAACCGGTTAACGCCCTGGGTTAACCGGTTAACGCAACACAGAACACGCTTCCTGGCATATTTTAACAGTGTTAACCGGTTAACGCCCTGGGTTAACCGGTTAACGCAAGACAGACAACAATTTCTCATAATTCATAACAGTGTTAACCGATTAACACCCTGGGTTAACCGGTTAACGCAAGACAGAAAGCTGTTCCTGCGCTAACACGAACAGAATGCAGAATCCCCCGCATTTTCGCCGTCGGAGGACTTCCGGACCTCCGATTTCAATTCCGTAAAAAGCTACACGTCCAGAAATTTACGATTCACCCACATATAGATTCAATTACAGTTTTAACATAACTTATTCATCATCATTTACAGCATTCCTCATCCCAATTAGGGTCAATTCAATGGCTTATTACTACCCATTACATGTTAACCCATAATACCCATTAAACGACGATAAACCCCCCTTACCTGAGTTAATCCGGCAAATCCTTTACTTCAAGCTTTTCCCTTCTTCAACCCTTGTTCTCTTGCTCTTCCTCTTTGCCCTTTTCTCACTTTCTGTCGCTTCTCTGGTTTTCACGTGAAAAAAACCCTTTTTACCAAATGGAACTCCTTATATATATTCCAACTTTATTATTCCAATAATAATAATCCAATAATATTCCAATTATTTAATTAAATTAATAAATATTCTATTAACTTAAATTAAATAATTATCATATTTTATCGGGGTGTTACAACTCTCCCCCACTAAAAGAGTTTTCGTCATCGAAAACATACCTCAAGCGAATAACTCTGGATAAGACTCCTTCATCTGACTCTCAAGTTCCCAAGTCACATTGCCACCTGCTGGTCCTCCCCAAGCTACCTTTACCAAAGCAATCTCTTTACCCCGCAACTGCTTCAACTCTCGATCCTCAATCCTCATAGGTGATGTTTCAACAGTCAGGTTATCTCTCACCTGTACATCATCTACTTGGACCACATGCGACGGATCAGGAATGTACCTCCTCAACTGAGACACATGAAAAACCTCATGCAAATTCGCAAGTGACGGCGGTAAAGCGATACGATAGGCTACCTCCCCTATCCTCTCCAAAATCTGATAAGGACCAATAAATCGAGGTGTCAACTTCTTCGACTTCAAAGCTCGACCAACCCCAGTTATCGGAGTAACACGAAGAAATACATGATCTCCCTCTTGAAACTCAAGTGACTTCCTCCTCTTGTCGTGATAACTCTTCTGACGACTCTGAGCAATCCTCATCTTCTCCTGAATCATCTTAATCTTTTCCGTAGTTTGTTGAACAATCTCCGGTCCAACCACAACACTCTCACCAGACTCATACCAACATAAAGGTGTCCGACATCTCCTACCATACAAAGCTTCAAACGGTGCCATACCAATGCTCGAATGAAAACTATTGTTGTAGGTAAACTCAATAAAAGGTAAATAACAATCCCAAGCACCTCCCTTTTCCAAAACACAAGCCCTCAAAAGATCCTCCAGTGACTGAATTGTCCTCTCAGTCTGACCATCAGTCTGCGGATGATATGCAGAACTCAATCTCAGCTTAGTTCCCAAAGCCCTCTGCAAACCTTCCCAGAACTTCGATGTAAATCTAGGATCTCTGTCCGAAACAATACTCGACGGGATACCATGCAAACTTACAATTTTCTCAATATACAACTCAGCTAATCTCTCTAACGGATAATCCATTCTGATCGGAATGAAATGAGTCGATTTTGTCAATCTGTCAACAATCACCCAAATAGCTTCAAAATTCTTAATTGTCCTTGGTAAACCAGAAACAAAATCCATACTGATACTATCCCACTTCCACTCTGGAATAGCCAACGCTTGCATTAGCCCAGACGGCTTCTGATGCTCAATCTTTGACTTCTGACAAGTCAAACAAGAATAAACAAAACTCGCAATTTCTCTTTTCATTCCCGGCACCAAAATAACTTTTTCAAATCATGATACATCTTCGTAGCTCCAGGATGAATACTCAGGCCACTACGATGTCCTTCCTCAAGAATACTCTTCTTAAGTTCGGTAACATCCGGAATACACACCCGATTACCAAATTTCAAAACACCATTCTCATCAACTCTGAATTCACCACCTTGACCTTGATTCACTAGAGTCAACTTATCAACCAAAAGCACATCGGATTTCTGACCCTCTTTAATCTCATCCAGAATACCACTCGTTAACTTCAACATTCCCAATTTAACACTATTGTGAGTACTCTCACACACCAAACTCAAGTCTCTAAACTGCTCAACTAAATCCAATTCCTTAACCATTAACATAGACATATGCAATGATTTCCGACTCAATGCATCAGCCACTACGTTTGCTTTACCCGGATGGTAATTCAAACCAAAGTCATAATCCTTCAGAAACTCTAACCATCTCCTCTGTCATATATTCAGCTCTTTCTGATCAAACAAATACTTTAAACTTTTATGGTCACTAAAAACCTCAAATCTTGACCCGTACAAGTAATGCCTCCATAACTTCAGAACAAATACCACAGCTGCCAACTCTAAATCGTGTGTCGGATAGTTCCTCTCATGAACCTTCAGTTGTCTCGAAGCATAAGCTACAACCTGCTTATTCTGCATCAAAACACCACCCAAACCCAACAAGGAAGCATCACAGTAAACCTCAAATGGTTCCGATGGACTTGGTAATATCAGAATAGGAGCAGTAGTCAACCTTCTCTTTAACTCTTGGAAACCTTCTTCACATTTTGAGTCCCAAACAAACGCTTGCCCCTTTCTAGTCAACATCGTCAACGGTAATGCCAACTTAGAAAATCCCTCAATGAATTTCCTATAATACCCTGCAAGTCCAAGAAAACTCCTAATCTCAGAAACTGACTTCGGAGCTTCCCACTTAGATACCGCTTCTATCTTAGAAGGATCAACAGCAACACCACCTCTTGAAACCACATGACCAAGAAAGCTAACCTCTTCTAACCAAAATTCACACTTGGACAGTTTAGCAAATAACTTCTTTTCTCGTAGAACTCCTAAAACCACTCTCAAATGTTCAGCATGCTCTTCTTCAGATTTCGAATACACTAAAATATCGTCAATAAACACCACAACAAACTTGTCTAGGTACAGATGGAAAATCCTATTCATATACTCCATAAATACCCCAGGCGCATTAGTCACACCAAAAGGCATTACAGAATACTCATAATGTCCATACCTTGTTCTGAAAGCAGTCTTCTGAATATCCTCAGTTTTCACACGTATCTGATGATACCCCGATCTCAAATCTATTTTGCTGAACACACTCGCACCAACTAACTGATCCATCAAATCATCAATCCTCGGCAAAGGATACCGATTCTTGATCGTCACTTTATTCAGTTGCCTGTAGTCCACACACAACCTCATAGTACCTTCTTTCTTCTTAACTAATAACACTGGTGCACCCCACGGTGACACACTCGGACGAATAAATTTCTTATCCAACAGATCTTCCAACTGACTTTTCAATTCAGTTAACTCAACAGCAGACATACGGTACGGAGCCATCGATATCGGCCTAGTACCAGGTACCAAATCAATCGAGAACTCAACTTCACGCTCTGGCGGTAATTCATTCACTTCTTCAGGAAACACCTCAGGAAAATCACACACCACGGCTAGATCGCAAATCACCAGTTTATTTTTAGCCTCCAAAGTCGCTAACAGCATAAACAACTCTGCCCCATCTGCTACTGCCTCATTCACCTGCCTTGCTGATAGAAACAAACTCTTTCCTTCCTCAATCTCAGGAAAGATCACAGTCTTATCAAAACAGTTGATATAAACTCGGTTAAACACCAACCAGTTCATACCCAGGATAACATCAATCTGCACTAGTGGAAGACACACGAGGTCCATTCCAAAGTCTCTACCAAAAATACTCAAAGGACAATTTAAACAAACTGAAGTAGTAGTCACTGAACCCTTCGCAGGAGTATCAATCACCATACTCCCATGCATCTCAGATATCTCTAATTTAAGTTTCACAGCACAATCCAAAGATATAAAGGAATGTGTCGCACCTGTGTCAATAATAGCTACAAGAGGAAAGCCATTAATATAACACGTACCTCAGATCAAACGATCATCTGCAGAAGTCTCAGAACCCGATAAAGCAAAGACCTTACCTCCCGACTGGTTCTCTTTCTTCGGCTTAGTACACTGTGGACTGATATGACCCACCTCTCCACAGTTGAAACAAGTCACAGTCTTCAACCGGCACTCTGCAGCCAAGTGACCACCTTTGCCACAGTTGTAACACTTCTTCTCAGTACTGGTACACTCATGTATACGATGTCCAGCCTGACCACATCTGTAACACTTAGCAGGGGCACTGGAGTCTCCCCCACTAGGTCTCCTCATCCCACTCTGTCTCTGGAAACCTTTGCCAGCTGCATACGGTTTCCCACGATCATTCTGATTCTTACCTTTCCTATCAACCCTCTGCTGATAGCTCTCCGCTCTGGCCTTGGTATCCTGTTCATAAATCCTGCAACAGTCGACCAAGTCAGAAAACACTCTAATCCGCTGATACCCAATAGCCTGCTTGATCTCGGGACGTAACCCGTTCTCAAACTTCACACATTTTGAAAATTCCCCAGTAGCCTCATCATAGGGAGTGTAATACTTTGACAGCTCTGTGAACTTAGCAGCATACTCAGTAACAGACCGGTTGCCCTGCTTCAATTCTAAGAACTCTATCTCTTTCTTTCCTCTGACATCCTCTGGAAAGTACTTCCTCAGGAATCTCTCTCTGAACACCGCCCAAGTGATCTCAGCACTCCCAGCAGCTTCCAACTCAGTGCGGGTAGCAACCCACCAATCATCTGCTTCCTCTGACAGCATATGCGTACCGAACCTGACCTTCTGGTTATCGGCACACTCAGTCACTCAGAAGATCCTCTCGATCTCCTTCAACCACTTCTGAGCACCATCTGGGTCGTATGCTCCCTTGAACATTGGAGGATTGTTCTTCTGGAACTCACTCAGTTGACGAGCAGCTCCCAATCCCACCACATTCGGATTCCCTCCAAGTACTCCAGCTAGCATACCCAGAGCCTCAGCAATCGCAGCATCGTCTCTACCTCTTCCAGCAATCTCTCTTCTGAAAACCCAACAAGCTAAAACAATAAGTACTGGTAGGGTTACACAACACCTATCACGTACAGGGAAACAGAATAATTACGACTCGACTCGACCGACTATGCTCTGATACCACTAATGTAACACCCTTCTAAAATACCCCAATAATTAATTCAACAATATATAAATCAGAGTAGATATGCAATTTAAGGGTGTCACACTTGAGACTTCACACCATTCACCATAATAACTTGTCATGCTCATTTATTAATCAAAATAAAACATTGCACAATTCGTAGCGGATAGAGATCTAATCAATCATGCAAACCATGTAACACATTACATTTAAAGTTGTTCAACAACCAAAATGCAAACAAAGTAAAACATCCCGTCCCGATGTTACATCTACCAGAGCATGACCCACTAAGGAACTACACTAGACTCCAAGCACTAGCTTCTACTCAATCACTGCTCGTTACCTGAAACATAGTTGTAAGGGTGAGTTCCTCAATCGATATAATAAGCATTATAAAATATCATGTAATGCTAAGTAATTTAACACATTTCATCACCCAAATCAGATCACACATTCAGCAACGGCAACATCAACTCAAAATCATAATCATACTCAACCCAACACAAAACACACGTATAATATTGGAATACATCCATTCATATTATACGCCATACATACATTATGCAATGAGACTCCATGCATGCGGTACCGACTATACGTGAACACATAGTTCAACCTCACCGATCAAACCCAGATACGGCTACCAAGCTCACTAGTCCCACTCATTTGAGACCTAGTGACTCACTCACTAATTCCTCACCATGGGAATTAGCTACCACCCCAAGGGCTATGCTATGCACGCTAAATCACCTAGCATGCAAACATCAACAACAATCCACAATAACTCACTCACTAATTCCTCACCATGGGAATTAGCTACCACCATAAAGGCCATGCTATACACGCTAATCACCTAGCATGCAAACATCAACAACAATCCAAGATAGACATATGCTCACACTCTAAGCCATAAACAGTCCATTCACAATTGCATACATAACAGATACATTCACAGCATTATGCATACCATCATACATCATCAGCATATTTATCACAGAATCATATTCATATCATGCCAAATAATAAATCACAGTATTAGCACACTCTACTAATACCTATACTGCTCAAAACAACGGGAAATGATCCCTACTATATCATACACCAATATAGGACAATCATCAAATATGTACACAATATTTAAATAACAATTTTTCACTTTTCAAACAGTGTTAACCGGTTAACGCCCTGGGTTAACCGGTTAACGCAACACAGAACACGCTTCCTGGCATATTTTAACAGTGTTAACCGGTTAACGCCCTGGGTTAACCGGTTAACGCAAGACAGACAACAATTTCTCATAATTCATAACAGTGTTAACCGATTAACACCCTGGGTTAACCGGTTAACGCAAGACAGAAAGCTGTTCCTGCGCTAACACGAACAGAATGCAGAATCCCCCGCATTTTCGCCGTCGGAGGACTTCCGGACCTCCGATTTCAATTCCGTAAAAAGCTACACGTCCAGAAATTTACGATTCACCCACATATAGATTCAATTACAGTTTTAACATAACTTATTCATCATCATTTACAGCATTCCTCATCCCAATTAGGGTCAATTCAATGGCTTATTACTACCCATTACATGTTAACCCATAATACCCATTAAACGACGATAAACCCCCCTTACCTGAGTTAATCCGGCAAATCCTTTACTTCAAGCTTTTCCCTTCTTCAACCCTTGTTCTCTTGCTCTTCCTCTTTGCCCTTTTCTCACTTTCTGTCGCTTCTCTGGTTTTCACGTGAAAAAAACCCTTTTTACCAAATGGAACTCCTTATATATATTCCAACTTTATTATTCCAATAATAATAATCCAATAATATTCCAATTATTTAATTAAATTAATAAATATTCTATTAACTTAAATTAAATAATTATCATATTTTATCGAGGTGTTACACAAGTCGTAAAAGCTTACAAATCATAAATATTCGTCTTTCAAACCCAAAAATACATCAAACACATTCAAACATTTTTGCCTTTTGGCACAACTTTCAAAACCTTTTTAAAAACGAAAGAAATTTTGTCTCAAGATGATGCAAACCAATGCTTCGTCCATAATTGTTGAGTTGAGATAAGTGGCGTTTTCCTATGAATGTTGATACCTATAAATCTATTAAATGTGATGCAAACACCCACATCTCACCTGTTTTAGGTAAAACAATGTTTCCATCGATTGATACAAGATAGCTTTTTCTAAAATTGACCAATAAACAAACATTTCCTACCCAGAACTACGTAAGCCTTGAGTTCTCTATTGCACCCGGAGATACGTAGAAGTATGTTTCAAAGTCTTGTCAAACACCCTAATGTTAGGGACCAATTAGTACTACTTTTTATATCATTTTATTGGTCCCTTTTACGAAGTTTTGATGTAATTACACACTTTTATTCTCACTATTATGTATAAATGCAATTAGGTTTAACTTATTTTGTTTTGAATAGTTATTTCACATATTTGTTAGTTTTGTAGAATTTTTGGATAAGAGAGCTTTTGGAATGCAACATCATAATATGGAAAAGGTGTTAAATGCAATTTGGAGGCCCAATTTTGAAAGAATACCACTTGGAAGACTTTGGATGAAGCTTGCAAAGCAAGGAAGCTGAGATAGCTTCAGTTCGCGCTGCGAACCACCTTCGCACCGCGAAGGCTGCGAATCCAGCAAGCTGCTTTTTGGCCAAGGGTGCTGTTTTCATGACCAGCTGGTTTTGCCATTTTGGTGTCTGCCTTGGGGGAGCTTTTCTGCCTGAGATGAGAAATGATCATTTTAGGAAATGTCAACCCTTTTAGAAAATCAGATTGGAAAGTGATATTCATTCTAACATTCTAACACATTCACACATTGATACTTCGATATTTTGTAAGAGAGAAAAACAGAGTTTTCTTCCATTGCCTTTTGATTTTGAAAATGATGATGAGGAGCTAAACCCCATTTTGTAAAGATTGGAGGTAGTAGCTATTCTCATTTGTTTATGTATTCCATTTGATTTATATATATATATGATAAGAGATTGTTGATGTATTGAATGCTATTTTTGCCCTAAGTTGAAAAATCAGATTTGAGTAGTTGTTGAAAGAGATTATTTGAGTCTTGACATAAAATAGATTTTCAAGTAGTGAATAAGTTGTAGAGATAGATTTATTCATTACTCTTCTTTGGTATCAATCATTAAAGATTGCTATATTGATAGTTAGGTGGAGAGATCGTCTAAGGATCAATATAGTGATTATCACAATATCATTTTGACATAAATGCTATTGAGAGGATACTTGAATATCATCAATAATCTTAAATCTATATAGTTATCATAAGGAATCATAAGCACTTGGAATAGTGAACTCCAATCTTGCCAAGCTTTTACATTTGATTAAAACCATTTTACTGTTTTTAGTGACATTTACTCAAAAAGATAACTTTCCAAACAAAACAACTTCGTTACTTTTAAACTTATAACAATTTGGATTATAGAACGGCGGTAATAACAACCAATCTCTGTGGATACGATATAAAAATATTTGTCGAAGATATACTTTTCAACAAATTGGCGCCGTTGCCGGGGATTGGTGTTCGATATTACAAGCATTGCAATAATTCATTATTTTAAGTTTTGTTACTTTTATTACTATCCCTCTTGTGTTTCACTTGGTTTGTTAGTTTTGTAGATTCTACTACATGCGAGGAAAAGCTACCGAGGAGTAATTTCAATTCGATCCCGAAATTGAAAGAACACTTAGGAAGCTCAATAGCAAAACACGAAGAAGAAGGAAACTAGCCGAAGAGAGGAACCGGAGAGAAGAAGCATCTGCTTCCGCACTTGTTCAAATCGAAGAAGTGGTTGTATAAGCTTGTGACGGAAACATGGCGGATGACAATCGTACCGAAATGTCCGCTAATAGTCCAAGAAGGAATGCTCAATTTGCCCGTGGAGGAAGGAATACGGAGATGAAGACCGGAATCCTCCAACTTCTCTATGAAAATCCATTCACCGGAATGGACCATGAAGATCCGTATACCCATCTCATCAAATTCTATGAGATTGCGGATTCTACGGGAATAGACGAAGCGGGTGAAGAAGCATTATTCAAGAGGATGTTCCCACACTCCTTAGTGGGAAAGGCAAAAGAGTGGTACCTTGATCAAGCACTAAGAGTGATGACGGATTGGAATTTGTTAGAAGAAAAGTTCTTAGAAAGATATTTCCCTCAATCCCGATTCATGGAAGCCAAAACGGCTATTGCGGTATTCACTCAAGGAAGCAGCGAGTCTTTAAATGAGGCTTGGGAAAGATTCAAGTCAATGTTGAGAAAATGCAAGGGTCATGGTTTTGATGAGCTCACTCAAATCCATATTTTTCTAAATGGGCTCCAATCAACTCACATAACACTTTTGGATGCTACCGCGGGTGGTTCCCTTATGTCAAAGAATGCGGAAGAAGCTAAAGTCATTATTGACCGGATGGCACTCAATGATCGTCAAAGTCAACATGACCGTAGTCCTTCACAATGAAAACCGGGAGTTCTAGAGTTAAATACCAATGATGCCATCCTTTCTCAAAACAAGCTACTTTCTCAACAAGTGGAGTTGCTTACTCAACAAATGGCCAAGCTTCCACAACAAATAAAGGAAATTCAAGGGTCTCAAGTTCGACATCAAGTAGCATGTTGCGAATTATGTCAAGGAGATCATCCTACTGGTTTTTGCTCTCCAATAGAAGAAGTGAGTTATGTGAACAATCAAAATCAAGGCTATCAAAGGAACAATCAAGGTTATCAACCATCAAGGTTCAACAACCAAAATTTTCAGCAGCAAAGTCCTTATCAACACCCAAATTCTCAAGGACAACAATCGCAAGGAGGAAATTCAAAGCTAGAAGACACTCTCCAACAATTCATGCAAGCCTCCATGGCAAATCAGAAGAGCAACGAGGCAGCAATCAAGAATTTGGAAAACCGAGTAGGTCAACTTACGAAACAATTGTTGGAACAAACTACATGATCCTCTTTCTCCGCTAACACTGAAACTAATCCAAAGGAGCATTGTAAAGCAATTTTTACTAGAAGTAGTAGAGAGTTGACAATTGGAAAAAGTGAGGAAATTGCAGTAGAGAATGATATAGATGTTGTACTGGAAAATGAGGATGTGGCTTGTGGAAAGGAGAAAGTGGTAGGAACTGCTCAGTTCGCGCCGCGATCTTCCTTCGTGCCGCGAAGACAGCAGAACCAACAATTGATAGCAGAACAGCAGTGTGAAGCGGAAATGAAGAAGGAAATTGAACCAAAAATGAAGAAAAAAGAGACAAAGGAGTGAATGTCAGTCTAGTTCAACATCTACCCTATCCGCACGCACCATCAAAGAAGGATAATGCTAGACACTATGCAAGGTTTATGGACATATTCAAACAACTTCAAATCAATATTCCATTTGCCGATGCATTAGAGCAAATGCCGCGGTATGCAAAGTTCATGAAGGATATTCTCACAAAGAAAAGAAGACATGTGGAAGACGAGACAATCTTGCTCGACGCATGTTGTAATGCCATCATTCAAAAGACTCTCCCTAGGAAGGAACTCGATCCGGGCCGAGTCGTTTTACCGGTAACCATTGGAGACACCTACATGGGTAATGGCTTGATTGACTTGGGATCTAGCATCAATTTAATTCCCCTATCCATTGTTAAAAGATTGGGAAATGTTGAAATCAAATCTACAAGGATGACTTTACAACTAGCTGATAAGTCTACCACTTCACCATATGGAGTTGCTCAAGACATGTTAGTGAAGGTGGACAAATTCTTGTTTCCGGTAGATTTTGTGATAGTAGACATGGATGAGGATCGTGATGTTCCTATAATTCTTGGAAGACCATTCATGAAAACAGCCCGAATGATGATCGATATTGATGATGGACTAATGAAAGTAAGGGTGCAAGATGAAGAGGTAGCCTTCAGTCTTTTTGAAGCCAAAAAGCATCCTAATGTTAAACATGACTCCTTCCGAATCAATGCCACCAAGGAGGGACTAGTTGAGTTCTATGCAAATGCTATGCACCTTGAAGAGGGAGTAGCTTTCAACTACTAAACAAGGGTAAGAGGCAGGATTATTTCTTTTGGGAGATATGCAATTAACTCATATCTTGGTAATCCTCTAACCCTGGGAGAGAACGAGCGGTGCAAGTATCGTACCCAGGAATTGGCTAATGTGTGGGATCTTCAAGCGGTGAATGCTACCCTGTGCCTTAAAGGAAAATCATTTGACCTAAATGATCAAGGACTTCCAAAATCTTGGAAAAGAGAAAATCTAAATTTTGAAGCAAGGGCATTTCTGGTGCTGCTGTTGAGCAATAATTGGCCAAGGAGCCACACAACCACGATCCCTCTGGATGTAGGGTGTTTGTTGTACTACATTATGATCGGCAAATCTGTGGATGTAGCATCAATCATAGCGGGAGAAATGAGGAAGATGGCTATAAGCGGGACAAAATTTGGTGGTAAAGCAGGTGTGCTTGCATACCCGGGGCTGATCATGGGACTTTGCCGTCGGGCGAATGTTGCCATTCCAGATGAAGTACACTTCTCTATCACTAGTGTGATTAACGATGCTTATCTGAATAGGTTCTTCAAAAGCCAAATGGATCGAATCGAAGGAGCTGGGACTTCGTCATCCAGACCCCGACCTCGCACTACTCTAGTCTTTTACCAGATGGCGTTTGCCAATTATTGCTGTGAGAGCTTTTAGGCCTCTAGGAGGTCTTAATTATTTATCTTTGATGTTATGCATCAACAATTCCAGAACACGTTCCTGGCACCCGAAGCCCGCACATTTCCTTCTCAGGCGGAATATGTCGCTTATGCTAATTGGCCTGAGGGCAGACCAGCTTTTATGGGGGGTGCAGGAGGTGGTGCAAACCTTAATGAGGAGATGGATGACGTCCTTGGATCTGTTGGTGGCGGCCAAGAGGAGGAAGATTGAGGAGTTGGTGAATTTGAGGAGTTTGTTTTCATTTTGAGTTTTCTTTGTATTATTTTTGCTTTTGTAAAATTTTGATGTACTTTTGGGTGGCTCTAGTTCACCAAAACTTTTGTTTTTTTTAGTTGTTTTGATAATTGCATGAATACTGAGATTTAAGTGTGTTACAATCAAATTGGTTTACCAACATTTTTTGTTTAATTGTTCTTACTCTTAATTCAAGCTTAAAGCAACCAAGAAATGTTCGCAAAGAAAGAAGCATAGGACACTTCGAGTGGTGATGATAAGAATTAGTGTCGGCATTTCAAGGTACACTTTATCGCTTTTTAGACTTAACATGAGTAGTTTGATGATATGTGTAAATTCCATATCATAAATTCATTGAAGTATATGTCATTTTTGAATCAAAATAGGACTTAACCAATTGTGAGGAAGCTTTCCATTGTACACTAAAAAGCGGGAAACCGAACATTATTTCAACTCATTCTTATCATGCTAAATCATGCATCAATCTATTTTTGTGTAAAAAATTTGAAAATGATAGAGGCATTGTTTGTTGAGAAAAACCACTTGACCAAAAAGTTTGAATCAACTAACCTTGTGAGGAGTAATCCTTAGTTAAACCCCTTTGAGCTTATTTTAGGATTCATTTGATTGATAATTGTAAATCAATTGAATTTTTTTGGAATAAATGAATCCTAATTTTTTTCGTATCAATTGAACCCTCAAACAGAGTTGTTTGCAAATTCTGCCTTTTGCTTATATCTAAGTAGGGAGCATTAGTGAATAAACTTGGTTTTGGAATCTAAAGTTGGGGAGAGTAAAATAAAAAAGATGTGATTAGAAACTTGGAAAAGTGAGTTTTTATGAAAGGGTGAAAATATGAAAAGAAACAAGAAAAATAAATCACCCTTGAAACCATAGAGCAAAGAAAAAGAAAAGAAAGAAAAAAGCAAAGAAAATGCTCATGGTTGTGAGGATTTGAAAGGAAAAAGAAAAAGAAAAAGATAGGGATCAAAGAAAGGAAAATTGTGTAGAGTTGAATGTTTGGGAATGCTCCCTTAGGATAAGCAACTTTGTTGAATTCTCTTAATCATATCCTTTCTTGTAACCTGAGCCACATTACAACATTTGAAAGACCTCTTGATTCTCATTTTTCACATGATTTGGTATTTGTTGTGATAACCACATGATTTGAGTTGGTGTTGATTTAATTGCTTGGATGAGTGAAAGTAACCCTTCATGTTATTCATCATTATTATGATGTGTGTGTAAGTTTGATTCAATTCTGACATATATGGTTTTGAATTCCTTGGAATGACTTTTGCACTCAACCATTTCTCTTATGCATGTTTTGTCTAGAATTGAGATAGGTGGATTGAAAAAGTCCCAAACACTTTTGAACCATTTGAATGTCCTTGGTAAATCCTTGCTTCGATCTTTTGTGTCATTGCTTTGGTTGTGAGGGTGGAAACTTTTGTTTAGGGACAAACAAAATGCTAAGTTGGGGAGAGTTGTTAGGGACCAATTAGTACTACTTTTTACATCATTTTATTGGTCCCCTTTACTAAGTTTTGATGTAATTACACACTTTTATTCTCACTATTATGTATACATGCAATTAGGTTTATCTTATTTTGTTTTGAATAGTTATTTCACATATTTGTTAGTTTTGTAGAATTTTTGGATAAGAGAGCTTTTGGAATGCAACATCATAATATGGAAGAGGTGTTGAATGCAATTTGGAGGCCCAATTTTGAAAGAATACCACTTGGAAGACTTTGGATGAAGCTTGCAAAGCAAGGAAGCTGAGATAGCTTCAATTCGCGCCGCGAACCACCTTCGCGCCGCGAAGGTTGCGAATCCAGCAAGCTGCTTTTTGGCCAAGGGTGCTGTTTTCATGACCAGCTAGTTTTGCCATTTTGGTGTCTGCCTTGGGGGAGCTTTTCTGCCTGAGATGAGAAATGATCATTTTAGGAAATGTCAACCCTTTTAGAAAATCAGATTAGAAAGTGATATTCATTATAACATTCTAACACATTCACACATTGATACTTTGATATTTTGTAAGAGAGAAAAACAGAGTTTTCTTCCATTGCATTTTGCTTTTGAAAATGATGATGAGGAGCTAAACCCCGTTTTGTCAAGATTGGATGTAGTAGCTATTCTCATTTGTTTATGTATTCCATTTGATTTATATATATGATAAGAGATTGTTGATGTATTGAATGCTATTTTTGCCCTAAGTTGAAAATCAGATTTGAGTAGTTGTTGAAAGAGATTATTTGAGTCTTGACATAAAATAGATTTTCAAGTAGTGAATAAGTTGTAAAGATAGATTTATTCATTACTCTTCTTTGGTATCAATCATTAAAGATTGTTATATTGATAGTTAGGTGGAGAGATCGTCTAAGGATCAATATAGTGATTATCACAATATCATTTAGACATAAATGATATTGAGAGGATACTTGAATATCATCAATAATCTTAAATCTATATAGTTATCATAAGGAATCATAAGCACTTGGAATAGTGAACTCCAATCTTGCCAAGCTTTTACATTTGATTAAAACCATTTTACTGTTTTTAGTGACATTTACTCAAAAAGATAACTTTCCAAACAAAACAACTTTGTTACTTTCTAAACTTATAACAATTTGGAATATAGAACGGCAATAATAATAACCAATCTTTGCGGATACAATATAAAAATATTTTCCGAAGATATACTTTTCAACACCTAATAAAAATAAACTTCTTAGTCCTATTCTTTTTTCCTTTCTTAATAACTCGAGAAGTCTTACATTTCCAAGCTAACACTAACGCACACAACTAACCAAATGGTTCCCATATAGTACAATGAATGTGAGGCGTGCTAATACCTTCCCCTTGCGTAACCGGCTCCTGAACCCTGATTTGGTTGTGATGACCAATATCTTAGTCATTCTTTTTGGGTTTTATCAATATTTCCCCTTTCCCTCTGATTGCGCAAAAACGCATCAGGTTTTTAGACTCGCTTCGCATGTTATTTATCATTATTTTACTATGTTTTGTCTCCGACACGTCTTGTTTTGTGCATGTCTCAGGTACTTGTTGATTACAGAGCATATGCGTGCACGAAGCGGAAAAGGGAGCGAAATGGTGAAGAAAATGAAGGAGAATTGCGGTCCAAAACGCAGCGGAAATTAAAATTTTCTCCTTTAGAGATCCTTACGAATGGTCATGATCAGTGATAGAATATTTACCTCTTATGACGATTGAAACCTTTGGTGCAGATCTCTTGTGACGATCAAAACCTTTAATGCAGATCCACAGAGCGATCACGAACGTTGAACAATGACAACGTCTCTACTCAGTCCACACGAACGGATTCCTTCAATCTCAGTGCTAGCTGGTATGAATGAAGGCTTTGAGTGAGTGAGAGAGAGAGAGAGAGAGAGAGAGAGAAAACGAAATTAATGCAACCGCAAAATGAATGCTTCTGCACAAGGGTTCTATTTATAGAACCACTTGTGTGGGCTTCAAGCTAAAAACCCACTTAAGTGTATTTTGGCCCATATCTTATAATATGCCCAAAATCACTTAAACCCATGGTACCTTACCATATTTCGTATTCTACTCAAGTACACCGTACCTTACGATGTTCTATAATTTACTTAAGGGCACCGTACCTTACGGTATTCCTTAGTTACTCTATCTCTCATCAATCCGTCCTTTGTGTGTGACCCTGTAGGTTTTCGTGACGTTGGCAATTATATTAAATCACGCATTTAACATAATAAACAGTGAGCGGTATCTAGCAACACATCACTGCTACCCAAGACACGAAAATGTCATGTGATCTGACAAAACCTTCTGTGATAATAATTATGTGTATAATTACCCTTTTGCCCTTATGTCTATATTGAACACAAGGCATAGACTGTGTTATCCTTGTCCAGTTCAATATTGGGCCCATAGACATTTATCCTGTTATGCAGGATGGGCAAATTCCATCTAGGTCACTCATGTCCCTCAGCATGCTTCGTGGAGTATCCATCAACTGTCTTTATGGTTATCCAGTTACGGACAACGTTGGATCAGCAATAAAGCACTCGACTTTACATCTAGGATCCATAGTGGTTCAGGTCGAAGAGTGGTATACACTATTATCACCATAAGAATAACTTATGACACTTTGCATAACTTTCTATATAGTATTCTCATAGCGGGTCAATCCGGTATAAATATTACTCCTAATATTCATACCTATGTTTAAGACTTGATAACTCTTTATCCATGATCCATGAGATGTGATCATCAGTCTACAAACATAATAGTCTTAATGCTTTAATGTTATCCCACTTCACACTAAAGCTCGACTACGGATACTTTAAGAATAGTGCCCTTATGTTTAATGTGTTCTCATGATTAAGTCACACTTAATACATTAAACGGACTATCTATTCTAGGGACTTTATTAATCAACCATAATAAAGAAAATGCCTTTAAATAATTCGATACAAGTACCAAAAGTATTGGCCTCTAGCGCTTATACCAACAGAAAAGTGCAAAAATGTAGCATTCTGGTGCATGGCGTTCACCATGGTACCAGGACACGTCAGCCCCTTCATTTAAAGCTCATGGCGACCTCCATGAGCCTTGTGGCGACTGTCATCTGCCTGCAGTAACAGAGTACGTGGATGTAGGTTGGCCTCACTCCTTCCCACTTCCCTACTTTTCCTCAACCACCTAGGAGCGTGAATGAAGAAGCTTCACAGTGTTGTAGCTCTATATAAGACACCCTTGTACCTAGTTTTCAACATCCGGGGAGATAGAGGCGAAGCGCTTTCGGTTTAGTTTGAACGTAAATTATATTTTCAAGTGATAATCACTTGATTGAGCGATTACCATGAACTATTTTTAGGATTTGCTTGTACTCTTGGATCAACAATCTTGTTGTTTTAATAGAAGTTATTCTAGTTCCATTTTTACTTCCAGTCTCGCATTTATGTTTTTGCATTTACAGGTTCTTTATTATATTGCTTTATTATTATTATTATTATTATTATTATTATTATTATTATTATTATTATTATTATTATTATTATTATTATTATTATTATCACATTCTATAAGTGTTTAAGCATGTTTTTTTAAATTGAAATCACTATGTTTAAGTTGTTTTCAATTAAGTTCATCTCTAGCTAAACCATTTGAGTCCGGTTTGTGAGGACCGTCGTTTCCGACAGGATTCGGTAATGAAATTGGTTTAAGAACTTTATTAAATTTTGTTTTGGTCTTTGTTTCTAAGTTAAAATTAATACGATTTGTCAAGAGAGTGAGAATCAATTAAGGTTTGAGTCAGCATTGCGAGAGCGTGGGGTTCGAACCAAATAGTAGGAACGGGGAATCGATCCTAAAGAGGGCGAAAGCATTTTAGGCATCGATTAGGACTTGTTCTGTTTTCAAAATACGTTTCTTAATTAAAATAGGCGAGCGAGAGCAAAATCTTATGGTTAGGAAGCATTGCTTTATTCAATAGCGCGAGAGTGTGAGGTTTAGTCTTTAAATTGATATTTTCTACTGTACACGATTTAACCGTAAGTATGAGCCAATCTGTTGCAGAGTCCCTGAGGTGCGCGGAATCCACATTTCGCTCTCTCTCTCTCTCTCATCATATTTTCTAAGTTAACTTTAGTTTCCATTTTTATTCGTTTAATCAAAGAAATCATTCGCCTTATCTTTACATAGCATCGATAGATAGCATTAGTTTGATTATTAGTCCACGTGGGTTCGATATCTTTTAAAACTATGTGATGGACTGTGCGCTTGTAGATAGTAATCCGACAGACTTATATAGTCACACGATCACCCTCTTTGGGAATAAATAAATTTGGTGGCAACTCTATTGAGTCAATCCCGTAAGTGTGCAATTGTGTTTCGCGAGCATCGTGTTCTTATTTTTCGAGGTGTGACACAATTTATAACAAATAGTTGATCAACGGGGTACCAAATTCTCATGTTCACTTACTAGTAAGGGTTGTATTAGCCAATTATAAGGTGTGAAGGGTCTTGAAAGACAAAGTTAGCTCATGTGATATAATTTAAACCAACTTCTTATAAATCTTGTGTCTAACCCATGCAAGCCCTATCCTCTACAATATGAGCTATCTTTAAGGATTCAATGGGTCAACAACGAGGCCCTTAAGGTGCATTTAACTCACGGTATCCTTCAGAAAGAAACAATCAAGAAAGATAATAAAGATGCAATTCTTGGTAAATGACTGCAAGTCAAACTAAATATATAAAAGTCCACCCTACCTTGGCAACTATAGGGGTTTTGTCCTTGATGATCCATTTGAAGTTTAAATGTCATCCAAAGGAGGATATAGTGGCCACCACAGATACATACATGGAAGCGTGCATGGCCTATTTCTTGGAGTTCCTAAAACTCCATTAAGAGAAGAGCGACAATAAAGGGAAATGGCCCTTACTACTCAATATCAAGAAGAACCTGAAAGAACATAAGTCCAAAGAGAAGGAGAATGGACCCCTACTCATTAAAAGGGGACCAAGGAAACTAAGCACACCAACGTCAACTTGGTAGATGTGTAGGTCATGATTAAAACCCATATAGATGGGTTAAACGGTCATGATGACACCAAAGTATAAGGTTAGGATGCAACAAATAAAGTGGTGTTGGCCTTTTGACTCCGAACAAAAAAGGGGATGAATTGTGATATTTAAAATTTGTGATTAATTAAAAAAATTACTTTTAAAAAGTTTATGTTATCGGATATGAATAAAGATAGAGATCAAGAGAGATACACAGTGAAAATAAAATAATCAAGGATAATAAAGAGATGAGAGTTATAGAGTATGCACCAAAATAATATATATTATATATATATATATATATATATATATAATATATATATATATATATATATATATATATATATATATAATATATATATATATATATATATATATAATATATTATATATATATTATATTATATATAGATATATATATATATATATATATATATATATATATATATATATATATATATATATATATATATATATATATATTATATATATATATTATATATATATATATAATATATATATATATATATATATATATAATATATATATATATTATATATATTATATATGTAGGTTTTGTCTAACCACATGGCTTACTCCTATCCCCAAGAGTTTCCTCGTGAGAGTTCCACTAAAAACACACTTGATCTTTTTACAAGATTTGCTCACGAACCTTCAACAACAAATATATAGAGTTTTTACAATGGCTAAGCTCAAGACCCAACAGACAATGCTTTTAAACAAGCTTAGCTCATAAATCTTCAAATAGAGATTTCGAACAAGTCGAGCTCAAAAACCAATGACATAGCTTTTATCAGGTTTAACTTTCAACCTTTAAGTCCTTTACAAATACAATTCGCAAGAGAATCACACTCTTGGATACATCAAATAAATCAAAACATTGATTTCAACACAACTCTCACAAGGAATTTTGAGTCTTTTGGCACTATGGAAATTCTTGTGAAAATTCAATTTTAGAATAAAGAGACTAGGAGAAGAAAAACAAGACAGTTTTTCATTTAAAAATCCAGTGATTAATGAAATGAGGAAAAACATCCTTTATATAGGACAAAATTTGGCTAAAAAGATTATTCATGGGCCATTTTAATGTTTTAATCGATTAACCCTAACAAGTAAGGAATTAAAACCTTCCAAAATACGACCATCCTAATCCAAAAAAAGGAAAACCTAAAATGGATACATGGTTTAATCAATTAAAAAAACTTATAATCAATTAAGAAGTCATTTACCTTTCTATAATCGATTAGAACATGTCTGTAATTGGTTTGACAATGTAAATACTCTCCCAATTGAATATAAATATTTCTTAGCCAGTTTCACACAAGACTTGATAGGTTTTCAAGAGATTTTTAGAAATAAGATAGACTTTAAGAGGCTTTTCTATGTTTGTGTCTTTTTCATAATACGTCAAGACTTACTCTTGACAGTTTACATTTTAACCGATGACTTTAAGAGGCTAAGCGCATGATCATGCGAGCTTTCACACTTTCACAACTTCAGATCTCCAGGTTCCCTTGCTGGATACAACTATGACTTAAAACTTCAATTGGGACGTGAATCTTCTGAATGATGATGCTTGAGATATCTTCTTGATCACGTGGCATCACTAGAAGCTTTACTTTTACAATTGAAATGAACTCTCCATGTCACAGAGAACTCTCAATATCCATAAGCCGTTTGAGTTTTGGAGTTGTTATCTTGAAAGTTGTTGCTTTATCATAGTCATCATCAAAACCAATTGATAGTCATACTTGTAAGAAAATAGATCTAGAAGCGGTCCCCTGCGCCAAAGGAATGTAGGTTATATAGATTATCATCGTTATATTAAATAATGTTTTATTGGTTTAATACCTATTCCCCTATCATTTGGGCGATATTTGGAGAAAAAAAACTTTAAAAAAAGTTTGGACTCCCTCCCTAGCTTATAAAGATTCTCCCATTTAAACTATCATTCAATCCAATCACTAGGAAAAAAAAATCATGTATCACACTGACTTGTGTTTTTTTTAATAATTTTTTTTTGTAAATGATGTGAACTGCCTAGTTGACATTTTTTAATTATTATTTTTAAATGCTATGTTTGATTATATTTTAAATTATTTGTAAGCGTTAATATTTCAAATAAACAAAAATAAGAAAAAATTTGCACTAGTGACCTTGTTGTGCAAAACACATATCCATATATCTTTCCACTAGGTTATGTTGCATATGTGAATTATAATCCCCATCATTAATACTTATATAGAACATGTCAGATTATACAAAAGCACACACCTCTTTCCATTGGGCTATGGGGTACCTGTGAATTATAACCCCATCATTAATACTTATATAGAACATTTAGATTTTACAAAAGACCAAAATTAAGAAAAACTGCAACACTGAGGATTCAAACACATTACTTCAAGGTACACGAGCAACCCTCTAAAACTAGGCTATTAAAGATCTATTTGTAGGGAGGGTTTGAACAACCACAAGGAAATCCAAATAAGTGGAGAGGTAAAAGAAGAAGTCACATGGAAGCACCATGGATTAATGGAGGGAGGGTTTGAACAACCACAAGGAAATCCAAATAATATGTAGAATAAGATGTCACAAAAAATTAGAAAAGTAGCTTGGGTTATAGATCCCACAAGGGGAAAGCCTTAATCGAATGTGTGTAACAGGAAAACCCAAGACTTGTTCCCATCCCTGATAGGGGAGATGTCAACCATCTCTCTTGGCAAAAGTTTCAAAGATATTGAATTTGAGTATATTTATCGAGAAGCAAATCAGAGTGTGGACCTGTTGGCTAAGCAGGGCAGTGTAGGCATTAGTGAGTTATTTGATGATAGTCTTAGGTGGTTGGATCACTTGCTTGTTGAGAATCTTCATATTTCTTGTGTAAGACATATTTGTTAGTTGTCTCTCTGTTTGGATTTTGGCCCTCTCATTATACAAAAAAAAAAAAAGTAGCTAAAGAGACGTTCGGAGAATTAAGAGGTTTTGGATATTTATGTATTTTTAATATTTATTTATTTCTCATATTTATTTATTTTTAATAAATATTTATGTATTATAAATAAATAAATACTTACTTATCTATTATTACAAATAAGTAAAAATTTATTTATGTCTTATTTCTAAATATTTATTTTTTATAATATTTATTTCTTTTTAATAAATATTTATGTATTATTTGAAATAAATAAATATTTATTTATTATTAGAAATAAGTAAATATTTATTCATGTCTTATTTCTAAATATTTATTTATTTATAATAAATATTTATGTATTATTATAAATAAATAAATACTTAATTATCTATTATTAGGAATAAGTAAATATTTATTTATTTATTATTAAAAATAAGTAAATATTTATTTATATCTTATTTATAGACATTTATATATTTTTAATATTTATTTATTATAAATAAATATTTTTACTATTATTAGAAATAAATAAATATTTATTTATCTATTATTAAAAATATGTAAATATTTATTTATCTATTATTAGAAAATGTAAATAAATAATGTGATAGATACGTTTGTAGGGAATTATTTCAAGTCAAGTAGTCTAGCCTAATGGTAAGTAGGGAATTATTTCAAGTCAAGTAGTCTAGCCTAATGGTAAGGGCGTGTAAGTTAGTGAGGGAGAACACTTGTGTTCAACTATTCACTATAGTAAATAAAATGTCAACTTAACAATCCATCTCATTAAGAAAATCAAAAATAAAGTCTGCCGTGTCATTTATTTTACAGGGAAATATTTCAAATTTTACCTATATAACATGGGGAAATAGGTATTAACCCCATTTTATTTTATGCATGGTTGGCTTTCGCCACCCACATTTCATATATTTTCAATATTTGAATTAATGATAAACATGTTTTATTTTTTTTTCAATCTAGTATATTCCCTTAAACCTCAAAATCACTTCAAAAATACCATTAGAGTTAAAGTATATACTTACAAAGGCAACCAGAAAAATATAAACTTACTCTAAACAGGAGAAAGAATAACTAAATCTATCTATGATGGCATGAGGACCACACTCCTCAGTTCACCAATGGGTACAAGAATGATCATCTATGAAAAATCCACCTTTTATCCAAGGCCGAAACATGGATTAGATGGAAGTCAAAGGATATCCCTTGGTCGAGAACGTCCATATTGTGGAATTTTGTCACAATGAAAAATAGTTATTAATAAACAGGGGACATAACAAAGTCAAATCAGTTTCCATAAATACAAGAGATGTGCTATGTTTACACTCAATTTTCTTACACCGTATCTACACCATAACTTTTTTTAAAGCATTTAACCATTGACACAAAAACCAAAGCAAAAGAAAATTATTAGAAAAACAAATGTGTATATATAACCGTATCTATATACGGTGTTGGTGTAACTTTCTGGTGTCACTTTAGCATTTCACTAAATACAAACGATTTTAACCGAAAAATCTATCCTTCCCAAAAATGATAAATAAGGCAAAGAGAATTTAGAAAGCTGATCAAATTGCAATTATTTATGAAACAAAGCACATAAGAGAAAGTTAAATAGGATCATACCCACAATAACATATCCATATTACAAAATGAAGCATTTCATGAACAACCCTCTCGAACACACAACAAATAAAATTAAACATACATTTATTTATTTCTACCATCTACCATATTTTTATAAACATTTAAATCAATAGTTTTCAAACGTATACTAGAGTTTAAAACCTGAATTTAAACAATAGAATTTTTCATGCTTTTCACACCAATGGTAGTGATCTTCACCTCATATTCAAAACATACCTGAAGAGCTTTTTGATGAAGCCTTTTCAACTCTAAATTCTTTAAATCCAGCAGAGCAACCTTATTTGCATCCCTCTTGTATGTGATGTGACTAGAATATTTCTACAAAAGCACATTTCTCGACACAAAAGAAACAATCATGGTCTTAGAGCTTAATAATTGAGATTTCACCATCTTTTATGTTTAACACTACTAGATGTCGGAGATTCATTATTATTCCTCTCTTAATTGAGGAATAGAATTTGGTCCCTAAGGTTCATCTTTAATTCATTAAGATGAGTTATAATAAAGCATTATAATTATATATATATATATATATATAATATTATATATATATATATATATATATATATATATATATATATATATATAATAATTATATATATATAATATAATAATAATATATATTATATATATGTGTGTGTCTGTGTGCGTGTGCGTGTATGTGTGAGAGAGAGAGAGTCGGGATAAAATGACATCAATATGTCAAATTTATTAACATGACACATCTGATAACTCTTCATCCTGTATCTGTATAATAAAATCCACTGTTGGATTGAAAACTATTATCATATAGATCATGCCTATAAAATTTCACATCAATAAAAAAATATTTGATATGTTAAAGAGAATGATAAAAATTAATGATTTTTATGAAGTTTTGTAAGACGTTCGTTTTTATGTATCTTGTTAACATTTCAAATGATTTTTGATTGATATTAAATTTTATAGACATGATCTATATGATAATAGATTTCAATCCAACGATAGATTTTGTTATATGAATATGTGATAAATAGTTATTGGAGGTGTCATATTACTAAATTTGACACTTTGGTGTCATTTGATCCTGGTTATATATATATATATATATATATATATATATATATATATATATATATATATTCTAACATTGCTTTAGTCAATAATTAGATTTTTATTTTATTTTATGAATTGGTTTTACCATTATTAAAGAGAAAATTATAAGATAATATTGTTTTGGGCTTATGCTATTGATTATTTTATATTTTCGGGTTAGAAGTATAATCTAGCCATTTTATGTTTTACTATATATTCTCGTTGCAATCCTTAATTTGATAAGCTATAAAATTCACATTATTGAATCATAACCTCTTTCTTCTTTCATAATTTGCTATCTCAAATGTTAACATGCCGTCTAGAGTTTGTTTAAATTCTCACGAACTACCTATCATTTTTTCTATTGAACTCTTAAGAGTTTGAAAATATGTTTTTTTTTAATTGTGATGATTGATTTTATTAAAAAAGAAAGTTCTTTTGAACCACTTATGTGTTCTCGATATGTTGTCTCCCACTTTATGTGCATAAAGATCGAGATTATATCATATATGGTTTTGATTGATCTTTTCACTATTAGTTATAATATTAATCATGTATACCCTTGGACTACTCCCTCTCTCTCTCTCTTTCTGTTGTGATTTAGATTTTTTTTTGGTTTCATTTTGTTTGGTTCCTCTCAATAATGATTTGTATTTGTTTGGTTATGTTTTATTTGGTTTAGTTTGGTTTGTTTTGATTTAGTTTGAATTATTTTAGCTTATTTTGATATATTTGATTTAGTTTTAGTTAATTTGGTTCAATTCGGTTCGAATTTGTTCCATTCGTTTGATTTAGTTTGCTATGATTTAGTTTGAATTATTTTGATTTTTTTTATTTGGTTTAGTTTTAGTTAGTTTGGTTCAAAGTTGTTCCATTACTTTAATTTGATTTAGCTCTTTTAATGAATGAATCCTCTCTTAATTTTTTACTCTTCTCCCTTTTGATTCTCCTATTAGAATCATCATCACTTTGTTGGTTTTTTTTATTGCTTTAATTTATCGGTTGCTTCTATTTCTCATTTGTTTGGTTTAATTCCTCTTTTTCAATGCTTCTTGTGTCTTTTTTGGTTCATTTCTTTGACCATTTGTCCTCTCTACAATGATTCATTTCTTTGGTTTTTTTTGTTGTTATGATATTAGTTGTTTTTGTTTGATTTATTGTTTGATAAACCCTTAATTTTTTTATGTTAATGCAGTATGAATTTAAGGGGAGATGTTAGAGAATAGTGTTGGAATTAACTCAATGACTATCAATCATATATATATATATATATATATATAATATATATATATAATATATATATATATATATATATATATATATATATATATATATATATATATATATATATGCTCAACATATTATTATAACATACACTTTATTCAAAAATCAAATAGTCATACAAACATGTATAAAATTAAAGGACCAAAAAATTGATCTTTAGGAGTACTTGAAGTAATTGAGATTTTTTTTTTGGGAATAATCCTGAAAAAGAGAGGTTTAGAGAAGGGAAATAACATTGATGACTTGTGTGATTCTTTCTCAACTTGTTCTCCTAATGTCTTGTTGAATCATCTTCAAATGAGAAGAAACTATTATTTACTTATGTACGATACTCCTAATGTCTTGTTGAATCATCTTCAAATGAAAAGAAACTATTATTTATATGTATGGTACTTCTAATGTCTTGTTGAATCATCTTCAAATGAAAAGAAACTATTATTTATATGTATGGTACTTCTAATGTCTTGTTGAATCATCTTCAAATGAGAAGAAACTATTATTTACTTATCTACGGTACTCCTAATGTCTTGTTGAATCATCTTCAAATGAGAAGAAACTATTATTTATTTATGTACGGTATATTGGAGATCATAGCCTATATATACAGTGATGGTCAATTTGAGTTCCTATTATTTTGAAATGATCCATATTGACATCGATGAGCTCATACACCGGTAATTAATTAGTTAAATTCTTTAAAAAAATCAATTAGTCTTTTTAACTTTATTTGATCACTAAATCGTTTGATACTATTAATTTGATAAATATAGCTAATATAATTAATATAAATATGTTTTCATACATAATAATTTTGAAATATAATAGTTAAATAATATTTAAATATACAGTGTTTGTACCAAAATAATTAATGCTTGTACAAAAGTAATGCTTGTACCAAATTATTGGAATATAAATAATTTTTGTACCAAATTAATGAAATGTAACAATTAAATGGAAAGAATGATATATGCACACATAATGTTATTAGATAAAGCTTTGAATTGCTATTCCGGATGGTCCTTTAGTGAAAGAAATAGAGACAGCTAGTCAATTAGAGAAAGCGAGATATACATATCTTCCAAGGCCTCCACGTCAATTGGATTTCATTTAAAGATATAATTATTTTTGATTTTCCATAAGGTCCATTCTACTGAATACCAATCGTGATAAGACCACCTTTATTCCTAGTCAATTCCCGAAAAAACAGTCTAAAAGAGAGATAGAATTTCACATAGTAAGACAACTACCCTTGAAATTACAATTAACACAACCTTATAAATTACCTAATATTACTTCTATGATTATAAGTGATAAAAGGAAAAGTTTTATAAAATCTAATTAGAGAAAGGTCTATATCATTAAAAAGAATAGAAATAATATTTCTCCAAAAGTGATTTGTCATTACTGTTATGAAAAAAAGGTCATATAAGGCCCTGATGTCATGTGAGGAATGTTAAAGTTCTGAGTGGTCTAATGAGACAAGTACCAAAAAGTCTTGTTATTAACCCTCAAGGAACCAACTCTTATTGGATATCTATATTACTTCACTGATATCTGATACATGAATGTTTGAGAACCATAAACAGGACAAGTGCTCTTTTTTAGCTGATCCTCTAGGAAAATGAAGGAAGATGTATCCAATCATGTTTAATTGTATATTTTTATTGCTATGTAAGTTTTGTTGTTTACTAACTTTTAGTTGAACATTAATTTTGGTAATAGATCATTTATTTAGTATGATTTTTCCAATTCCTTAATCTCTTTATCGTCATGTTTGATGGTTTAAAAAATGATGGTTTAAAACAAACTTATTTTATAAATCAGAGTTTGAATTTTTTTCTAAAAAACATTTGGATATGCAATGGAAAGTAAGGACAAAGAAAATAAGTAGAAAGTAAAAAGTTAAGGAAAGAGAGATAACATCAGATATTTATAGAGATTTGGTCTTAAAGAAGTGATCTACTCATCTCCGTAAGAACTCATCTTAAGTCTAATAATTCTTGAGAACTTTTTAGAAGGTTACATCCACAAACCCCTTACACAAGGAAAATGAAGTTTCAGGTAAACTTCCTACCAAATAATTACAAAGGAACACTCGAGCGTAAGAACACTCGAAATAACAACAGAGTCGCTACCGGAGTTTACATTTAAAATGGAAAACTTCGATAAAAACCTAAAAGAACAAAAATATGGTCATCAAAACCAAATTCAAATTCGGGAGTTGATTATGCATGGGGAATGTATTAGCACCGCACACATCCGTTATACTCAACAAGATCCATTTAGTCAACTTTGCGAATCAGAGTGTTATTGTAATATTTTTATGATTTCTTCTAATTATTGTGGTATATTTATAAGAGAAAATAGGACTAAAAATAATTTTTTATTATGGTGTTTGACGAGACATTGAATCTCACTCCGACGTATCCCCGTGTGTGATGTAGAATTCAAAGCTACATAATTATTTGTGAGAACAACTAGATTTTTTATTATAGTGCTTGACAAGATGTCGAATGTTACTCTTACGTATCCTCTGATGCGATGAGAAATTCAAAGCAATGTAGTTCTTTGTAGCAAATGATTGTGTGTTGGTTGATTTTAGAGAACAATGTTTAGGTCACATTCGAGCAGTTAAAGATTTCTTGTTGCTTACGCATGGGAGGCTGAAGTGTTTGTTTGTATATCACGTTGGAATGGATAAACCACCGTTCATTTATGAAAAAAAAATCGGTCGGGCTAGGGCGGAAAAAAGGTTTTATGAGGTGAAGTTGTTTTTAGGTGGATGACGAGTGTTCGAATGGTCAAGCTACATGACTTGTATCCGAGTACTCGGGAAAGAAAGAAATATATACCCAATTAGTCATTTTTCATCAAAGTTTATTGTAAAATATGTTAGGCGAATTGAGCCACGATCCCTTAACGGAAGACAAGCATCTGAGTGGTCAAGATATATGACTTGTATCCGAATACTTGGGAAAAAAAGAGACATACACTCAATTAGTCATTATTATCCACCAAAGAGTTAACCAAATTCGGTTAATTATTTTATTTTGAATGAAACACAAGTATTCGAATGGTCAAGTTATACGACTTGTATCTGAATACTCGGGGAAGAAAGAGGCATACACATAACTAATCTTTTTTCATCCAATTTTTTTATTATAAAAGAGGTTTGGTACGAATCAGGTCAAGATTCCTCAAAGATGACGAGCACTCGAATGGAGGGTGTCGTACCTCGAAAAAAAGAATACGAGGCCTGCAAAGCGCAATCGCACGCTCGTGAGATGGGCTAACAGATCCTCCACCAAACTTTATTTATTCCTAAAGAGGGAAAGGGAAAATATCGATAAAACCCCTTAAAGAACAACTAAGATATGGACGTCGCAACTAATATCGGGTTCGGAAGTCGATTACGTAAGGATAAGGTATTATCATCCCTCATGTTTGTTGTACTAAATGAGAACGATTTAGTTAGTTGTGTGCGTTAGTGTTAGCTTTAAAATGTTAGGTTTCTCAAGTTATTAAAAAAAATAAGAATATGACCGAAAGGTTTATTTTTTATTATGGTGCCTGACGAGAATTTGAATCTCACTTCTACGTATCTCTGGGTACAATGGAGAACTTAAGGCTACGTAATTTTGGGTAGAAAATGTTTGTTTGTTGGTCGATTTTAGTGAGGGTTGCTTTGTCTCAATCGACGGAAAAATATTGCTTGCTACCTAAAACAAGCGAGGAGCGGACATTTACATCACATTGAATGGATTTCTACATATCAACATTCACGAGAAAATGTCACTTATCTCGACTCACACGATTGTGGACGAAGTATTGTTTTGCATCGTCTCAAGATGAAATATCTTTCGTTCGTGAAAAGGTTTTTTTGAGGATCGCACGTCGGCGAGAAAAGAGTTTGATTGGTTGAAAGTCTTTTTGGGTTGGAAAACGAGAATTTATGACTTGCAAGCTCTTACAATTTGGGTCTAATACTCATGAATATGATTGTACCTTTCACCCAAGTAGTCTTTTTATTCTAATTTTATTATGAAAGAGTTTGAATATTTATAAGTGTTTTGAAGGGAGTCTAAAAACTTATGGCTTATAAGCTCTTACAACTTGTGTCTAGTGTTCGGGGCTACGACTGGATCTTTCACTCAGGTAGTCTTTTTCTTCCAATTTATTAAGAAAGAGAGACACATTTGGATTTTTGGATATATCTTTTTGTGTTTGTGATTGATTTTATCTTATTTTGTTCTTGTTTATTTATATTGTGTGTTTCTTTGTTATTGCGAAACAAGAACAAATTATAAAATTTTTTGTTGTTTATATTTAATTTAGATTTTTTTTTTACTTTTATACTTATTATTTTGATAAAAATACAACAAAATAGTTTAAACACCTAATTAAATAAAACTAAATAAAAATTGAAACTAATATTTTTTTTTCATTTTTTACTATTGAATATTTATTTATATAAAAAAGTTATTATATTATTGTTTGATTCTAAATAATAAAACTTAAGACAAATAAAAAAGTGAGAATGAGCCTAGCATGGGGGTGGGGCGCTCAGGTAGGGATGTGAAGAGTGGAAAGAAAATGGCCCATGAGGCCCACCAGACCTTCCTTGGTGAAGCCCTAATTCACGAAGGAGGGAAAGGGGCGGCTAGCTTGTAAAAGAAATAGGGAGCTTTTATTTAAAAAAAACAACAAAGTCAAAGCCACTTAAGGGATGCCATGTGGCACATGGGGACTTCTAAAAAAGGGAAATGTGGGAAGACAAACTCTTCCCCAAATATTGATTGCCTCTATTCCTTTTTTTTATAAAAACAATGAGTCAAAGATGCACACCGAGTTCAAAACAAAAATAGTAAATCAGTAAACAAAAGTGAAAGGGTGCAAAAGATGCACACCGATTTCAAATCAAATTTTAATTGTTTGTTGTACTATTTACTATGGTAAAAAATGAAGAAAGAAATAAACTCTTGCTTTTTGAATTTTAAACTTTTCTCGATGCAATTTGGAATGGTTTTGGCTCGATACCTTTCTTTGCTTTATGCAATACTTTGTTTTTAGCATGATGTTTATTGCAATTTTGAATGTTGACTTGGACTGATCTTAATTGAATCCCTTTGTTTTTGTGTGATAGGTTCGTGGATGAATAGCGAACTCAAAGTCTTGACACAGATTGGTTTTGGTAAGGATGTGGTCACTTGAGGATGAACTTGAAAACCTAATGGAGGCTTGAAGAAATGGATCCCAAATTGTGATGAAGAAGTGGATTGAAAATTGGAGATTAGAGGTTTTTTTAGGTTTTTTGTGGAATTTGGTTTGTGATACCTTGCTTTATGTAACAGAACTTCAATACACCTCAAAATGTTCAAAATTCATACTTATGGAATATGTCATCTTGTAGTTTTCATGAGTTCTTTTGTAAAACAAAAAGTTTAAACACATTTTTTTGTAAATTTTTAAAAGTAAAAGTGATTCAAATTAAAAGTTTCCTCATTCGTTATTTGAATCCAGATCCCGAACGAAAGTCAAACATTATTCAAAAAATTTAAGACCTTTTTTTTTCTGAATGGAATTGTGTATGACATTGATTATGGATGGTAAATTCAAATGACATTAGATTTGCTACTATCTTGAATTGAATATAATGAAATGCATGAATGATTGAACATGAAAAGTGTATGCATTATTGAACCATACAAAGTGCAAAATTTGCTAATAGATTACCTATTTTTTTAAAAGGATAAAATATTAGCACTTTGGCTTATAAAACCAAACACTTACATCCAACCAAAAAATGATATCCAATAAGCCATGAACTATCTAAGTTATCACTCCAATGATTTTAATGATGCATGATATGAATGTATGAAATGGTACAGGAAACTGAAGAAAAAAACTCATAAACGAAAACATTTATCTCATAATTTTGACTTATGAATGAAAAATGAAGTTTTATGACCAGATAAAGTAGTCATAAAATGATATAGATGAACATGCACATGAATGACTTTAGATGAATGAAATGCAGATGACTGGCTTTTAGGAGGAGGGAAATTTAGGGTGTGACAGTTGCCCCTATTTAAATATATTTATCGGATGACATGAGTGATGGTAGTCCTCATGGAATCAGGGTGAAAGGTATTTAAATACAAAAGACCTGAATTTTTCCTAGATGCAATGACATGTTATGCTATGAGCTGAGGGACTTCTTATTGTTTGACAGACATATGATGTCAGATGAACCTGAGCATTGTGTTTCATAATGGATGAAGAATGAATGGTGGATCTGTGGGGAATAATGAAGGCATGGTAGCGGTGATCCATATAAAATGACAAAGACGTAGAGGAAGAAGATTCACTGAGGATAACAAATTGTTGGAGAAAAGACAATAGGGAATTGTTAGATGATGTTGGACTTTAAAATGCAATGCTAGGCGAGACTAGACTTGACTGAAGGCATCATTAAAATATATATCGGCTTCAAACGGAGTTTTCTAGACGAGGCTGGAATTTGACCGAATGCATCAGTAAAATATATACTGGCTTCAACGGGAAAACTTCACTTATCTCAACTCACACATTTGTGGACAAAACGTTATTTTGCATCATCTCGAGATGAAATATCTTTCGTTTCTGGAAATTTTTGAAGATCGCGCAGCGGCAAGAAAAGAGTTTTATTGATTGAAAGTTTCGTTGGGTTGGAAGACGATGATTTTATGACTTGCAAGCTCTTACAACTTGGGTCTAATTTTCGGGACTATGGATGAACCTTTCATCCAGGTAGCCTTTTTCTTCCATTTTTTTATCAAAAGGGTTTGAATATTTACAAGTGTTTTGAAGGGAAGAAGAACACTTTATGGCTTGCATGCTCTTACAACTTTCTCCTAGTATTCGGGACTATGACTAGATCTTACACCAAGGTAGTCTTTTTCTTCTAATTTATTGCGAAAGAGAGACACATTTGTATTTTTAGCGAAAGACAAACATTTATGACTTGCATGCTCTTACAACTTGGGTCAAACACTCGGGACTATGACTGGACCTTTCACCCAGGTAGTATTTTCATTTCAATTTTGAAATTGATAAAGTTTGTTTATTAATCATTTTGAATTTGTTTGGGAAAAAGAGCTTGGCGTTGGATCAAACGTTTTATTTGTGTTGTAGAATAGTTGTGAAATGATTTGAATTGAAAATTATTTATGAGGTTTTTGAAAATCAACTGGTTTGAAATTGGAGTAGATGTGAAATGATTATGAAAGTGATTGATGGTGAAATGTTTGAGAAGTTGGTATAGCTGAAATGGTTTGAAAAGAAAGTTACTCGACGTTGGATCAAACATTTTTTTCCTTTTTTGAGAAGGGTTAATTTTACGCTAATATTGAATTAAATAACTAACGCAATAAGAACGAAGAAATAAAGGGAAATGGTAAAATTATTACACATCATGGGAATGGGGTATATTTTTTTGAACGGGGATATAATAAAACGATTAAAATACAGGCCCATTAGCACAAGTAAATGTAAACAACATGGAGTTTATTGTAAGAAGACACAAGAGAAAGCCAAGGGACTGAAACCAAAACGAAATCTAGAGTACAAAATTTAGCTCTAAATTAACTTAAAGTGGGTTCATATAAGAACCACTTGATAAGAAGTTGAGCAAAAATGATATTACAAAGTCGAATTTGCAACACAATGAGAAATCCAACAACTCGATAAATTATATACAATATTTGTAACTGAAAAATAAATTGAAACCTAGAGTATTTAATTTAGTTCTAAACTAACTTAAGGTGGATTCATGTAGGAATCCCTCTATAAGAATCGAACAACTGAATATAAGCATCCAAATTATTTTCGAAAGCTAAATTGAATTTAAACTCTAAAATCGTAAAGCAATGGAAAGAAAAGCAAAATATAACAGCACCACAAGCATATTATGAAATTTTTACAAAAATAACCCACTTTTTCAAGGAAAATCCCAAAATACCCTTGGTTTCAAAAAAAATCCCAAACTACCCCACTTTTAGGAGGAGTCGCCAATTGAATTGGAGACTCCTCTTAAAAATTGAATGGAGGTGCCAAGTGGATTGGCTAGGGCATGTGCCCTAGCCAATCCAATTGGAGCCCCTATGTAGGGCTTAAGAGGAGGCACCAATTCAATTGGAGACTCCTCATAAAATGTAATTTTTGTGTTATAAATAGATGTGTTGTGTGAGTAACTGTTCCACATCTCATATAATCATTTGGCAATCATGTTTGGTGTTCGTCGCCGATACGGAAAGGTGATTTATGCGAGAGACAAACCTCAGATGCTGATGCTGTTCTGGAACATCACTACGTTCGATCAACTGAAGAGGGAGATGGTTCGTTGGTTAGATGGGAAAATACCAGAAGGGGAAAAAATTAGAAGTATTGAGAGACTTGACAGTATCTTTGGTTGGGTGCGAATGTAAGTTGTTTAAAGATTATTACCTCTAACTAATATTTTTTGACTTTTTCGTGTAGATGGTCTGCACGTGGTATGAGTTACAACAGATGTCCAAGACACTGTATTACTCAGTATCGCAACTTGTTGGATCACCTTTGACCGACAGACGTAAGGAAAATAACTTAATTATTTTGTTATATTTTGTTAACTTCTTCTACCTTGACTATAATCCAATCTTCTTTTACATTTCAGTTTATTTAGCGTCCATACCTTAATTTGGATCATGACCATCAAGTCAACGCTGAAGACGCGGCCGTATGGACTGCATGCACACCGATAATACGGTTCACAACTGTGGAGATGCACAACAGTGATCGTGTGAAGCTGCAGTTTGGTATGCCCCAAAATATCCCAGATCCCCCAGCTAGCCTAGGAGAATGGCATCTGCGCAAAGTTAACGACCAATGGAACTTCAATCCATGGCAAAGCTTCGCAAGATCGGAGTGTCGCAAATGGAAGCACCGTCATGACCATGTGTTAACTGACGCAGTCATGCCAACTGAAGAAAAACCAAGTCGTACTTATATGGCTTGGTACAGATCGGTTGGTTTTCAGTTCATCGTCGAGGATATGTACCTGTATGACCCACGCCAGATGACTTACACACCTGACACCTCAATATCAAACCCCTAACAACAGTGTCAGACCGGATACATACAACCCCCTGTCCGTCAAACGTTCCGTTCAACCAACACACAAACATACAACCAAAACATTCCATACACCCAACCCCAATACCAAGAGCATACCCCATACCACCACCAACAAATTGACCATCAACCTGAGACTCAACAACGCTTCGCACCCACCTCATCACCCTACCAAATTCGCCTAAGCCAGAACACCCAACGATCATTCTGAAGGAGAATGGCCATCCAAGGCGCAGCGGAATTTAAAAATTTCTCCATTTAGTGATCCTTACGAATGGGCATGATCAGTGATAGAATTGTTACCTCTTGTGGCGATTCAAACCTTTGGTGCAGATTTCTGATAATGATCAAAACCTTTGATACATATCCACGGGGCGATCACGAACGTTGAACGATGACAACGTCTCTACTCAGTCCACACGAACGGATTCCTTCAATCGCAGTGCTAGCTGTTATGAATGAAGGCTTTGAGTGAGAGAGAGATACGAAATTCCAACTCTTCAGTTGTGTTTTCTGTCTCAGTGAGTGACAATGCTTCTACCCAAGGGGTTCTATTTATAGAACCACTTGTGTGGGCTTCAAGCCAAAAAGCCCACTTAAGTGCATTTTGGCTCATATCTCATAAAATGCCAAAATCACTTAAGTATTTGGTACCTTACCATATTTCGTATTCTATTTAAGTACACCGTACCTTACGATGTTCCTTAATTATTCTATCTCTCATCAATCCGTCCTTTGTGTGTGACCCTATAGGTTTTCGCGGCGTTGGCAATTATATTAAATCACGCATTTAACATAATAAACAGTGAGCGGTATCTAGCAACACATCACTGCTACCCAAGTCACGAAAATGTCATGTGATCTGACAAAACCTCCTGTGATAATAATTATGTGTATAATTACCCCTTTGCCCTTATGTCTATATTGAACACAAGGTATAGACCGTGTCACCCTTGTCCAGTTCAATATTGGGTCCATAGACATTTATCCTGTTACGCAGGATTGGCAAATTCCATCTAGGACACTCATGTCCCTCAGCATGCTTCGTGGAGTACCCATCAACTGTCTTTATGGTTATCCAATTAAGGACAACGTTGGATCAGTAATAAAGCACTCGACTATACATCTAGGATCCATAGTGGTTTCAGGTCGAAGAGTGGCATACACTATTATCACCATGAGAATAACTTATTACACTTTGCATAACTTTCTATATAGTATTCTCATAGCGGGTCAATCCGGTATAAATATTACTCTTAATATTCATACCTATGTTTAAGACTTGATAACTCTTTATCCATGATCCATGAGATGTGATCATCAGTCTACAAACATAATAGTCTTAATGCTTTAATGTTATCCCACTTCACATTAAAACTCGACTACGGATACTTTAAGAACAATGCCCTTATGTTTAATGTGTTCTCATGATTAAGTCACACTTAATACATTAAACGGACTATCTATTCTAGGGACTTTATTAATCAACCATAATAAAGAAAATGCCTTTTATTATTAATAAATAATTCGATACAAGTACCAAAAGTATTGGCCTCTAGGGCTTACACCAACAATCTCCCACTAGCACTAGAGCCAATCAGGCATACCCCGTATGCCCATTGATCCAGTATGGCCATCATGCTTCTGTTGCGCAAGAGGCTTTGTTAGTGGGTCAACTATATTGTCAAGTGTAGGTACTTTACATATTTTCGCGCAACGCCTAAGTATGTGTTTGGATCGTTGGTGAGATCTAGGCTCCTTAGCTTGTGCGATAACACCATTGTTATCATAATAGAGACCAATGGGATCCACAATGCTAGGGACTATGCCAAGTTTATTGATCCAAACAGCTTCCTTTGCTGCACTTAAGGCAGCAATATACTCGGCCTCAGTTGTAGAATCAGCAACTGCAGCTTGCGTTGAACTTTTCAAGCTCACAGTGCCACCATTTAAGCAAAACACATAACCAGATTGGAATCATTCATATTAAAGCGTCTCAGCACTTTGTCTATGTATGTACTCTGACTTAAGCAGTTTTGTGATCTATCTCTATAGATTCTAATTCCTAATATATAGGCTGCTTCACCTAGGTCCTTCATAGAAAAGCATTTCCCCAACCAAGACTTTACTTGTTGCAGTGTAGGGATATCGATTCCAATGAGTAATATGTCATCTACATATAATACCAGGAATACGATCATGCTCCTACTAACCTTCTTGTAGACATAAGGCTCATCTTCGTTCTTGATGAATCCATACAGTTTTACTGTTTCATCAGAACGAAGATTCCATGAGTAGGTCATAGGCTCATCTTTATCCATGAGTAATACATCACCTTGATCAGATATCCATATATCTTAGGTAGGTGACGTATCCTGCCTGACCTATGCTGGTCTTGTTCTACTTGAGTAGGTTGCTCTTACACAACTACTTGTGTTTCCTGCTCTAATTCCTCCATAGGTGTATCGATACTTTGTGATTCTTGAATTTCTTCAAGTTCTATTTTCCTCCCACTGATTCCTTTGGAAATAAAATCCCTTTCTAGGAAAACTCAAGTTCGAGCGACAAACATTTTTTTTCCCTCAGAAGGATTGTAGAAATAATATCCTCTTGTTTCTTTAGGATACCCCACAAATAAGCATTTGTCAGATTTGGGCTCAAGCTTAATTGAAATTTGTCGTTTCACATAAACTTCGCAACCCTAAATCTTCATGTAAGACATATGTGGTCTCTTACCACTCCATATCTCATATGGTGTCTTTTCAACCTTTTGGATGGAACACGGTTAAGTGTGTAAGCTGATGTCAATGGTGTATGTCCTCAAAAGGAGTTTGGAAGATTGGTGTGACTCATCATGGATCGGACCATGTCCAACAGGGTTCGATTTCTTCTCTCAATACACCATTCCATTGGGATGTTCCAGGAGGAGTACGTTGGGATAGGATCCCACACTCTTTCAGATGGTCATCAAACTCTAGGATTAAATACTCATCACTTCGATCTGATCGAAGAGTTTTAATATTCTTACCTAGTTGGTTTTAACTCGTTAGGTTTCACCCTTTTGTATTAATGTTATTAATAGGCATTTCAAGATCAAGGACATATAGTCCATTGTTCATTTGTGCAGTAGCATAGAATATATCATTCAAATAAATTGAGCAACAATTGTTCTTTATTATAAATGAAAAACCAAACTTGTCCAAACAAGCAATGGAAATAATATTCCTGCTAATTGCAGGTACATAATAACAGTTCTCTAACTGAATTATTAAACCACTAGGTAAAGTCAATACAAAAGTTCCTACGGCTAAAGCAACAACCTTTGTTCCATAGCCAACTCATAGGTCGACTTCACCTTTTGCCAAATCTCTACTCCTTTTTAGTTCCTGCACATTTGTACA
Organism: Lathyrus oleraceus; assembly: GCF_024323335.1. NCBI lineage: Eukaryota > Viridiplantae > Streptophyta > Magnoliopsida > Fabales > Fabaceae > Lathyrus > Lathyrus oleraceus. The sequence goes on from NC_066583.1 coordinate 95,202,420, forward strand.
AATGTGAGAAATGCATCCAGTATCTAATACCCATGATGTAGAAGTAGATAAATTAATAACAAAAATACCTGAAGTTGAAGTCTCTACTCCATTCTTCTTATCTTCCAGGTACTTTGGGCAGTTCCTCTTCCAGTGTCCGATCTTACCGCAATGGAAGCAGGTGCCTTCTTTTGCTATGCCTCCACTAGGCTTCAAAGCAGCAGTGGGTCTGGGATTGGCAACTTCCTTGCCCTTCCCCTTATCACTCTGCTTAGTGGGCCTTTTGTTCTGTCTCTTTCCATTTCCGATCATCAGAATGGACTTCCCTTTTGACTTCAGATTCTGCTCGGCAGTTCTTAACATGGCGAGCAATTCAGGAAGAGATTTGTCCATATCAATCATATTGAAATTTAGGACAAATTGACTGAAACTATCTGGCAACGATTGCAAGATCAAATCAGTTGCAAGTTCCTTTTCGAGGGGAAAACCCAATCTCTCAAGGTTTTCCACATACCCAATCATCTTGAGTACATGGGGACCTACAGGGGCTCCCTCAGCTAACTTGCTTTGAAAAAGGGCTTTTGAAACTTCAAACCTCTCATGCCTTGCTTGCTCTTGATAGAGCAACTTCAGGTGTTCGATCATATCCAATGCTGACATGTTTTCATGTTGCTTTTGCAATTCTGAGTTCATGGTAGCCAGCATGAGACGAGCAGTTTCATTGGCATCATCGACATGCTTCTTATAAGCATCTCTTTCTGCCTTAGATGCAGAACTAGGAGGTTCCTCTTCAGGAACAGGTGTCTCCAAGACATACAACTTTTTATCATGTTTGAGGACAATCCTCAGGTTTCGGTGTCAATCCAGAAAATTTGTCCCAGACAATTTTTCCTTATCAAGGATTGATCGCAAGATGTTGTTAGAGGTGTTTGCTGTCATGGTAATCTACACAAGGATTAATGAAAAATATAAGTATCATTGACATATTTAATTAGGCCTTTTAATTAAACATGCTCCCACTATTTTACTCAAAACAAATGATCCTCATCATCTGATTCGGAAAATCCCGTTGGAAGATTTTCTAGTGGGTCGAGATCCATATTTCACTTCGTTCTAAGTCCGCGTAGGAGGATTACACAAAACTAGGTTATTTAGGTAGGAACTCCTTCCAATTGTATCTCATACAACTCTCGAAAATTTCAATTGGGTGAATAACTCCTTATTCCAATCCATCATATGGATTATTCACAACTCTTGCTTCTAAACATATATAAGAAAATTATAATCAAGTTTGACTCATCATTTTAGCAGTTGGATATTACAATTATCCCATCGCACCTTAACTAATACAAAACATGCACCTCGCGTAGGCGAAACCTACATTATTCGATACCAGTCTTGATGAGTGCTAAAACTTGGAAAGCAAACATATATAATATTCTCATAATTTGTTTAGTTAAGTTTGACCCATTGTTTTAACAGTTGGATATTACAATTATCCCATTGCACCTTACTAATATATAGATCATGCACCTCGCGTAGGTGAAACCTACATTATCCATTACTAGTCTTGATGAGTGTTAAAACTTGGAAAGCATAAACTTAATATTTAATTTGAGGGAATTGCAATTTTTCTGATCTCACCGGCTTGTTTATCATATAAACCGTCTCTCACATGCATCAACATACATTCACATGCATCAACATACATACATACATAATGAAACAGTTATGGCCCCTAGCGCAATTATTCTCCCAAGTCAATGAGAGAACCTAAGCTAACCTACAACGATCTAAGCTTCTCCAAGCAAGATCTTCAAGGTTGTCCTCCTTTGACACTGACTTCTTTGCTTTCTTCATATCATTACATCACATGAAAGAAACTCGTTTTACATACGAGGGAGTGAGATGAGAAAAGAAGTTACATTTGGGAGATTAAGAGAGAGGCACGACACGCAGGTCGTATTTTAAAAACCCAAAACAAAACAAAGGAAAACTAAGGCCATAACCGATCACCACAAGACAATAATAAACACTTTATTATTATTATTATTATTATTATTATTATTATTATTATTAATTCCTTTAATTAATTAAAATCAAATTAAATTTCGACGACCGATCACACTACACAGAGTTAGCCGGGGGTCCGCTGCCCGGACAGCGGGAATGGGTGAACGGGTGAATTTTTTCGTATCAACACTTGATACTTCAAAGCACTTTTTCTAGCCGAACGGGTGAATTTTTTCTTGCGTTAACCGGTTAACCATATGCGTTAACCGGTTAACACTGTTTGAAAACTTTTAGAAAATTCTTTTCTGCCTTGCGTTAACCGGTTAACCATATGCGTTAACCGGTTAACACTATTGAAAAATTTCTTGGAAAACTGTTTTCCGCCTTGCATTAACCGGTTAACCAAATACGTTAACCGGTTAACACTGTTTGAAAATTAAAAAAATTTATTTCGTATTGCGTTAACCGGTTAACCATACGCGTTAACCGGTTAACATTGTTCGAAAAAGTGTTTAGAACGCACAACTCTTGTGCAGTCAAACCCCAATCGCATAACTCTCTGACAAGACAACCCTTGTGTCGTCACTAACCCTGATGCACCAATTTCAGACCGTCAAACACATCTCGATTGTTAATTCAGTAAGATTGATCAACACGTCATTGCTTCACCATACTAATGTCGGATCAAGAAGAAACGACCATTGATCGCTCAAAGGAAAACAATCATTGAGGGTTTGAATGAACGAAACGAGAACACTATATCATATATAATGTATTTTGCATCAGGATTACATATATCACATATATGTAACTTGATCGATCTCAATTTAACCTTTGATTCATTCTGTCTTTAATCATATTATTACAGAATAAAAACAGTTATCAGATTCATGGTTTCGTAAGTGGCTCTGATACCACTGAAGGAGAATGGCCATCCAAGGCGCAGCGGAATTTAAAAATTTCTCCATTTAGTGATCCTTACGAATGGGCATGATCAGTGATAGAATCGTTACCTCTTGTGGTGATTCAAACCTTTGGTGCAGATTTTTGATAATGATCAAAACCTTTGATACAGATCCACGGGGCGATCACGAACGTTGAACGATGACAACGTCTCTACTCAGTCCACACGAACGGATTCCTTCAATCGCAGTGCTAGCTGTTATGAATGAAGGCTTTGAGTGAGAGAGAGATACGAAATTCCAACTCTTCAGTTGTGTTTTCTGTCTCAGTGAGTGACAATGCTTCTACCCAAGGGGTTCTATTTATAGAACCACTTGTGTGGGCTTCAAGCCAAAAAGCCCACTTAAGTGCATTTTGGCCCATATCTCATAAAATGCCAAAATCACTTAAGTATTTGGTACCTTACCATATTTCGTATTCTACTTAAGTACACCGTACCTTACGATGTTCCTTAATTATTCTATCTCTCATCAATCCGTCCTTTGTGTGTGACCCTATAGGTTTTCGCGGCGTTGGCAATTATATTAAATCACGCATTTAACATAATAAACAGTGAGTGGTATCTAGCAACACATCACTGTTACCCAAGTCACAAAAATGTCATGTGATCTGACAAAACCTCCTGTGATAATAATTATGTGTATAATTACCCCTTTGCCCTTATGTCTATATTGAACACAAGGTATAGACCGTGTCACCCTTGTCCAGTTCAATATTGGGCCCATAGACATTTATCATGTTACGCAGGATTGGCAAATTCCATCTAGAACACTCATGTCCCTCAGCATGCTTCGTGGAGTACCCATCAACTGTCTTTATGGTTATCACGTTACGGACAACGTTGGATTAGCAATAAAGCACTCGACTCTACATCTAGGATCCATAGTGGTTTCAGGTCGAAGAGTGGCATACACTATTATCACCATGAGAATAACTTATGACACTTTGCATAACTTTCTATATAGTATTCTCACAGCGGGTCAATCCGGTATAAATATTACTCCTAATATTCATACATATGTTTAAGACTTGATAACTCTTTATCCATGATCCATGAGATGTGATCATCAGTCTACAAACATAATAGTCTTAATGCTTTAATGTTATCCCACTTCACATTAAAGCTCGACTATGTAAAGACAAAGAGTCAGACAACATACGATCGCAAGTTTCGATGATGACAAAAGACCATCATGCACGTCTACAAACAAATGCAACACATTACCCAACATATCCTTTTCTACGTTTGTCTAAACCTATTATAATGATCAAAAACATATGTGGACAAAGTGTGATCATGACGAAATGCATGAAAATCACAAAACACAGTTTTATGCAGATTTGAAGGCTTTGAGTCGACCATAGGGGTCAGCTCAAAGCTCACGGGTCAGCGCAAAGCTCAGCAGAACTGAAGATTGGTCAGCGCATGCTTCTTTGCGTCGACCATAAGGGTCGGCGCATAACTCACGGGTTAGCGCAAAAATTCCTTGAGTCGACCAGAAGTCAGCGCATGGCATAATGATGCTATCCTGGGTCAGCGCATGGAACCATGGGTCGACCATAGGGGTCAGCGCATCACTCACGGCTCAGCACACGCCGACCTATGGTCGACCGCTTGTGCGTAAACTCAGTTTTCTGAGTTATTTCCACTGTTTGAAAGTCTGTTATTTTTGGTTTGTTTGTCAGTTACTATATATAGAAGTCAAAACACTTTTATTAACTAACATTTGCCAATTTGAGTTCAAGTGTTCAAGGAAACAAGAAAGAGTGAAAAAGGTGTTCAAGACTCATCATCTTCATCTTCAACATTTCACAACACATCATCTGCACACAATTACTTTTGATGTGGTTCGTGATCGATTAAAGGTGATAAGGTTCGAAGCTGTGATCGAAGAATCCAGTTCGAGTTGAAGCTTGTGGCAGGTTCTTTCTTGAATAAAACCGTTAGGGTTTTGTCCTCCAATACGGGTTTGTGTTTGGGGGTTTTTGGACGAATCGCTTCATCAATATTCAGCCGAGCGAAGGTGATTGAGAAGAGGAAGTCTTCATCAGTCTAGTAGCGGATTCGGTGGCATTGAAGTGAAGGATTCGGGTTCGACTCGTTGTGTTTGAGATCAGCCGGGCCGAGGGTTTGAAGAACGGAAGATTCTTCAACAAAGGGGCTGGAATCGGAGGTCTAGCAACATTGATCGAAGGTCTTGATTCATCTTGAATCAAGGAGCAAGGATAGGAAGCATCATTCAACACATTGGAAGTTCTGTTGTTTACATGCTTTGCAATCCTTGTATAAACGATTAAATTTCACAGGTGATATCTAATTAATCATCTCAATTCTAATTTTAGAATTGAGGGCAGACGTACCCCGAAGCGAGGACGGCGGGGGAACTGCCTCATCAAATCTCTGTCTTCTTTAATTTTCTGCATAAGCGCTTTTCAGCTTAAAAATTAAGTGATTTTAGTTTAAGCAATTTTACCAAACGTTGATATAAGTTGAGTAAGAAACTAAAACTGCTGTTTGAATACAAAGTACAATAGTTTATTGTACTAGATAAATTTGAATTACTTACTCAACTCAAATATCTCTTGGAGTGTAAGCACACCAAGTGTTTGTGAATTTGCATAAGCCAAAGTTGTCTTAAGTTTGCACTCAGTTTAATTTGGTATTTTGGATCATTGGAACTAGGCTTGCTAGTTAGTGAAATATATCAATTGAGTGTGTAAATAGTGTAGTGATTAGTATTTCATGTTATCTCTAATCCATTAGCTTAACGCATATCCGGTTTTCCAATAACGGTTCGTTTTAGACTAAAATTTTCCTCGGCCGCTTCCGCATTCAAAACAAATTTTCAAAACCAATTTTCTCTCAAATTGGTAGCGCCGACTCAAGTTTTTAATTGGGATCTATTCAACCCCCCCTTTTAGATCCGTGCCATAGTCTAACAAGTGGTATCAGGAGCTTCGGTTCACTCCGTGCTTCAAAATATAACTTTGATAGAAAATGGCTAACGAACCTAAAGGGGCTTATAATAGAGCTCCCGTTTTCAATGGTGAAAATTATAGTTATTGGAAAGACTGTATGCGGGTGCACATAAATTCCATAGATAGAAAAATATGGAATGTTATTCTCAATGGTCCAATTCAAATAACCATGACCAATGAGAACAACGAAGTGGTGCCTAAGCCCGAAGCACAATGGACCGATGATGATGAAAAGAAATACAATTATGATTAGAAAGCCAAAAATATCCTAATCTCCTCATTAGGCGTAGATGAATACTATCGTGTATCCCATTGTCCTACTGCTAAGGCTATGTGGGATTCACTATAAATTGCCCATGAGGGGACGAATGATGTTAAATTGGCTAGAATCAATACACTAACACAAGAGTTTGATCTCTTCTTCATAGAGCAAGGGGAAACCATTGCTGACATGCAAAAGAGATTCACTCATCTCATCAATCGATTACATTCACTTGGTAGGCCTGTTTCCAATGATATTGCTACTAACAAGATCTTAAGATGTCTTAACAGGGAATGGCAGCCGAAAGTGACCGCCATCAAAGAGGCAAATGATCTTACCACATTGGACTTGACAACATTGTTCGGTAAACTACAAGAGCACGAACAAGTTCTCTTAAGCCTGGAACAACACGAAAAGAAAGATAAGAAAGACAAAGCAAAGGTGAGTGAAAAGAAATCAATAGCTCTAAAGACTTCCTCCTCAAAGTCTCAAGCAAAAGAGCAAAGTGATTATTCATCGAGTGACGAAGAAGAAGAGGACAAGAGTGAAGATATGGGGTTGTTCGTCAAACGCTACAACCGTTACGTGAGAAAGAACGGCATCCAACATTCCGAGAAGAACTTGGTAAACTTCCGGAAGCAATCTAGGTTCTCTAAAAATGATGACTCAAAAGGAAAAATAACTAGAGGGTCGTGCTATAAGTGTGGAAAGCCGGGTCACTACAAACCGGACTGTCCGATGAATAAAAAGACAAAAGAAAAAGATTCATACAAATCACACAAGAAACCATCAAAGCCAAGGAGAGCATACATAGCTTGGGAAAGCGACAGCGACTCCTCCGATGATGAAAGTTCTAGTGATGAAGATGAAAATGCAAATCTATGTCTTTCTGCTCATCAAAAGAACAAAAAGAAACAGGTACGACATGCTAAATATGAAAAATCCTCTAGTATGTCTCATCATGAATTGCAAACTGCTTTTGATACTTTACACTATGAAGCGAAAGAGGCCTTTAAAAGGCTTGCCTCAAATAAGAAAATATTTTTTCATTTGGAACATAAAATTCAAGAATCCGAACGGAAACTTGAGGCACTTAAAGCTTCTATAGTTGAAAGCACAAAAACAAGTTATGAGGACCTTAAAAGTAGAATGATGAACTTTGGGTGTGATACTTGTTACATTTGGCAAGGTGAAGTAAGAAACCTAAAAGCCAAACTTGACAAGGCTCTTGAGCCCAAGATTACTTTTGCTATCGACAAACCTAATTTTCGAAAAAGTATGGTTAATCCATATCAAAAATATAAATATGTTATAAAAGATGAAGATAGCAAAAGCAATCCAAATGTAACTTTCTCTTGTCTCTATTGTTGCAAGAAAGGCCATTCCATTGCTAAATGTAGATTTAGGAGGTTTTTAGTTCCTAAAGGCATTTATCGATGGATGCCCAAATGCAACCATTTCGTTCCTCACCACTCAGGACCCAATAAGCAATTGGGTACCTTCTCTTGTTAACTATCTTGTCACAGGTACAATGCCTCGAGACTACTGAGAGAAGATGGGTTCTCGACAGTGGATCCTCAAGGCACATGTCCGGAGACATATCTCTCTTCATTGACTTTGTGGCTAAGAAGAAGGGATATGTAACTTATGGCGACAACAACCGTGGAGCAATTCTTGGTAAAGGTAGTGTAGGTAATCCCTCCTCTACTACTATTTCCGATGTTTTGCTTGTCGAAGGTCTTAAACACAATCTACTTAGCATCAGTCAATTATGTGACAAAGGATACAATGTATCGTTTTCAAAAGATTGTTGCAAAATTGTACATAATGATGATAAGAAGAGTATGTTTAATGGCCTACGTGTGAACAATGTCTATATGCTTGACTTAAATGAAGTATCGTTAACAAGTGACAAATGCCTTGTAACAATGAGTGAAGATTCATGGTTATGGCATAGGCGTTTGGCACATGTTAACTTTGACTTACTTAACAAATTAGTTTCAAAAGATCTAGTCCTAGGTCTCCCCAAAATTAAGTTCACCAAGGATCACCTTTGTGATGCTTGTCAAAAGGGGAAGCAAACGAGGATCTCATTTAAATCCAAAAATATCGTTTCAACAACGAGACCTCTCGAGCTTCTCCATATGGATTTATTTGGGCCATCTAGGATTAAAAGCCTAGGAGGAAACTATTACGGTTTCGTAATAGTGGACGACTTTTCTCGATTTTGTTGGACTATTTTCTTAGTAAGTAAGAGTGACACATTCGCCGCCTTTGAACGATTTGCTAAGCTTTCCCAAAATAAACTAAATACAAACATTGTTGCAATTAGAAGTGATCATGGAGGTGAGTTTGAAAATCACTTATTTGAAGAATATTGCGGTAACCATGGTATTGATCATAACTTTTCCGCTCCACGTACTCCTCAACAAAATGGGGTTGTGGAGCGTAAAAATCGAATTTTGGAGGAATTGGGAAGAACAATGATCAATGAAAGTGGATTACCGAAATATTTTTGGGCTGACGCCATTAATACGGCTTGTTATGTTCTGAATAGGGTGCTCATTCGCCCCATTCTAAACAAAACACCGTATGAACTTTTAAAAGGGCGAAAGCCAAATGTTTCTCACTTACATGTCTTTGGTTGCAAATGTTTTGTATTGAACAATGGAAAGGAAAACTTAGGGAAATTCGATTCCAAGGCCGACGAAGGTATCTTCCTCGGATACTCTCAATCTAGCAAAGCATATAGAATATACAACAAACGATTACTTGCTGTAGAAGAGTCTGTACATGTCACTTTTGATGAATCCAATCCGAGAAACGTCGGAAAGGGTAGTGTTTTTCATGGTGCAGGTACATCTACTGAAGACATACTCAAAGGTTGCGAGCCGGGGATTGATCAACCCGACAAAGTCAAAATTGAGAAGGATAAAGATGTACATCATGAGGAAACCGAGGCAGCTCATCCGCCTTCAAACGATGATCTCCCTCAAGCTTGGAAGTCTTCCAAAGACCATCCAATCGACAACATTCTCGGAGATATCTCAAAGGGTGTAACAACTCGATCTAAGCTAAGTAATTTCTGTTATCACTTCGCTTTCGTTTCGCAGATGGAACCTAAAAACCCTAAAGAAGCCCTACTCGATGAACACTGGTTTTTATCAATGCAGGAGGAACTTAATCAGTTCACCAGAAATGAGGTTTGGGACCTCGTCCCTCCTCCGCGAGATCATCGAGTAATCGGCACCCGATGGGTGTTTAGGAACAAGCTGGACGAAAACGGGGTAATAACCCGTAATAAGGCGCGTTTAGTCGCGCAAGGGTATAACCAAGAGGAAGGCATCGACTATGAGGAAACTTATACGCCGGTTGCCCGACTCGAGGCTATACGCCTTCTCCTTGCTTTCGCTTGTGCGAAAGACTTTAAGTTATTCCAAATGGATGTCAAAAGTGCATTCCTTAACGGTCATATAAATGAAGAGGTTTATGTAGCACAACCTCCGGGTTTCGAATCCCATGAGTATCCTGATCATGTTTATAAACTAAAAAGAGCTTTGTATGGCCTCAAACAAGCTCCTAGAGCTTGGTATGAGAGACTAAGCAAATTCTTACTCGATCAAAAATACTCAAGAGGAAAGGTTGACACAACCCTCTTCATTAAACGTCAAGGAAAGCACTTGATATTAGTGCAAATTTATGTAGATGATATCATATTTGGATCTACTAACATGAATCTTGTGAGAGAGTTTTCTGACCTTATGCAGGGCGAATTCGAGATGAGTATGATGGGGGAGCTCACATACTTTCTCGGTCTGCAAATTAAACAGCTCAAAGAAGGAACTTTCGTGAGCCAGACAAAGTACTGTTTGGACCTTATCAAGAGATTTGACATGGCAAAAGCTAAAGCCATAGACACTCCCATGCCTACGTGTACAAACTTGAACAAAGATGAAGACGGTAAGGAAGTAGATGTAAAACGGTATAGAGGTATGATTGGTTCACTCCTTTATCTTACTGATTCTCGTCCCGATATTATGTTTAGCGTATGCATGTGCGCAAGATATCAATCATGTCCCAAGGAATCCCATTTAAAAGCCGTTAAACGAATACTTCGATACCTATCCGGTACTCCGAAGTATGGACTATGGTATTCCAAAGGTAATGATTGTTCATTGGTAGGTTTCTCCGATTCCGACTTTGCCGGTTGCAAATCGGATAGGAAAAGCACCAGTGGCACTTGTCACTTATTTTCAAACTCTTTGATCAGTTGGCATAGCAAGAAACAGGTTTCAGTTGCTTTGTCAACCGCCGAAGCGGAATACGTTGCCGCCGGTAGCTGTTGTGCTCAAATCCTATGGATTAAGCAACAACTATTGGACTTTAACCTCAAACTTGAACGTATTCCCATTTTTGTGACAATACAAGTGCCATTAACCTCACCAAGAACCCTGTGCTGCATTCACGTACGAAACATATCGAAATTCGACACCACTTTCTTCGGGATCATGTAGAGAAAGGTGACATTGTATTTGAACATGTCAATACTGAAAATCAACTAGCGGACATTTTCACAAAGCCGCTAGCCACTGAACCTTTCTTTCATATCTGCCGAGAACTTGGCATTCTCGATATTTCGGAACGGGCACTATAATCTGTTGTTTTACCTTATTCCATATAAGACTTTAATCTTGTACTTCTAACAAATCAATGTTGTTGCAAGCACAAGTTTACCGTTCACCAAGTCACTCCGGCATCGAGGTGATATTGTTCCTCTCTTTCTCTCTCTGCAAAGTTTCATGATTAACATAGTTATACCACATAATGATATTGTATATATATGCATGATGTATCTCTTTGGATGTTTATTGTCGTATGGCATTCTAACTATGCATCAAACTTGTCAACGTATGTGCAGAAAAATGTAAAACTGAAATCTTTGCTTGTTGTTTGATTGTATTCATTTCTCTGTTGTGCTTGTTTGTGCACAATCTATTTTAATGATTAATGTTCTTTTAATTAATGATTATCATTCAGTACTGATATTGGTGTGATATTATTATCTGTTTGTGTTATTTCCTGTGAATTTTTTATGTTATGTTGAATAATTGTTCCTTGTCTCTTTTTGATGTTGTCAAAGGGGGAGAAGAGTACAAGCAGCCAAAATGTTCGCCACAATTAACAGTCGGTTTTGCAGATAGCGTAAGATTACAAAAGAAAGGGGGAGTGTGCATAATGTGTGTAAATACTGCATGTTGTTTGTCTCTTTGGCTGTGCACAGGTTATCATCATCAAAAAGGAGGAGTATGTAAAGACAAAGAGTCAGACAACATACGATCGCAAGTTTCGATGATGACAAAAGACCATCATGCACGTCTACAAACAAATGCAACATATTACCCACCATATCCTTTTCTACGTTTGTCTAAACCTATTATAATGATCAAAAACATATGTGGACAAAGTGTGATCATGACGAAATGCATGAAAATCACAAAACACAGTTTTATGCAGATTTGAAGGCTTTGAGGCGACCATAGGGGTCAGCTCAAAGCTCACGGGTCAGCGCAAAGCTCAACAGAACTGAAGATTGGTCAGCGCATGCTTCTTTGCGTCGACCATAAGGGTCGGCGCATAACTCACGGGTTAGCGCAAAAATTTCTTGAGTCGACCAGAAGTCAGCGCATGGCATAATGATGTTATCCGGGGTCAGCGCATGGAACCTGGGTCAGCCGAGCGAAGGTGATTGAGAAGAGGAAGTCTTCATCAGTCTAGTAGCGGATTCGGTGGCATTGAAGTGAAGGATTCGGGTTCGACTCGTTGTGTTTGAGATCAGCCGGGCCGAGGGTTTGAAGAACGGAAGATTCTTCAACAAAGGGGCTGGAATCGGAGGTCTAGCAACATTGATCGAAGGTCTTGATTCATCTTGAATCAAGGAGCAAGGATAGGAAGCATCATTCAACACATTGGAAGTTCTGTTGTTTACATGCTTTGCAATCCTTGTATAAACGATTAAATTTCACAGGTGATATCTAATTAATCATCTCAATTCTAATTTTAGAATTGAGGGCAGACGTACCCCGAAGCGAGGACGGCGGGGGAACTGCCTCATCAAATCTCTGTCTTCTTTAATTTTCTGCATAAGCGCTTTTCAGCTTAAAATTAAGTGATTTTAGTTTAAGCAATTTTACCAAACGTTGATATAAGTCGAGTAAGAAACTAAAACTGCTGTTTGAATACAAAGTACAATAGTTTATTGTACTAGATAAATTTGAATTACTTACTCAACTCAAATATCTCTTGGAGTGTAAGCACACCAAGTGTTTGTGAATTTGCATAAGCCAAAGTTGTCTTAAGTTTGCACTCAGTTTAATTTGGTATTTTGGATCATTGGAACTAGGCTTGCTAGTTAGTGAAATATATCAATTGAGTGTGTAAATAGTGTAGTGATTAGTATTTCATGTTATCTCTAATCCATTAGCTTAACGCATATCCGGTTTTCCAATAACGGTTCGTTTTAGACTAAAATTTTCCTCGGCCGCTTCCGCATTCAAAACAAATTTTCAAAACCAATTTTCTCTCAAATTGGTAGCGCCGACTCAAGTTTTTAATTGGGATCTATTCAACCCCCCCTTTTAGATCCGTGCCATAGTCTAACAAGTGGTATCAGGAGCTTCGGTTCACTCCGTGCTTCAAAATATAACTTTGATAGAAAATGGCTAACGAACCTAAAGGGGCTTATAATAGAGCTCCCGTTTTCAATGGTGAAAATTATAGTTATTGGAAAGACTGTATGCGGGTGCACATAAATTCCATAGATAGAAAAATATGGAATGTTATTCTCAATGGTCCAATTCAAATAACCATGACCAATGAGAACAACGAAGTGGTGCCTAAGCCCGAAGCACAATGGACCGATGATGATGAAAAGAAATACAATTATGATTAGAAAGCCAAAAATATCCTAATCTCCTCATTAGGCGTAGATGAATACTATCGTGTATCCCATTGTCCTACTGCTAAGGCTATGTGGGATTCACTATAAATTGCCCATGAGGGGACGAATGATGTTAAATTGGCTAGAATCAATACACTAACACAAGAGTTTGATCTCTTCTTCATAGAGCAAGGGGAAACCATTGCTGACATGCAAAAGAGATTCACTCATCTCATCAATCGATTACATTCACTTGGTAGGCCTGTTTCCAATGATATTGCTACTAACAAGATCTTAAGATGTCTTAACAGGGAATGGCAGCCGAAAGTGACCGCCATCAAAGAGGCAAATGATCTTACCACATTGGACTTGACAACATTGTTCGGTAAACTACAAGAGCACGAACAAGTTCTCTTAAGCCTGGAACAACACGAAAAGAAAGATAAGAAAGACAAAGCAAAGGTGAGTGAAAAGAAATCAATAGCTCTAAAGACTTCCTCCTCAAAGTCTCAAGCAAAAGAGCAAAGTGATTATTCATCGAGTGACGAAGAAGAAGAGGACAAGAGTGAAGATATGGGGTTGTTCGTCAAACGCTACAACCGTTACGTGAGAAAGAACGGCATCCAACATTCCGAGAAGAACTTGGTAAACTTCCGGAAGCAATCTAGGTTCTCTAAAAATGATGACTCAAAAGGAAAAATAACTAGAGGGTCGTGCTATAAGTGTGGAAAGCCGGGTCACTACAAACCGGACTGTCCGATGAATAAAAAGACAAAAGAAAAAGATTCATACAAATCACACAAGAAACCATCAAAGCCAAGGAGAGCATACATAGCTTGGGAAAGCGACAGCGACTCCTCCGATGATGAAAGTTCTAGTGATGAAGATGAAAATGCAAATCTATGTCTTTCTGCTCATCAAAAGAACAAAAAGAAACAGGTACGACATGCTAAATATGAAAAATCCTCTAGTATGTCTCATCATGAATTGCAAACTGCTTTTGATACTTTACACTATGAAGCGAAAGAGGCCTTTAAAAGGCTTGCCTCAAATAAGAAAATATTTTTTCATTTGGAACATAAAATTCAAGAATCCGAACGGAAACTTGAGGCACTTAAAGCTTCTATAGTTGAAAGCACAAAAACAAGTTATGAGGACCTTAAAAGTAGAATGATGAACTTTGGGTGTGATACTTGTTACATTTGGCAAGGTGAAGTAAGAAACCTAAAAGCCAAACTTGACAAGGCTCTTGAGCCCAAGATTACTTTTGCTATCGACAAACCTAATTTTCGAAAAAGTATGGTTAATCCATATCAAAAATATAAATATGTTATAAAAGATGAAGATAGCAAAAGCAATCCAAATGTAACTTTCTCTTGTCTCTATTGTTGCAAGAAAGGCCATTCCATTGCTAAATGTAGATTTAGGAGGTTTTTAGTTCCTAAAGGCATTTATCGATGGATGCCCAAATGCAACCATTTCGTTCCTCACCACTCAGGACCCAATAAGCAATTGGGTACCTTCTCTTGTTAACTATCTTGTCACAGGTACAATGCCTCGAGACTACTGAGAGAAGATGGGTTCTCGACAGTGGATCCTCAAGGCACATGTCCGGAGACATATCTCTCTTCATTGACTTTGTGGCTAAGAAGAAGGGATATGTAACTTATGGCGACAACAACCGTGGAGCAATTCTTGGTAAAGGTAGTGTAGGTAATCCCTCCTCTACTACTATTTCCGATGTTTTGCTTGTCGAAGGTCTTAAACACAATCTACTTAGCATCAGTCAATTATGTGACAAAGGATACAATGTATCGTTTTCAAAAGATTGTTGCAAAATTGTACATAATGATGATAAGAAGAGTATGTTTAATGGCCTACGTGTGAACAATGTCTATATGCTTGACTTAAATGAAGTATCGTTAACAAGTGACAAATGCCTTGTAACAATGAGTGAAGATTCATGGTTATGGCATAGGCGTTTGGCACATGTTAACTTTGACTTACTTAACAAATTAGTTTCAAAAGATCTAGTCCTAGGTCTCCCCAAAATTAAGTTCACCAAGGATCACCTTTGTGATGCTTGTCAAAAGGGGAAGCAAACGAGGATCTCATTTAAATCCAAAAATATCGTTTCAACAACGAGACCTCTCGAGCTTCTCCATATGGATTTATTTGGGCCATCTAGGATTAAAAGCCTAGGAGGAAACTATTACGGTTTCGTAATAGTGGACGACTTTTCTCGATTTTGTTGGACTATTTTCTTAGTAAGTAAGAGTGACACATTCGCCGCCTTTGAACGATTTGCTAAGCTTTCCCAAAATAAACTAAATACAAACATTGTTGCAATTAGAAGTGATCATGGAGGTGAGTTTGAAAATCACTTATTTGAAGAATATTGCGGTAACCATGGTATTGATCATAACTTTTCCGCTCCACGTACTCCTCAACAAAATGGGGTTGTGGAGCGTAAAAATCGAATTTTGGAGGAATTGGGAAGAACAATGATCA